>NW_006780388.1:1636304-1711131 GCF_000442215.2 Lipotes vexillifer
ATGCGGGCCTCTCACTGTTGTGGCCTCTCCCGTTGCGGAGCACAGGCTCCGGACGCGTAGGCTCAGCGGCCATGGCTCACGGGCCCAGCCGCTCCACAGCATGTGGGATCTTCCCGGACCAGGGCACGAACCCGCGTCCCCTGCATCGGCAGGCGGACTCTCAACCACTGCGCCACCAGGGAAGCCCTAGACTGCTTTTTAAAAACCATTCCTAATCCTCTTCATTCCAGTGAAAAATATTCCTGTTAATGAGATTTTTGGAAAGTTTTTATTATAAAAATAATGAGCAAAGCATGAAAGTCTTCCTCTAAGACTGAGCTTGGTATACTTTCTGTTTTCCCTTATTATTTTACACTGAAAATAAATTCACAGACTATGTTTCATGTGTCATAAAATGTTTACTCATTGAAAACCACACAAATGTATAGAGGACATAGAGTAAAAAGCACAACCCCCACCTCCAATTCTACTCTATAGAGGTTGCCACATTATTCCTTGAGTCTATCTTCAGATATTTAAATTTAAAAAATATTTTTCCCATTATTTACAAACATGGGATTATACTATCACAGTGTACGGTAAACGTGCTCTTCTCATTTAATAATATATATTGACCATCTTTGCACATTAACACATGGAAATCCACTGCACTGTTTTCAAGGGATGCAGCGTAGCACACGGGATGGATTCACCAAAACTTACTAAGCCAGTCCCCAGGTGATAGCCATTTAAATTATTTACAGTTTCTGGTAATTCCCTGTCAGTCCAGTGGTTAGGGCGCGTCGCTTTCACTGCCCAGCCCAGGTTCAATCCCTGGTGGGGGAACTAAGATCCCGCAAGCCAGGCAGCCAAAACAGAAAAAAAATTGCTTACAGTTTCAAACTAATTGGCAAGTGTGGTAGGCAGGGGAATGTTCTAGAAGAATGACAAAGATCTGAATGAGAAGGTGCCCTTCACACCACTGTGCTGGTGAATTCAGTCTGGTTATGTTTACCTGAGACTGGAAAGTAGTCTTGATGGGAAGGACTTAAACAAACAGAATGTTGGAACTAGAATTACAGCCAGACCATCTATTTGGGTGTTCCTTCTTTTTCTTTTTCTCCTGCAGTAGATTTAGATCAAAGGAAATTTTTCTTGAAGGTGAAATATCTAAAACAGTTAAAAAGCAGGGGCTGGACTTCCCTGGTGGCACAGTGGTTAAGAACCTGCCTGCCAATGCCAGGGCACACGTGTTCCACCCCTGGTCTGGGAAGATCCCACATGCCACGGAGCAACTAAGCCCATGTGCAACAACTACTGAGCCTGCGTGCCACAACTACTGAAGCCTGTGCACCTAGAGCCCATGCTCCGCAACGAGAAGAAGCCACTGCAATGAGAAGTGCGTGCACCGCAACGAAGAGTAGACCCCGTTCCATGCAACTAGAGAAAGTCCGCGTGCAGCAACGAAGATTGAAGGCAGCCAAAAATAAATAAATACATAAATTTAAAAATAAAATAAAAAGCAGGGGCTGCTCTAGCTGACGTGGGCGGGGGGTTGGGGGGAGGAGTGTCTGTCGAAAGACCCCTGCTAGACTTCTCCAGGTGGACTTCAGAAAGTCCATGAACCCCCTGAAATGATATATGAAACTGTAGAACTGTAGATGCATGTGCTTTTTTCTGGACACACACACAAGAAAAAACAAACAAAAGGGAATTCCCCGGCGGTCCAGTGGTTGGCAAGACTCTGGGCTTTCACTGCCGGGCTGGGCTCAGTCCCTAGTAGGGGAACTAAGATACCGCAAGACGCGTGGCGCTGCCAAAAAACAAACAAAACCCCGAAAAACAAAAAACACTACCCTTATGGTCCATAAACATATCACTAGATTTTTCAAAAAGAATCATGATACATAGTAGTTTAAGAACCTGCACTCTAGGGTTCCTAGGGGTAGCGTTTGAAAACCGAGAAGACGGCAGTGCTGGTGTTGGGTTCAATGATCCATTTCACAGCTCTTACCAGGACTGGAAATTACCGTTTACCCACCTCTCTCCTCCCCAGGAGATAAGCGCCTTGTGGCAGGGATAATGCCTGCCGTGACCACCCTCGCCGCTGCTGACACAGTAAGAGGTCCACAGTAGGCACTCGGTAAATATTCGCTGTAAAACATGAATGACCTATAGGCTTGTCAGGGGCGGAAGACTGGGGATCTACGGCCCCAGTGCAGCCCCGTGGCGCCGAATACCGCGAGCTGGGGTCTTCACGTGCCGCGCTGATTCCACTTCCCAGCGATATGTCCAGGATACCAGCAGCTTCGGCCGCTACTTCTCTGCGCCTGGAGTGCGGCTGCTCGGGCGGGAAGCAGCTATAGGCCATTGCGGTTGCCAATCTATCAACGGCGGCTTAGCCCAGCGCCCCCTAGTAGACGTAGTTGCCTGAGGGCCCGCTCGCCCACCCTCCGATTGGCTCTTCATACTCCCGGAGCCTCCTGGGAGATGTAGTTCAGAGAGTCATCGCACAGACGCCGACGCCGCGGGTACAGACCCCGGGGTGAGTCGCGCATCTCGGACTTTTCCCTCCCTCCGGCAGGCCCCACGGGGTCCCGGCAGGGATGGTGTGCCGGGCGGGCCTCCACCCCAGCGCCTGCCCGCCTGTCATTGCCCTGCGCAGACACTTCCCCTTTATCCGGGGGCCATTCTTCCCGCAGACAAACCTCTCCTGCCCCAAGCGCGGGGTTTGGGCAGAAGGGGTCCTGGAGGTGATGGCAGTGCGGGGCAGGGATCTCCTGTCCACCTCTGTAGACACCGCCCACGACGTGCCAGGCGCTGGACACCAAAGAATGAAGCTGGCACTTCTCCCACGGTGCCAGGCGCGCTTGCAATCATCTCATTGAATTCCAGAAACGACCCGTTTGACAGACAGGAAAACAAGTTCAGAGAGGTCGAGTAATTTGCCCAGGTCACACAGGTCCTAGATCTTGGATTACCATATCTCCTCACCACTCCGGGCAGCTTCCAAACTCATAAACAGTTTCAATGCAAGGTGGTGAACAGGAATGACCGGAGCACCAGGCAAGAGGGGTCAGCTCTGCCAGGGGTGGGAGGTGAGAGTTGGGAGTGGGGGCAGGATTATGTAAACCGAACCTCAAAGGGTGTGGGGAAGGGAAAGCAGTTGCCTTTGGCTGTCAGGGACTGTATGCTCAAGGCGAGCCTCCTAATAGGGTCCATATAAACACTGGTAGAACAAAAAAAACATTTTTTTCAATTTTTTAAATTGTAAAATGTTGGGACTTACCTGGCAGTCCATGGTTAAGACCCCGCTTCCACTGCAGGGGGTACAGGTTCCATCCCTGGTCGGGGAAACCAAGATCCCAGATCCCGCATGCCATGTGGACAGGCCAAAAAAAAAAGTTTAAATACATAGGAAAATTTAAAGAGTAAAATGAACACCCACTTACTCTCCATCTAGATTTAACAATCAGAATAATGTGTACTGCACTTTATAACTTATAAACACTCTTGCTTAAGGTTACCATAGTGCAAACAAAGCTCTCATTTGGTAAGCCGATTGGAGACCTATTCTGACACCACTACTGCATCACCTGGGACAGGTCAAAGCCACCCACCGCAACCTTTGGGAAGTTGGCTTCCTCTCCCTGCTTTCCCATTCTGCTCAGGAGGTCGGAGGTTGTCCCTGAATTTGGTTCACCCTCAGAGACCACAGTTACAGTATGTTTCTCAGAGGGAAGTTCATTGCCTGGAAATTCACTTTGAACTTGAATGGTTAGCCTCTCAAAGTCTCAGATTTCTCCCTTAAAATTCAATATACTGGTGGGTGAGGCAGAGTTTGGGTCACAGTGGGATCCATTATTTTCAGTTCCAGGTTAACACAGGAACTCTTCCACGATCTTCTCAACAGGTCTTTCCATTCTCTTAATAAGAGATATGTATTATATTCAAATACAGTAAACCTCCTTTATCATGATGGTTGCAGGGACAGGACTGAAATCAGCTTTGAAGCTAAGCTAATTATAAAATACTTTTTTTAAACTATCTTTTTTATTATAAAAGTAATACATATTGATTTTTAAATCCCAAAATGATTAAAAAAAATGAATGTTGTAGAAAGTGATACCCCTGATGACCAGGAATGGAGAAAAGATCCGGGTGTCTGAGCTGTGCATCACTTAGGAGGAGAGCAAAAGTTGGACCCTTTGCAGCAGTTGCATTGGTTTTAGATTTGTCATGTCCCCAAATAAAGGCACAGAGGTACAGGACTGAAAGCTGCTTTGAAGGTTACAGAGGTATAGTCACAGAGGTACAAGAAAGAAGAGTTCATCAACAATCCATTTTACTTGTTAAATCAAACATTTAAAATGCATCCCAAGGACTATAATCCTATTTTCACATTTCTTCATTTTAAATCACCGGAACCTCAAAAAATGGAAGCTCTGTGAACCTCTCTTGACCTAGAAAGGCCTCAGTGGCAACAAAACACTGCCTTTCAAGAAGTCCCTGCTTCAGAATTGCCCCTGTTGCAAAAAGTGTCGCTGGAATTGCAAAATATCCTGCTGTAGACTGGAAAGCCCCACTTCCTACCCGATTCTGTCATAGCTGCCTTAGTCTTAGCTTAGAGGAGTTTCCTGGCCAGACAAGATGGTGTCAGAGATCCCAGGAACACGAAGGATGCTTTGTGGCATTGCACGATTTCATCATTTCTGTCTCAGCAGTGGGAGACTGCCTTCCGGAATCTTGTACAGGTCCTGGTCCCAGAGAAACCCCAGTTAAAACCCTTCTGGCCCAACCTGAGAATTTCACACATCTGACATTTGCACCATAAAAGTGCATTTGGGTTCATTCATTTTTTAGGGAAGTTGTTGGGTTTGGGTATTATTTTCTCACCAGGATCCAGAAAACTGGATGCTGTCAGCTGTTAAACCCCAAACACTTAATACTCTGTAAGATACAAAGCCCATGGACCAGTCGGAAGCCTTGATCCCCGGTTGGTCATACAGAGTGGCTGTTTGTTCAGCTTGGCATCAGAATGCTGTCACTGACCTGTGGGAATGGTCAGCATGGCCCATTTTGAGCCTCGTTGGTCGCTGAAAAGGTGACATCTACAGTTAGTGGTGAATAGTAAAATAAAGTACCATCATGCAAGGAGACAATACTGCAAAGTGGTTAGTAGAGTGAGTTTGAGCCCTGGCTCTGGGCAAGTCTCTAAGCCACT
This sequence comes from Lipotes vexillifer, assembly GCF_000442215.2. Lineage (NCBI taxonomy): Eukaryota > Metazoa > Chordata > Mammalia > Artiodactyla > Lipotidae > Lipotes > Lipotes vexillifer. The sequence continues at coordinate 1,641,508 of NW_006780388.1, forward strand.
AATCCCAGCTGTAAATGGAGATGATGAATCCTGCACTGAAGGGATACTGCAGAGATTTTAGCACGCACGCTTTCTCTAGTTGCAGCGAGCTACTCTTCGTCAAGGTGCGTGGGCTTCCCTTGCTGCGGAGTACGGGGCTCTAGGCGCCTGGGCTTCAGTAGTTGTGGCGCACGGGCTTAGTTGCTCCACAGCATGTGGGATTTTCCCGGGCCAGGGCTTGAACCCGTGTCCCCTGCATTGGCAGGAGGATTCTTAACCACTACACCACCAGGGAAGCCCTCAAAAACATTAATGTCTTGAAAGAATTTTAAAAGGTGAGGGGAATGTGAAAGTGTTCTAGATAAAAGGAGACTACAGGGATATGGCAACTAAAGGCAATGCAGGATCTCTGATTGGATCCTGGATTGGGACAGAAAAAAAGCTATCAAAGACATTATCAGGACAATTGGGGAATTTGATTATGGAAAGCTTGTAGTATTGTAACAACATTAAATTTCCTGAGTGTGATAATACTACTGTGATTATTTAAAATAATATCCTTGGGAATTCCCTGGCGGTCCAGTGCCCTTTGGCGCTTTCACTGCAGAGGGTCCGGGTTCAATTCCTGGTCGGGAAATTAAGATCTGACAAGCTGCGTGGGGGCAGCCAAAAGTAAATAAATAAATAAAATTTAAATAATAAAATAATATCCTTGTATCCTCATTCGTAGTATTTAGGATAGCTAGGGTATTTGAAGTGATATCTGATATGTTCTCAATTTATTACAAAATGCTTCAAAAAAAACAAAAGTGTGCATGTGTGAGAGAGAAAGAATCACCAAACATGAAATGTAAACGGTTGCTGAACCTAGGTAAAGGGTATAGGGGCTTCCCTGGTGGCGCAGTGCTTGAGAGTCCGCCTGCCGATGCAGGAGACGCGGGTTCGTGCCCCGTTTCGGGAAGATCCCACATGCCGCGGAGCGGCTGGGCCCGTGAGCCATGGCCGCTGAGCCTGCGCGTCCGGAGCCTGTGCTCCGCAAATGGGAGAGGCCACAACAGTGAGAGGCCCGCATAACTCCAGAAAAAAAAAAAAAAAAAAGGGTATATAAGTGTTCATTGTACTATGCTCTCAAATTTTCTGTGGATTTGAAACTTTTTTTTTCCAGAACGCGGGCCTCTCACTGTTGCGGCCCCTCCCACTGCGGAGCACAGGCTCCGAACACGCAGGCCCAGCGGCCATGGCTCACGGGCCCAGCTGCTCCGTGGCATGTGGGATCCTCCTGGACCGGGGCTCGAACCCACGTCCCCTGCCTTGGCAGGCGGACTCCCAACCACACTGTGCCACCAGGGAAGCCCTGAAATTTTTTGAAGCAAAAAGTTGAGGATAAAAATCAATGTAGCAGAAAGACACAGCCATTAACGGAGGAAGCAGTCAGCTCCCCCCATACAAACTCCATTAGCTTTGGAGCCACCGCTGGGGCCCCATACTGGGCTGCAAGCCCTAAGAACAACTATGCCTTTTTCACCCTTGTTTCTCCAGCATCCTGGTCCAGAACATGTGTTCAGTACACGTGCATGCATGACACCCTCCCTCCGGAGTCTGCTCCCAGGAAGCCACGGCAGAGTTAGCACTGGGACAAATAAATCAGGATGGTGGTCCCAGGCGTTGCGTTTCGAGGGCTTCGTGTTGCTGGAAGAACCAGACAACTGGAACTACATCAACAGGGGCGACCCCAGGGCTTGTCTCCTGGTGGTGCCCTTCTGGCCTCACCTGCCTTCTTGGGCAGGGAGGGGCAGAGCTTGCAGGGCTGTATTTGCTGCTCCTCATCCCCCTGTCATTGGCTCCAGAGGGTCAATAAAACCCCAAGAGTCTGGAGGAGAGCAGTTGGCCAGAGGGGCTGACCCTCATCATGGTTCTCTCCAGCATGGGACCAGGGGCTCTGTTCCCCCCACTCCCACCCCCGTATTCTGGGAGGGGAGAGGGAAGCATCTGACTGCCTGCCCGAAGATCCAGAATCTGGAATCCAATCCCAGACCCTTCCTCAAAGACTCATCCATCACTATGCAGTCCAGCCCAAGTCAGTGAGAGCTGGGTGCTGACGACCACGTGTCTGACAAGACATTGAGTCCTCCCAGCTAGAAAAGCCTCTGAATCTGTAAGAAAGAGAATACGAACCAACAATGACATACTCACAGCCTTACTCTCAGTTCCCACCAAAACACAGACCATTTCCTGTGCCTTTTCCGTTATTTCACAAGCTGCTTCTTAGTCTCCCTCTGGGCTCCAGGACAGACAGCTGTTTCTCCCCTCAGAAGCCAGACAGTTGCCTCCAGTCTCTCCTGATCAATGCCATGGCCAAGACCCGTAGTGACCATCTGCTGTACTCCCTGGAAGAGCTGGTGCCCTATGACTTTGAGAAGTTCAAGTTCAAGCTGCAGAACACCAGCCTGGAGAAGGAGCACTCCCGGATTCCCCGGGGCCAACTCCAGACAGCCAAGCCAGTGAAGCTGGCCACTCTGCTGGTCACCCACTATGGGGAGGAGGACGCCGTGCGGCTGACCCTGCAGGTCCTGAGGGCCATCAACCAGCACCTTCTGGCAGAGGAGCTCAACAGTGCAGTTGGCCCAGGTAAGCGGCCCCACGCGCCCTCCTCTCCCACTGCGACTGCTGGCTGTTTGCAGAGTGGGGTGGAAGGTACAAGAGGGACCAATTCGGCCAGTGCGTCCTAACTTGGGGGTTAGGAGTCCGAGGTCTGCAACAACCCCGGTGACTTTAACCAAGCAAGTCCTTTCCCCCTCTCTGGTCTTGGAAGCTGGAGTAAAGCTAAGGCTCTCAATGGCTTTTTAAAAAAAAAACCCAGAAGCATGAGGTTCTGACTATGGGGCAGGATCAGGAAAGGCAGGAGCTGGATGTCTGTTGGTAGAGAATTCCTCACTTCATTTGTCATTAACTTACCTACAGATGAGTATCTTTGGGTGAGCCAGAAACTAACCACTCCTGTCAAGAGGGTTGATGGGTAATCTCATTGTTATCCACCTCATTTCAGTTTTGAGTTCTTCTCTAACACGTTACAGAGATATTTTAAAATTCTAAAAGGACTTTCTCCTTTTCTTTTCCTTCCTTCCTTTCCTCTTGTCTTTCTTTCTCTCCTTCCTTCTCTCTCTCCCTTTTCCTTTTTTCCTTCCTTATCCTTCTTCTGCTACTCTTGCCGTAACTTTCTGATTTTATTACATTGTGATCAAAGACTGTGGCCTATTTGATTTCCGCTTTTAAAGACTTTTTTTGGAGATCTGGGGTGGAGGGGCTAATCTGTGATCAGTTTAAAAAACTATTTTTTTTTTTTTTTTTTTTTTGCGATATGTGGGCCTCTCACTGTCGTGGCCTTTCCCGTTGCCGGATGCGCAAGCTCAGCGCCCATGGCTCACGGGCCCAGCCGCTCCGCGGCATGTGGGATCCTCCCGGACCGGGGCACGAACCCGTATCCCCTGCACCGGCAGGCGGACTCTCAACCACTGCGCCACCAGGGAGGCCCTAAAAAACTATTTTTTGATGTTTGAAATTTTCTTCTATTTCTAGACTTTAAGAATACATTAGGAATGCTTTCCATGTGCTTCTATGAGGTAGAAGAGTTTATATAACCTAAAAATCCTCTGCTCTTTGAAAGAGTGATAAAGCTAAACTGTAATCTGAGTCTGGTGTAATTTGATGAGTAGAATTTTAAAATTAATTTTTTGTATTTTAAAATCTGGTTATTCATCTCTTCAGGGTTTCTTACCAGTTCTTGAGCCAGTTTTCATAACATATTTTCCCTAGAAAGCCAGTAGCAAAGTGTTTTAAGCAACTTTAATTTTAATAAGGGCTTTTCAAACCAAAAATTAAGGTGCTAATTATAGGTTATTTTCATTTCTTTATTAAAGTAGTGGTTTTCAAATTGTATCCCAGGAAGACATTTCAGGGATTCTTTAGAATGTTAGCAAATACTTGATTCAAATTTTATTAATTAACTTACAAAACTAACAAATTCATATTAAAATGAGTGATTAACCAAATTTTAAAATATTGGAGGCCATCAGTGTGACAGTTCATGCTTGAACTCCTTTTTATGGAGACCTTGGAATTCAGCCCTTCCTGTCATTTCTGTTTAATTAAACATTGTTCTGAAATTTCCAGGCAAGCTGTCTTTTAAAAAAAGTTACCATTGGGCTTCCCTGGTAGCGCAGTGGTTGAGAGTCTGCCTGCCGATGCAGGGGACACAGGTTTGTGCCCCGGTCCGGGAAGATCCCACATGCTGCGGAGCGGCTGGGCCTGTGAGCCATGGCTGCTGAGCCTGCGCGTCCGGAGCCTGTGCTCCGCAACGGTAGAGGCCACAACAGTGAGAGGCCTGCGTACCGCAAAAAAAAAAAAAAAAATTACCATTTACACTTATCTGTGTGTTAGGATTTTCTTCACTTCATGAAACCAAAGGGGGGAAAAAAACCAAAATAAATTAGTTTCTGAAGTTTTAACTGTCCTTCATGACCCCGATTTCAATTTTTTGTGCTGATCTTTATTGACTGATAAGTGAGTTTTGTAGATCTGTAAATCGCACACAAATGTACACCCATAAACTAGGGTTTTCACTTATATATTAAGAATTCTATGTAAGACCTTATATTGGAAACAAGTTCTCCTGCCTAAAAAGTTTGAAAAGCACTATTTCAGAAATAAGATAGCAGATAATTAGTATGTTCTTATTTAATGGTAATTGACTGCTGTTGTCTAGAATGTCCTGAACTTCTCTAATTTCCAAAGGGATTCTGTCTTCTCTCCCTTCCCCCAAACCTTGAACCTGAGCACTGGACATTTTCATGCCTTTCCATCTCATTGTCTTTTCAGGGTGTCAGGTAAAAGAAAGTGACACAGACAGTTCAGCAATGTCTGGTTCCTCTGGGGAGATTAAGCCCAAGAGTCTGAAGATACCAGATGGCCTGGAAGGTGACAAGCAGAGACAAAGTGGTGATGGGGCTGGCTGCCCACCATCCATCCAGTCCGAGGCTGGAAGGGGGCCCCAGAAGAAGCCTCTGGGCAAACGGAGAGATCAGAAAGGCTCTGAGGGCCTGGATGTGCAGGGCAAGCCAGGGGCCAGGAACACAACTCTGTCTTCCAAGAGAAGCCCCTTTCCCATCAAGCCACAGGGGGAGAAGGGGAGCAATGTGGGGGTCAGGCTGCGCAGGAACGCCAGCTCTGCAGGAAGGCTCCAAGGACTCTCCAGTGGGTCGTTTGCTGGGTCCCTGGGAAGGAAAGAATTTAAGATATCTGAAGCATATTTACCTTCAGGAAAGAAGCGACCCAAAAGTCTTGAATTTACCATTTCTTCAGGAGAGACAGAACCTCTCAACCCTGAAACTCTTTTGCTTCAAGAGAAAATGAGAAGTGAGAATCCAGGCTCAGCAGCCACTCTGAACACAGGGGCTACTGTGGCTGCAGAGAAAGGATCCAGGAATCCAGAACACGCCATGACTCTGGAGGGGGTAGCACTCAGGAATACACTTTCCAGTGTATCATTGGCTGGAAAGAAGATCTGGGAGCATCCAGAGTCCACAGTACCTGCAGAGAAGAGTGGAACTGAGGCTCCAAAGACCTCTAAGACCTTGGAGGAGGTGGTAGGTGGTATGCTCCATGATCCTTCAAATCCAGAAGTCCCTCCATCTTCAGGTAAGAAAGGACCTCAGAATCCAGAAGACCTGGCATCCTTAGGAATGATGACCTTTGCAGGTTTCCCCCTGCAAACCTGCTTTTATCCCCGCTGTATTCATTTCACTGGATCTCTGGGTCCCCCTTGAGGTCCTCCACCCTTTGAGAATCTGATGTAGGCTCTGATTCCTGAAAAATGCATATCTGCACATTTTCATAAAATGTTGCATACATTTCAGTTAGTTAGTTCTTAGACACTCTGAAGTCCTTCTTTAGAGTTCCCAAGGGCTTCATGGACCCCAGGTTGAACATTTGAGAAAGACTGGGTACAAATATCACCTTCTCACAATACCTCATGGCAGTATATCATGGGGCTGCAATTCTGCTATTTGCCTCTGTCTGGGCAGGGAGGGAGCTGTTGGCTAAAGTCCTAGGTCTCTTTTACTAAAGAGGCAGAAATTAGAATGGTGATGGGTTGTGAATGACAGAAACGCCAAAATAACATAACTGAAACAAGATAGACGTTTGTTCCTCTTTCACATAAATGACACACAGGAGGTCCAGGACAAATGTGGTACACCATGGTCAGGAACCCAAGCTCCTGCTGCTTTTCTGCTCTATGGAGTTTGCTTTCAAGGTCGTGGTCTCAGATGGTGGCATCCTCATTCCAGGCAGCAGGATGGAGGGACAAAGGAGAATAGTATCACTTAGGGAAGGTTTTCGGAAGTTTCTAGATGCTGCTCGTGATGCCTCCATTTACTTCCTCTTGGCCAGAATGTACAGGCACGTCGTGGGTTTGGTTCCAGACCACTGCAATAAATATTGCAGTAAAGCAAGTCACATGAATTTTCTGGTTTCCCGGTGCATATGTTTATACTATGCTATCATCTATATTAAGTGTGCAATAGCATTATGTCTAAAAAGAAAAATGTACCTACCTTAATTTAAATATACTTTATCACAAAAAAAAATTTTATTGATAAAAAATGTTCACCATCATCTGGCAACACAGGGTTGCCACAAACCTTCATTTTCTTAAAAATGAAAGAGTCTGTGAAGGGCAATAAAGTGCAATGAAGTGAAGTATGTCTGGAGTCACATGACCACATCTAACTGCAAGGGAGGCTAAGAAATGTAGTTTTTTTTGGGTGGTGGCGGGGAGCAGCCATATGGACAGCAATCAATACTATCACAAGGGAAGGAGGGGAAAACAGTCACTGGGGAGCTTGCAGTCTCACTTGCAGATGTGATATGAATTCCTGGGACCCTGCAAGAGGGAGGAGGCAGGAGGGGACTCGTGGATTGAGTGCGTTTCTATTCCTCCTGTATCTCCTGTCATTTCTGCTTTATGAAGCTGTGCTATGGTCTTGGGGCAGAGCTGGTCATAGCTGTAGGTCATCATAGTGGGCTATACCCTTCAGACTGTAAAGTCCCCTTTTTTACTTTCACTTCATGCTTCCTGAATCTGGATGTGAGCAGTGGCCCATTCATTCCTTCATTCAACACGCACTTCCCAAATGCTCACCACATGCCAGGGATTCTGCTAGGGGCTGGGAGTCTGGCCAGGAGCGAGTCACCATCCCTTGGGAGCTCTACTCAAGTTATGAGCAGTCTAGGTGGTGGTTAAGTGGCAAACACCAGTCAGAATGTCTTACTGTCTTTATATCACCTGTTATCAGTGTGCGTGCAGGAGGAAGGCATAGAATTTGTAGCAAAAGGCCTTTCTTTAGGATAAATGCCCAAGAATTCCAATCCTCAGGACTGGTATGAAATCTAGCCCTTAGCCTTCAGTCCCAGTGGCTCCTTTGCTACTTCGCTGGAGGGAAGTCGGGGGAGGACAAGCTAGGGAGGGGCCTCAGTCTAACCGAGAATGTATGTATCCCAGGCACAGACTCTCGCTAAGCTGTGATTTGCAGCATTCCTTGGTAACATCTTGGGTTTGTCACTCATGAGATTTTTCCACTGCTATGTCCCCAGGGAGACTGCAGGACAAGGCTGTGTGTCCCCTTTGCTGTGCCCAGGAAGGAGACCGGGTTGGTGGCAGCTGCGTGCATGTTTCCTGCAGCTGCTCCATCGCTTCTAGGGATCCTGAGGCCTCACGTGGCTACTCATCCAGCTGCCCTCGGTGCCAGGACTTGCTCCCGGGGAAGAGCCATGGAAGCCTCGAGTGGCAGGAGGGCCTGCAGATGGCCAGCCTGAGCCCCAAGTCCCTGCCAAAGTGTGAGCGTCACATGAAGCAGGTCCAGCTGCTCTTCTGCGAGGACCATGGGGAACCCATCTGCCTCATCTGCGGGCTGAGTCAGGAGCACCGAGGCCACCATGTTCGCCCCATCGAGGAGGCCGCCCTGGAATACAAGGTAGGGCTTCCTGCATTGGGGTCCTTCACTTGAACACATCGGGGCTTGCTTCATTTCCCCCAAAACCCTGGGAGTTGGTGCATTGGCCAGCATCTTTGGGCTGTAAATGGCAAACACAATACAAAGTAAGCCAGCAAAGAGGGATTTACTGGTTCATGCAGCTATGGGAATCTAGCTTTAGGTATGGCTGAACCCAGGTGCTCACAAGAGGTCATTAGAAATCTTTCTCACTGCCTCTTGGCTCTGCTTCCTTTGGTGTGATGGATTCATTCTTCCTCTTTCCTGGGTACCTCTCCCTGTGCTCTTGCCTGCCTCACCTTCAGCTTTATTCCCTGAAGCAAGTTTTCCCATCTAGAGTTGGCACCAAGATGGCAGGAGCCAAGTTCAAGCTTTGACAAGTGCTCTTTTTTTCCAGAAACAAATTCAGAAGCAGCTGGAGCATCTGAAGGAGTTGAGAAAATCTGGAGAGGAGCAGAGATCTCACGGGGATAAGAAGACAGCAAACTCCCTGGTAAGGCTAGGGTGGTCTGTGGCCAGTCTTTGCCTGGATTCACCCCTGCAGAAGGAGGGAGGGAACCGAGAGTGAGCAGGGGGTCCCTGATGTCCTGTACTGGTTGAAAGGGAAGCAGAGCCGATCACATAGTTAGAATCACCTGCTCTTGGGGGGCAGGGAATAACAGGTGTCAAAGGATGAGCTTGTCCCTGGGGAGGGAAACCACCTCCAGCAAGAAGTGGCATCTCCCAGGACCCTGTCATGCTTTCTTAGACTCACCACAAAATGGTTTAGAGAAACGAATGCCAGTGGCTGTAGCTGAGGAATGGGATTGAGGAAAGGGGAGGAGAGACTTTTCAACTTTAAATACTCCTCTGTATTGTTTTTATAATTGTTGTGGTCTATTGTACTTTTTTTTGTACAAAAACCATGTTGATTTTTAAAATTCAAATGCTTAAAGTAGACATTTTCTTTAAAACTGTGGTTTTAAAGAAATGCCACAGATCTCAATAAGTACAACTTAGTGGCCTTCCTGTTAAGCTGTTGTCCAGACTCGGATGCGTTAAGTTGCTCCTGTTTTCCCTGCATGCGAAGGAGCCTACCCCCAGAGCCTTGATTTATCTGGTGCATTTCTGTTGGTTGGATCCTGTCTCCCACTCTGAGTTCCAAACTTCTTCAGGGACCCACCACACTGCAGTGGGAAACAGGCAAAGATAACAAAGGGCCGAATGGGAGGAGGGTGGCATTGGTCCAGGTGTCTGACTTTTGGGAAACTCTTGAGTTGTAGTAAAATGAAAACCCTTTCCTATAATCCCAGGTGGCTTGGAACTTGTGGATGGAGCAGAGGTCAGGGGTGCCCCCCCAAGGAGGGTGAGGCAGGAGCCTGGGCTGATCAGGGAAACCCAGGGAGACAAGAGGGTTCAGCCTTCCCTTAAGATACAGTGACACGGGCTCTGTGGAAAGGAGATGCTGTTTTCAGGTCTTTGCCTTCTCCTCCTCCTTTTTTCAATAATTAAAAAAAATTTTTTTAATCATAGGGAAGGGGCTGGGAAAGCTCTTCTTTACAGCAGAAACCCAGATAAAACAAGTATAGAAGAATAATTGAATTAGAAAATGTCCACTATACAATTGACACCGACAGGGATCAGCAACAGATACTAAAATTTTTAGAGAAAATCGTTAGAAAACAGGATATTTACACACTCTCAAAGTACCACTCCCCAAATTACTTAGGAATTATAAAGGAAATAATATATACTTACAGTAGCCATATCTGGTAGACGCTTCCTTAACCAAGCATCAATCCTAGTATGACTATAATGGTGATGGCAAACTGGACAGTCTTTGCCTCCCAGTGGGGTATGCTAGAAAGAGCATGGCATTAGGTCTATGGTATTCTTGCCCCAAATGTTTCTCCTGAATTTAATCATGAGAAAAATTATAGAATTTTAGAATATAAGCCATTGAATGAGACAACTGACCTGTCCTCTTAAAAAAAAAGTCCACGTTACTGCCATCAAGAAGTGTTCCAGACTCCATGTTTAGGAACATCACATTGGAAACTTGAAATTGGCCACGGTGGGAATATCAACACCACAGAAATGGCAAATACCACAGCCCAGCCTTAGCTGATTGTTTTGTTGATTGTCTAGACTTAGAAAGTGTTGGAGAAAGTGTGACTTGTGCAGACCAGATGCACAGGTGCATGTCTGCGGTGCTCCATTCTAAAGACTGAGAGAATACTCTTCCGCACCTGAAACCCAGGACGTGATTCAGCAGGGTTGCTGATGTCACACAGGAAGGAGTGAGATTCCACACACATCGAGTCTATAGTCTTATTCCTTAATTACAAGAAAATACCAAGCAACATCAGAACCACTCTCGTGTGTCGACTAAGGGACTACGGTGGGCGGGGTAACAGGAGCCGGGCAAACATCCACGAAGCATCCTGTGAGGCCCTGGGCTCTCTGGAATTTACACGAGAGTTCTGCCCACTAGTATTTTTTTGTTAATTGTGTGTATCAGTTTAGCTAATAAATGAATGTGCCCATGTTAAAAACAACAACGACAAAAGGTGAAGAAACTTTTTTGGTTCAAAAGAACTAAAGACTTAATCCTGTCCTTTTGAGCCAAAAATGAGATTTCTTCTGTCCAGTCCTAGTAGATCTGAAGGGCCCTCTCCCTCCTTGGAGGAAGGAAATATGCCCTAGAGCCACTTCACATGTCCACAGAAGCTTTTTAGTGATGATGAGAAAGAGGACGGCAGAAGAGGTCGTGGTTGGCCAGTGTGCAAGAATATTGGAAGTCAAGTTCACTTGCGTTCAAATAGATGGACTGACTGACCCCTTTCAGGGCAGTCTGAGACTGTCAGGGAGTGGAGAGAACTCTCCCTCCTGGAGACTTTGTGGTCCTGACCTTGTCTGTTTATGACTCCAGACATATGCAATCCTCAGGCTGCCTTTCAAGGAAGGAAGAAGGTGACACCAGTTATCTTAGTGTTCTGGGGCTGCCCTAACAAAGTACCATAAACTGGGCGGCGTAAACCACAGAAATGTATGCCTCCCACAGTTCTGGAGGCAAGGTGTTGGCAGAGCTGCTTCCTTCTGAGGGCCGTGAGGGAAGGCTGCTCCGAGGCCTCTCTCCTTAGCTTTTAGGTGTCTCCTTCCCACTGTGTCTCTTTACATGGCATTCTCCATGTGTGTGTATCTGTGTCCAAATTTCCCCACTCCAGTGGCCCACCCCACTCCATCACGACCTCATCTTAACTAATTGCATCCTCAATGACCCTGTTTCCAAATAAGATCATATTCTCAGGTACTGGGGTCAGGACTTATAACACATACATTTTGGAGGGGACACAATTCAATCCATTTTACCAGGTTTTAGGGCATTTTCCAAAAGCCAACCTGTTCTGGAAGGTTCCAGTCCATTTTGCCTCCTACTCTGGAATTCAGGCCTCCAAGAGGCTGAGGAAGCCTGCTCTTACCAACCTCCAGGAGGTGGGCTTCTGCGGGTTCCCTGGGCACACACGTCTACCTCACTGCATAGGCCCCTACACCTCCCTGACTTCTGTTCCCCAGAAACAAGCTGAAACCCAGAAGCAGAGAATCCAGTACCAGTTGGAGCAGTTATGCCAGTTTTTAGAGCAGCAAGAGCAGCTCTTTGTGGCCTGTCTGGAGGAGCTGGGCCAGACCATTGGCCAAGTCAGGGAGACATATGGCACCCGGGTGACAAGGGACATCGCCCTTCTCGACAAGCTGATTGGGGAGCTGGAGGCCAAGCAGTGCCAGCCAGAATGGGAGCTTATGAAGGTAAGTGTGGCTGGGCCTGGCCTTCCCCCATCCACTGTGTGCAGTAGGGTGACATGGGCTCCCAGCACTGCCATCAGCTCTGCCCAAACCAGTGGATGAGGCCATTAGGGCCAGGGGTGGGACTTGGTCTTGGTGACCCCACAATGCCCAGGCCCCTTCAATGAATTCTCAGGAGCCCAGGATGGCCCAGTATCTAGGGGATCCTGTGACATCTCCCAGAAGAGATCAGCAGAGTTTGGGTACAGTTATGTGCAGGCCCCAGCCAGGATGCCACCTCAGCAGATTAGAATTAGAACTGGGGAGAGGTGCCCCATTTTTCCTGACACTGTGGGGCTGGGAGCCCAGGAGGAGAGGCCAAGGAGTCAGCACAGCCCCTATGAGACTGGTAATACAGAACTTCCCTCTTTTCTCTCCTAGGACATCAGAGTCACCCTGCACAGGTACCAAGAGGTCCCCTGATGATCCCTTGGGTGTCTTGCAGGAAGCATTTGGGGAGGCAGACCTAGGAGGGAGATGATCCCAACCCGGGGCCTGTGGCTCCTCCCTGGGTCCTCCCATCTCCTGCAGCTTCTGAAGGTGAAGGCCTTTCTGGACTTGTGTAGCAAGAATGGGAGCACAATCAGGAGGGGGAGCATGGGGTCAAAGACTGGACCAAATGAACATGGCCTGTTGTGTGGTGGTGGCTTCATAAGAAACCCCCCTAACAGACTGTGTCCCATGCAATTCGCCTTATGAAAACTGTTCCTGCAGGAGTGCTTGTGGCCACAGCGAGGGAAGCACTTTCCAGGAGTGGATCTGCTAAGCCCAGCAAGCAGGGGAAGGGAGGGAAGAGTAGGGGAGGAAAGGGGAGGGGAGGGGAGGGAAGGGGAGGGGAAGAGGCTGGACCTTCCAATCGCCTGGGGGAGCTTTACAAAATCCTGACATCCAGGTCCCGGCAGACAAATTAAACCTGAATCTTCAGGAGTACAACCCAGGCATCAATTTTTTAAAGTATTTTTTTGGTGGTAAAATATACATAACAAAATTTACCATTTAAAAATGTACAGTTCAGGACTTCCCTGGTGGCACAGTGGTTGAGAGTCCGCCTGCTGATGCAGGGAACACGGGTTCGTGCCCCGGAACCGGAAGATCCCACATGCCGCAGAGCGGCTAGGCCCGTGAGCCATGGCCACTGAGCCTGCGCATCTGGAGCCTGTGCTCCACAACGGAAGAGGCCACAACAGTGAGAGGCCCACATACCGCAAAAAAAAAAAAAAAAAAAAGTACAGTTCAGTGGCTTTAAGTACATTTGCATTGTTGTGCAACCATCACCATGATCCATCCCCAGAATTTTCTCATCTTCCCAAATGGAAACTCCATACCATTAAACAACTCCCAAATCTCCCCTCCTCCAACCCTTGGCAACCACCATTCTACTGTCTATATGAATCTGACTACTCTAACTACATCATATAAGTGGAATCATACAATATTTGTGTTTTTGTGTCTGACCTACCTCACTGAGCATAATGTCTTCAAGGTTCATTCATGTTGTAAAATGTGCCAGAATTCCATTCCTTTTTAAGGCTGAATAATATTCCATCATGTGTATATACATTTTGTTTATCTATTCATCCATCCGTGGATACTAGGCTGCTTCTACCTTTTGGCTACTGTGAATGATGCTGCTATGAATATTGGCATACCTATATTTGTTTGAGTCCTGCTTTCACTTCTTTTGGGTATATCCCCAGAAGTGGAATTGCTGTATCATACAGTAATTCTATGTTTAGGTTTTTGAGGAACTAGAGTACTATCTCCTGTGGTGTCTGCACCATTTTACATTCCCACCAGCAATGCTCAAGGGTTCCAATTTCTCTATATCCTTGCTAATACTTGTTATTTTTTATTTTTTTAAAATAGTAGCCATCCTAATGGCTGTGAAGTGGTATCTCATTGTGTTTATTTTTCTCACTTAATATCATTTTTATTTCAATAGAAAGAAAAAGACTCAGGGAAGTGTAATTAATTTGACATAAGTAATTCTGGGCTGAGCATTTCAACATCAGTACCACTTTAGGGCCATTATCAAAACTCACTGTGATTTTGATACCAGTGGTTTTTAAAACTCCCCCAGGTGATGCCAATCCATGGCCAGAGTTGAGGACCAGTGTTTAGAACTTGAAGCCCAGGGAGAACTTTCTTTGAGAAGCCAAGGCTGGACTGGGTGTGCCCTGTGGAGGCTGCACCTCCCTTCCAGCTCATGAGACCCTGAGCTACCCCCATGCTCCAGTCCTCCTTGGCCAACAATCTTTTGTCTCTAGGGCCAAGAAGGTGACTGTCCCTGAGCTGTGGGCCACCCCTCCAGAGGTGAAAGAAAAGATCCACCTGCTCTACCAGAAATCAGAGTTTGTGGAGAAGCGCATGAGGCACTTCTTGGGTAGGTGGGCTTGTGGGAAGATGGGAGGCGCCTGCTCACATCCTCCCTGAAAGCCACGTAGCCTGGAGCCCCCTGGTGTCCCTTCTCCATCCCCCACAGCCTTTCTGACTCTGCCTTCAGCCCCTCCCAGACCTGTCCCTATCTGGGAACCTAACTCAAACTCCTTCTCCTTTTAGAAACCCTGCGTTCAGAAATGGAAATGTTCAACGGTGAGTCCGGTGGTGGTAGTATGTGTTGGCCAGGGATTACTGCAATTTTCCCTTGTGCTGTTGATTTCTGGGAATTATTTAGAAAAGAGAAAACACCTGTAACAAAGGTGGGAGCAAAGTCATGACAAGTCCTCACAGGCTCTGTGCCAGGGTCACTGACTGTCAACTCACCAGAGTACAGAGTATCCAAGGCAGGCCTGGGTACCAGAGAGGAATGGGGTTATATCCAAGCAGAGGAAGCCGAGTCCTGAGCAGGGAGAGGGAGTCACTGTCTTTCCTTGTTGTGGGGACCAGGGTAGATTTAGCCCTTTGAATGGGAATGCTCAGGATTTTTCCCATCTCCTTTTCTCTGTAGTTCCAGAACCGATTGGTGGTCAGGCACCCTGAGGCAAGTAGACTTGGCCTGCTGGGTCCCTGTGCTGTCCCCCAGTGCATTCCAGAAGAATGACCCTGTCCACGTTTCTCGGATGTGGGGAGAACCCTGTGGGGGTGTTGCCCATGGACCTCAAGCTAGGAATTCTAATTCTCTCTGCAGTTAATGTGATTCTGGAAGCAGAAGCTGCCCACCCCAACCTCATCTTTCATCTTCTCTGATGACTTGAAGAGTGTGAGACTTGGAAAAAAAGTGGGACCATCTACCTGCTAGTCCAGAAAGATTCTATAGCTGAATCATTGCCCTGGCCTCTCTGAGTTTGCTCTCTAGCTGCCATTACTGAGAAGTGAAGGTGGGAGACAAGACAGGGTGGGTCCTGGGTGTCTGCAAGGCAGCCACGAGCAGCAAGGAGAATATGGCTCTCTCACCAGAGAATAGTTATTGGGTAGAAATGATGATGAAGTAAAATTAATGCCAGACGTCCAACTTTCCCTCCACCCGGATGAGGGAGCCCCCCAGGCATGTGGGCATCTTCCTGAACTACAAGACTGGGGACATTTCCTTTTATACTGTGACAGCCAAATCCCACATCTCAACATCCATTGTCTTCTTTTCCTCTGGGCCCCTTCAACCTATCTTCAGCCCCAGGACACATGATGGAGAGAACATGGATCCTCCGAATATCCATCCAGTGGGTGGCCAGGGGCCTCACTGAATATCCAACACTTTGCATCTTTCTTCAGGCTCCTGCCCTGTATCTTGAATCCATACATTCAATGATCATTATTGAACACCTACTGGGTTCCAGCTGCTGTGGGGAATATAATCAATAAGAGAATAGGCCCTGTGCTCAAGGAGCCTATGGAACAGAAGCAGAAGTAAGCTGGGTAAACAAATATTGGTAAACCAAGGGTAAAGAGAACACATGTATTGATGACATGCCATGGATTTCAGAGAAGGAAGCACACAGCTGTTGCTTAATAAATCCTTGTATGAATTAGCACCCTAAGATGCTCCTGAGACAGAGAGCCCACCTTCGTTTTCCCTCAGGACTCCATGGCAAGGATGTGTTCCCTCATTCTATCCTCCCTTTTTTTTTAATAAATAAAATTATTTATGAATAATAACATCATAGAGCTTACATAGATGATCATTAACCATAACTTTTTAATTTTACAAATGAGAGTTTTGAGGCCTGGAATTAATGCATTTTGTTCATTTACTTATTTTTCTACCAGTGTTTGGGGACTGATTTTGGGCTAAAAGCAGCACCAGTTGCTGAGATTACAGAGAGAGCAAGATAAAACTTCTACCTTTTAGTGAAAACCTTAACTGTAGTAAGGATCTGAACAGTAAATGTATAAGCCCAGAGCAACATAGGTACTAATATATAAATATATATTGGAACAATATGTGAGCATATTACAAGTAGTAACTGAATAGAGGATTCTGAGAGAATTTCACAGAGTACTTTAAGTGAGTCTTAATGACTAAGAATTATTTTGAAAAGGAGTGGTGAAAAGGCATTTTAAGTGAAAAATGGCATATGAAGTGTCACAATATGAAGCACCATGAGACTGACAATTTGAAGTGCTTGATGGGTTTTTGATGGTATGTCAGTGTGGTATGAGAATGGAAACTCAAGACTCATATTGTCAAGAGCCTTATGCACTATGCATAGGAATTTGGACTTCATTGTGCTGTCAGGGAGAGCTAGTAAAGTGTTTCAGGGCAGGCAAATAGAGGTTAAGTGGCTTGTTATCATTCACAGGAAGTAGAGTTAAAGTCATGGTTGAAATCCAATGTTCTTGTTCTTATTAACAAGTAGACTATAATAAGAGTGTAATATATGATAATAATATTTATTATACATTTACTATGTGCTTAGTTCCATGTTTTTATTTTAGTTAATCATCACCATAAAGCTATGGAATAGAGAAGAATTCTGCCTAGAATGACTTGCTGATTATAAGTAGGAAAGAATACTTTTGAGCTACTACGCTTTGATCTTTGACCAAACCCTGTATATGTCTGCAGTTTCTATTTGCCTGAGAGCTGGAAGAGTGAGTAAAAACAGCTATACCTTTATCACTTCAGGAAACTCAGCGATTATTTTGTGAATTTGTAACAAAACCCATTAAACTATCAAGACTTCTCAGCTAGATTAAAGTAGGTGGTAAGGGAAACAAAATCGTTTATGGACAGAAAAAGACGTTGAAAAAAATCCCATGAACGCCTTCAGTAAGTCATTACATAGACGAAAACCATGCCGATGTCAGTCCATATCATGCTGGAGCCACCACAGAGCATCAGAGTTTAGGGTACAGGGATGCAGGAAGAGAATGTCGGCCTACAGGGCAACAATGAAAGATTTTAGTATCCACCGAGGAGACAGGATGAACCATTTTGAGACTCTGCCAGGGGTAGGAGGGCTTTTATAGGGTGAGATTAAGACGACTTTGCTTGTATTGTTTTCTCTAGTGGGTGTCTAAACTACTATTAATAAGATCCATAGTTTTGGTTGTATTCTCCAAGGTTGCAGTGGAAATCAGAAAGCTATAAGACAGTTGAGTCTGGCTAAGTAAGAAAATTACCAATTATACTCAGAAAAGAGGAAGCAGTATGAGACCATTAGTTAAATGCTACAAATATGACTTCCTTTAGTTGAGCATTTCTATTTCATTTATTGTTAAAAATGTCTTTTGAAGTCTCAAGATGAAAAATCACTTAGAAGCAGAAATTTTTAGGGCTTCCCTAGTGGCGCAGTGGTTGAAAACCCGCCTGCCAATGCAGGGGACACAGGTTAAAGCCCTGGTCCGGGAAGATCCCACATGCCACGGAGCAACTAAGCCTGTGCGCCACAACTACTGAGCCTGCGCTCTAGAGCCTGCAAGCCACAACTTCTGAAGCCCATGCGCCTAGAGTCCGTGCTCCGCAACAAGAGAAGCCACCGCAATGAGAAGCCCGTGCACTGCAAAGAAGAGTAGCCCCCACTCACCACAACTAGAGAAAAGCCCTCACGCAGCAACGAAGACCCGACACAGTCAAAAATAAATTAATTAATTAATTAAAAAAAACACTTTAAAAAAGAAATCATTTTTAACAGAGTCAATGATTAAGCCTGCAGGTACTAACAAAGCCTTTTGTTACAAAGAGTCTGGTATATAAGATGGTATTCTCTGTAGTATATTTTTTTCTATAGATCTAAAGGACTAATCATTTCAGCAAAGGCTGGAACTCTAAAGGACTAGAATTTGTTTTGATCATATATTGCATTACTGTTAAATGCCCACGCGATAAAAGTTATCCATTCTGTGTTCCTGGAATATTAAATTGATGGAAGAATTGTGAATTTTCGTAGAATGTTCATCTGTTTGATGTTACACTGTCCGGTGTGTGCACTTAAAAGTGACCTTCTGTGCACTCACATTATGGATACTGCCCAGTAATATTCTGTTTGCTTAGAGGGATGAAGGATGACACCACTATATGCTCCTAGTTTTTTTTTTTAACTTTTTTTTTAATACATTTATTTATTTATGGCTGCATTGAGTCTTCGTTGCTGCACACAGACTTTCTCTAGTTGCGGCAAGTGGGGGCTACTGTTTGTTGTGGTGCACGGGCTTCTTATTGCAGTGGCTTCTCTTGTTGCGGAGCATGGGCTCTAGGCACATGGGCTTCAGTAGTTGTGGCATGCAGGCTCGTAGTTGTGGCTCGTGGGCTCTAGAGTGCACGCTCAGTAGTTGTGGTGCATGGGCTTAGTTGCTTCATGGTATGTGGAGTCTTCCCGGACCAGGGCTGGAACCCGTGTCCCCTGCATTGGTAGGCGGATTCTTAACCACTGTGCCACCAGGGAAGTTCCTATATGCTCCTAGTTTTTCTCCAGGTTTCTCCTGTTTTTCTGGAACTGGGGGTTAGTGCACTGGGTTAACCCAATTCCGGTCTTTCAACATTTTCCTGTTGGCAGGCTATAATCAGAGTCAACCTGCCTGCATCTCCAAAAACTGCTCTGACTATCCTCACCTCCCAAAGGAACAGAAACAAGACACTTTAGGGTTTTGAGGATTTTATACAATTCACCTATCAAGTTTCTATCGATAGAGCTACTACCTAGCTAGTGAGCTAGTCTTTGAGGAGCTGCCTTGTTAGAACTTCAGGGATATTATACTAAATGGCTAAGACAAATCACTTGGAAAAATATCCTTAACACATAATTTTATGGCCAGACTAAATATCTGTTCTATGAATAGTCCGAAGGAGATAAGACAGTGGGGAGAGGAAGATTAGAGAAAGAATGAGAGATGAAACAAAGGGAGACAGAGAGGAAGTTTAAATCAAGTTGATTTATGGGATATCCTCCCTGTCTTGAGGACTTAGGAAGTCTTAGGAAAAAACAAGCAGACTGGATTATTATAATACACTTTTGTACCTGTATTAATGAACTGTGGTTCTTAGAATTATTGGCTGGGCCCCATAAATAAGTCCATTAGAAAATGCAGTTGTAACTGCATTTGTTGTCACTCAGTTGATTACTGTGAGATCCCACTTCCCTACAGGAGACCAAGAAAAAGATGGGGCTGCTGTCATGGAAAAACATTTGACACACATCCGAAGTGTCACATTATTCTGTACTGAGCTGTATCTGCAAATCTGTGGGCCTGTGGAATATTAGGTGTTCTAGTTCACAGATGTCCCTCTATCATCCTCCATTTAAAGAGACATAAAGAGAGGGGGGAGGGAGAGGGATGGACTAGGAGTTTGGGGTTAGTAGATGCAAACTATTACATTTAGAATGGATAAAAAACAAGGTCCTACTGTATAGCACAGGGAACTATATCCAATCTCCTGGGATAAACCATAATGGAAAAGAATATTTAAAAAAAGAATATATATGTGTATAACTGAGTCACATTGCTGTACAGCAGAAATTAGCACAACAGTGTAAATCAACTATACTTCAATTTAAAAAATTATCACATACACACACAAAAAAATAAAGAGTCATAGAAAGGGATGTAAGAGAAAAGGAGAATTGGGAATTCCCTGGCAGTCCAGTGGTTAGGGCTCCATGCTTCCACTGCAGGGGGTATGAGTTTGATCTCTGGTTGGGGAACTAAGATCCAGCATGCCACATGGCATGGCCAAAAAAAAAAGGAAAGAAAAACAGAGGATCAAATGAAGATTGAACCCCAAACTCCTCCTACCCCAACTTCTCTTCCCATCTTCACAGTAAGCCTAGATTGGACTTAGGTTCTCCATGGTTGAGACCAGAGCACAAAACACATGCTTCGCTTTCTTCATGGAGCTTTGTTCTACATGCATAATCCACATGCTGGCACAGCTCATGTTCCCTATTTGTTTAGCCGTTCCCTATCGTTGGCCATTTGTTGTTGCCAATTCTCCCTTGCTATCACTCCATAAACAGCGTGTTGTATATATATATATATATATTTTTTTTGTTGTTGTTGGTGGTGGTGGTGTACGTTTTTTGCCACCTCCTCCCCATACACATATTTTTTCTCCTGTTATTCCTAAAATTGTTCCAGAATGTGAGCTATTTGATAACACTTGCAGTAGGTGGCCATACAAAATTTGGAAAGAATGTTTCACGCCCAAAACAATGTTTGTCGTTTAAAATTTTTGCTGATGTAATAGAGATGTAATGAGGTTTTACCTGTTTTAATTTATTTCATTACCTGCTAATGAGGCTATGAATTTTTCCATGTGTATTTCTACTTTTTTGCTTCATTCTGTCAACACACATTTTTTTTTTCTTTGCGGTACACGGGCCTCTCACTGCTGTGGCCTCTCCTGTTGCGGAGCACAGGCTCCGGACGTGCAGGCTTAGCGGCCATGGCTCATGGGCCCAGCCGCTCCGCAGCATGTGGAATCTTCCCAGACCGGGGCACGAACCAGCGTCCCCTGTGTCGGCAGGTGGACTCTCAACCACTGCGCCACCAGGGAAGCCCAAACACACATATTTGATAAACAATTATAGTAGTAATAGAAAAGAGTTTTATTCAAGCCAAACTGAGGACTACAGCCTGGAAGATACAGATTTAAGAAGCACCTGAATTGTGTTCCATCAGACTAGAAAATAGGGGAGGCTCATATAGGCAAAAACCGCAAAGCTACATATGTTGTATGTCAAGAACTACAATTGAGGACTTCCCTGGTGGCGCAGTGGTTAAGAAACTGCCTGCCACTGCAGGGGACACAGGTTTGAGCCCTGCTCTGGGAAGATCCCACATACCGTGGAGCAACTAAGCCCGTGCACCACAGCTACTGAGCCTGTGCTCTACAGCCCATGTACCACAACTACTGAAGCCCGCGTGCCTAGAGCCCATGCTCTACAACAAGAGAAGCCACCGCAATGAGAAGCCTGTGCACTGCAACAAAGAGTAGCCCCGCTCGCCGCAACTAGAGAAAGCCTGCGTGCAGCAACAAAGACCCAATGCAGCCAAAAATAAAAAAAATTTTAAAAAAGAACTACAATTGAAGCTGGCAAGAAGTAAGAGTGCTTTTTAAGTATGGACTGGTTGGGGTCCAAAATAGTTGCAAAGTTACAAGGGGAAACGTTGGACCATTAGGTTGCAGCTGGCAGCTACTAGCAGATACTGTTTTGAAAATGGCTTGTGGTATCCTTGAGTTTGATACAGTTCAGAAAATTCAGGGTCTCAATGATGCAGCCACATGTCTGAAACTACATCTCAATTGCCACCCGGCTCTATTTTTCTTTTAATATTTATTTTTTAATTTATTTTGGCTGTGCTAGATCTTTACTTGCAGCATGCAGGGTTCTTAGTTGCAGCATGCATGCAGGATTTAGTTCCCCAAACAGGGATCAAACCCAGGCCCCTTGCACTAGGAGGATGGAGTCTTACCCACTGGACCACCAGACAAGTCCCACCTGGCTCTATTTTGGATACCTGAACCACAGTTTTATATCTTGTCAGAACAACATCAAACATGACAGAGGTACATTCCTTCAAGGCTTCAAAAGGGACAGATTAGCATGCACACAGCTAGTTAGCATGACTTTGGTGTCTGGGAAGAGAACTTCATCTTCAAAGGAGTACCAGCACTGGCATCATGGGGGCGGGGAAGGGGGGCACTGATCCCTACCTTCAAAGTGGACATTCTAAACAATCTGGTAACTGTATTCCTTTTTCTTTTTTCAAATGGTTAAAGCAGGGCTTCCCTGGTGGCGCAGTGGTTGAGAGTCCGCCTGCCAATGCAGGGGACACGGGTTCGTGCCCCGGTCCGGGAAGATCCCACATGCCGCGGAGCGGCTGGGCCCATGAGCCATGGCCACTGAGCCTGCACATCCGGAGCCTGTGCTCCGCAACCAGAGAGGCCACGACAGTGAGAGGCCCGCGTGCCGCAAAAAAAAAAAAAATGTTTAAAGCAGATGTATAATGTATGTTTCACAGGCCATAACGCAAGCCTGTTCTAGTTAGTACAAAGGTCAAGCCAAATCACGTATAAGCCAGAATGACTTCCCTATACTTCAACATATGAAAATTGCTTCCATCAAGTCTATAAAAATGGTACAGGTCCTTTAACTACTTGCCATGTGGACTCTAGATTTTGAACTTAGTTGTCTGTAGTACTTCTTCATAAATATTTTACATACTAAACATTTGTATTTGTAGGACGTAATTTTCCCTGTCTGGCGGTCTTTTTTAATTGAGATATAATTCTCATAGCATAAAATTCACCCTTTTAAATACACAACTAAGTGGTTTTTAGTATATCCACAATGTGTACAAACATCACCACTAATTCCAGAACATTTTTATCACCCCCAAAACAAACCCTGCACTGCTTAGCATTCACTTGCTATTCCCCTCTGCCCCCGGCCCCTGGCTACCACTAACCTTTTTATCTCTATGGATTTGCCTATTCTGGACATTTCACATAAGAATTACACAAAGTCTTGTGTCACCGGGTTCTCTGGCTTAGCACAATGTTTCAAAGTTCATCCATGTTGCAGCAAGTATCACTGCTTTGTTCCTTTTTTACTGCTAATAACCCATTATATGGATCTACTATATCTTGTTAATCTGTTCAATAGACAGGTTGTTTCTACTTTTCAGCCATTATGAATAATGTACCTATTCAGGTACAAGTTTTCACTTCTCATGGGTTTATACCTAGGAATGGAATTGCTGGATCCTATAGTAAGTAATTCTATGTTAACATTTTGAAAGACTGCCAAACTGTTTCCAAAGTGGCTAAGCATCTTTTCATTCTTTCTTTTCTTTCCTTCCTTCCCTTCCTCCCTTTCTCTTTCTTTCTGCCACACTGCATGAAGGGGCATGCAGGATCTTAGTTCCCCAACCAGGGGTGGAACCCATGCCCACTGCAGTGGAAGCAGACTCCTAACACCTGAAACACTAGGGAATTCCCATTAAGCATCTTTTCAAATGTTAATGACCATTTAGTTTTCCTCCTCTTTGGAAATACTCCATAGCTTTTGCCTCAGTCTTTGGTCAGTTAGCAGGAGCTCTTTGTATGCTGGGAATGCCTTAGTCTTTATCTGGTTTATCTTCTACAATTATGTCCCAGTCTACTGCTTGATTTTATTAATATTGTTTTCTAAAGTTTTTTTTTTAATACAGTCACACAAGCTTATATTTCACTTTAAGGCACCTCAGTTTCCTATTTTGCCTCAATATTAAATTTAACCTTCTTTTAAGTGTTCTTTCATTGGCTCTTAAATTCCATCTTTTTGTATGTAGTGTAAAGACAAGAGCCTTTTTCCCCAGAAGAATAATTTCTGCTAGCACCAAGTTAAATGCTATCCTTGCATACAGGTCGACATATATTCAGATCAATTTTGGCTATACTGTTCTATTTATTCACGTGTAGTTCAAACTACACTGCTTTGACTAAAGAAGGTTTTTTTTTTTTCTCGTAATTTTGATGTCTGGAAAGAGAGGTATTCGTTTTTTTTTTTCTTTTTTTAAGTTTTGTTGTCACGCGGTTTTTTCTTTCTTTCTTTTTCATTTTATTGATTGATTGATTGATTGCTGTGTTGGGTCTTCGTTGCTGCTCGAGAGCTTTCTCTAGCTGTGCTGAGCAGGGGCTATGCTTCATTGCGGTGTGTGGGCTTCTCACTGCGCTGTCTTCTCTTGTTGAGGAGCACGGGCTCTAGGCACGAGGACTTCAGTAGTTGTGGCTCAGGGGCTCTAGAGCGCAGGCTCAGTAGCTGTGGCACACGGGCTTAGGTGCTCCGCCGCATGTGGGATCTTCCCGGACCAGGACTCAAATCCGTGTCCCCTGCATTAGTAGGTGGACTCTTAACCACTGCGCCACCAGGGAAGCCCCTGCCACACGGTTTTGACACTACTCTCTTTATAACATGTTTTAGATCACAGCTGAGTGACTCACCTATAGTTACCGTTAATAAACAGAACTCATATTTTCACTTTAGTCATCCTGCCTGAGGCTGGCGTTTACAAAGAAGAATAAGGTAATCCCTGCTCTTGTGTGGCCCCAATTCCTGATCACTGCCTCACTGGAAAATGAACCGAGTATGGGAACAAGGCAGAAAGAAAAGACGAATTGAGGACGGTAACGGAGATGGACAGCTAGAATTCCTGAGAAAATAAGATGGCCGGTCCAGACCTCTGTGTAGAAGTTGGCCAATAGGGGAGGGGAGCTTCGCCCGGCTCTGACCAAAGGGCCGCCCCTGCCGAAAGGGACGGCTGTAACAGGACCCTAGAGCCGACAAAAACCACAACCTACCACCACCTCGCCGCCACCGCAATTTTTTGATAGACCCCAGGAACTGGGGCGGAAACTGCGTCGGCCTCTCACAGACCTTCCGGTCCGTCAGACGGCCCGCTTCCGGTCGAGCCCCGGCCCTGCTCCGCCCCAACAGCGGCGCCTGGTGATCTCCCATTGGCTGTTTAGCACCGAACTACATTTCCCAGCAGCCCTTGTAGCTAAACCGTCCGTACCTGGAGTGGTGCCAACCTGTCTTGGAGGGTTTGAGCCAGCCTTCTGCTTTCCATCTCCCAGGTACAGCCGCAGAGAGAGTGGCTGCTGCCAACCTGGCCTCCCTGCGTCCCTGAGAGCTCTGCCGGCCGGCCTCGAGCCTCGCCTTCCCAAGCGCAGACCGCTCGCTCCAAGCGAGGAGACCAGGCTTCCGCACCGGAAACGGGGCACCGGGCGTGACGTCACTGCTACCTAGGCGCCCGGCCTCCCAGAAGGCATCGCGTCCCTGCAGTCCTCCCTAACTGACGGCGGCGCACGCCAGTAGTCGCTGGCTGCTTGTGAGGACGTTCCGAAGGGCGAGAGGTGGGCTTACCCTCTCGAGCCTAGTTTCCCGGTCTCTCCCCGAGTCTGGGTCTCTGGGCTGTCCCCAGTGAGCGCCCACGGGCGGCAGAACCCCAAGAGGTGAGGGACTCCAGGAGGGCGGGAACCAGGCTGAGGCGGCCTCTGGGGAGCGGAACAGAGTCTATTGCTAGGGGAGCCTGGCCGGATAGGTGGCCGGGAGCGCTCCCCAGGCAATGCCACCAGCTGGGCTTTGCGGTGAAGGTGCCCCTTGGCCACTGGGAGAGGCTGCAGAGCGGGCCTGGCCTGGTGGGTCCTACTGGGATGTCCCCTGTCGCTCTTACAGGGCTTTGAGGGCGGAAAGGAGTCAGCAGGCCACACGTAGACACCTCATGCGGCCTTGCGTTTGCTCTTTGAACCATCAGCAACCCCCGGAAGGACATCCGAGGGACCTGCGGTCCAGGGGACCGCAGTGAGGCCGGATTCGGTGGCCAAGTTGACTTGTAAACAGATGCCCTCGGTATTGGACACCGGATTTCCTGTCTTCTGGCCCATTGCTGCTTCTACCAGCATGAGTTAAACCTTTCTTCCCAGTGGAGTTTGCACTTCATTTTCTCATGAGGATGGCCCTTGACGTTTGAACATCTTATGCTTTCATTCTCAGGATATTCCTTTCAGGCCTTGCTAAGAGTATCGGGTCAGGGATCTTCCTTACGGTTGTGAGTTCCCTACCGTATTTTATCTTTCCTTTTTGATTTAGATCTCATGTGGCTTCACTTTGCAAGACATACTGGAGTGCAGGCATCTCCAGCCTGACTCATGGTTTCTCTCATCTGCAGCGTGACTGACAGGTTTCCTCCAGTAAGAGGTGACTCTTGAAGCTCTGCAGAAACAAGTGTGTGTGTGATTTCAAGGCACGATGGCTGCAAAAGTGGTTCCTATACCCCTAAAGCCAAAGAGGTCCTTTATACTGAGAGTTCCTCCTAACTCCAAGCTGGGCCAAGGTCTACTCCGAGATGCTACTAGTGGGCCCAAGACCATTCACCAGCTGGTTCTGGAGCACTTCCTCACCTTCTTGCCCAAGCCAAGCCTAGTCCAGCCCAATGAGAAAGTCAAGGAGACCTTGGTTATTGTGAAGGATGTGAGCTCAAATCTTCAGAACAGAGGTAAGAAGCACATACTGTTTTACTAGAAGAGAAGGGGATGGTACTGGGGGCTGAGCTAGACTTCCCTGTTAGTAATGAATTCAAGTTAGGTTGGTGGGTGTTGGAAAAAAAGAGTTGATTCCAATAAGTCAACGTGCCAGGGAGTGGGAGTATTTTTTTTCTCAAGCTGGAGCTTGAATGGTTTGCTAAGTGTGTGTAAAGCCACAGAATAAACAGTGTGTATCTTTTCTGTAGTGTCAGTTTTACCCAGACATTGGGGGAGGGGGAGTATCTTTTTAGGATAAAGGAATGTGGATGAATTATTGAATTGACCAGCTTATGTGGAATTTTGTTAACTTTTTTGCTTGCTGTGGGCATCTTCAGACTTTACCTTTCCCCATCCTTCCCCTTAGTAGTAATGGGAATTTTAAAAGGTGCTTAGGGGAATATCCTTTTCATAGTGAAGAGACCCTATATAGGTTTAAGACCCTGTAGTTTGTGGATTGATCTCTGACTGGGCTCATAGGAACAGAAAAAGCCTTGAGTTACCTACCAAAAGAATGAGGACAGCCTGGCTTCAAGGTGTGGGTAGAGTCTCCATATTAGAGTCACTGACTTTTCTATTAACTACAGCTTCCTCTTTCCCCAGTGCAACCTCATCCCTTAGTGAAGCTTCTACCCAGAGAAGGAATCCAGCAGAAACAAGAGACAGTGTCTCTGTGTTTGAAAGCTGAGTCTGAGGTGGGTTCAGTTTTCCTGTTCACTGTTTGAGTGCATCACCTTCTCTACTCTTGCAGCCCTCCCATATATATAAACCCACTCTTGGGAGTCAGCAGGGAGATGGGGCTCTTTCTTCACTGCCTCCTTGGACAGTCATCTTTTTTTTTCCCTCTGGCTCCTCTCTGAGCCAGGCTTTCCTGTCTGCATGGGACTTCTAGATCCCTTTTGCCATCCCTTCCCTGATCTTGGTCTTTCTTAATAGCAGGGCTGTCAAGGAACCTCTGTTACTAAGAGGAAGGGGGCCTGTTGCTCTTTCAGGAGCTGGTGGTCTTTGAGGATTTGAATGTATTTCACTCCCAAGAAGAGTGTGTAAGCTTGGATCCTGTTCAGCAGCCCACCTCAGAGATTCAAGACAACAGCATTGGGGAGATGATGTTACTGGGTAAGAAATTAAGTCCCTTGTATATTCAGATTGAAGGCTATGGGAAAAGCATGTTCTATTTCATCTCAGACTTTTTTGAGACATTGTTCACACCAGCTAAGTACATGTTCATGCACATTTAACTTTTGGTTTATTCCATGTGGTAGAGCCTTCTCCAGCTGTGAGTGGCCATTTTCCCTGTATCTTGGGGGCAGTAAGGAGGGGACTTCTCTTGGTAAGCAAGACTTGAGGTTGATATACTCACATCAAATATTTAAACAGATAGAAAATGCGAGTATACCATTTCTGAATCTCTGCATCCAGTGGTATTCTCCCCACAGATATATTTTACATCAGTGTATTTATTGGACACATAACTAATTGTTTTAAGTCTTTTTTTTTTTCTTGATGTTCAGTAGCTGTGAAGCCTACTAGTGTAAGAGAAAGTATATCCCACTTTTGATGGAAATAACATCTGGCACTTACTAAGCACTTGTGTGCCAATATGTGCTAGACACTTCTAACTACTTTGCATGCATTTATTATCTCATGTAATTCTTATGATAGTACTGTGGGGTACAGGAATCATTACTATTTCATAGATGATGGAACTGAAGCAGAGAATAGTTAAGAAATTTGCTAAAGGTCACACAGCAGTAGGTAGTAGAGCAGGGATTTGGACTCAGGGAATGTAACACCAGAACACAGTCTTGGCCCAGTACAATACTGCCTCCTTGCTGCATTTCTCTTAGTTTCATCAGTGAATTTCCTATATGATTGGTGAATGAAGCCTTCTTCATTTGTACTCATTTCCCAGTAGTGGCTAACAAGTGCTACATAGGAACCCATCTGGCAGCAGCTTCTCTGTAAGCTGCTTAGAGATGCTTCAATTTTTCTCTAGAAATATACTGCTACCCTAGAGCCAGGGTCCCTCAAAAATCATTTTGTTGAGTGCCTAATACTTTTTACCTTGCCTTCAAGACTGGTTCTGAGGCTGAGGTTTTGTGAGTTGCCTAGGGTGGCAGAAATACATAATGATTACTCAACTCTGTAGTTGTCTTATCCTGTATGGTTGGGGTGGTGGTACATAATAGGCCTGGTTAATTTCCCATAGATTATTATATGTACTATTTTATTTTAGGAAACCGTATAAACAGATCAGATTTATTACACTGAGTTTTTCCTGAGTCTTAGGCAAAGCTAGCATTTATTTTGGGTGACTGTTGGGCATGTTGCCAACTCCAGGAACACTTTGGCCCTGCACGTTGAGGGCCTGAGACCCAATCCTCACCCTCTCCTTTCTTCTCCTTTGTCCATACTCTGAAGCTGATGATTTAAGCTTAGAGTCACTCACCATATTTAATAAATGCTGTTTTCTCCTCAGGCAGCGTTGGGTTTTGGAGTTGATATTCAGGAGGTTAAAAATATATATAATGCTCCATTTCTACCCTCTAAGAGCTTCTAAGTTACAGCTGTAAAGAGCTATGATAAGTCAAGGCAGGATTTAGACCCAGGAGCAGAGTTTGGAAGAACACAGATTTGATTTTAGATGAGATTCAGTCCATGGCAGGAAATAAAATGAGGTAATCCTCTGGGCACTTGGACATTGGGGATTGGAGCTCAGATGTAAGGATGTAGAGATTTGGGAGTCATCATCATATAGCTGATAGTTGAAATAGTAACATTTGGTCGGTTTGTAAAGGGAAAAGTGTAAGGGAATGAACCTCGTGGGGACAGGAATCAAAAGGAAGGCCTTTGACAGAGGAAGACAGAATTTGTGTTTCAGTCCAAGTAAACCACATGAAAACAACCAAAAAGGGAGAGCACTTAAATTCTCAGTGAGATAGTTCTTACGGTTGTATCTGCCCTCTACTGTGGTAAGAGAATATACCTTTCCAAGATTAATACAAATTGACTACATACTATGCAACAAAAACACAATAGTCCAAAGAGTAGAAATTATACATTAGGATCTATCACAGTGCAATACAACTAGAAATTAATAATGAAATCAGAGAAAACAATTTCTTTCTACCAGTAAAGTTTAAAACTATTAAGTAACTTTGGGTCAAAGGAGTTATACAAATTAAAATTGCATAATTTTTCTGCAAAACACTATGTATCAGAATCTATGGTATAATCTAAAGTGGTACTCATAAGAATATGCAGGGATGAAAAATAATGTATACTGGTTTACAGAAATTAATTAAGCCTCTGATTCACAGTTAGGAAAACAAGGTAAGGGAAAACAGGAACAAAATATTAATAAATACAAACTTAGAAATCAATAAGTTAAAAATAGAAAAAATAGAGGAACTAATAAGTAGAATGATTTACACACAAATAGATAAACCAATTTCCATAGAGGAAACTGAAATTGTCAAAAAACTAGTCCCACACACAAGAAAAAGGACCAGCCTTAGTTTCACAGAAAATTCTTGTAAATCTTTAAAAATTTGACAGTTCAAATTCTGTGAGAACTTTCAGAGTATAGAAGAAGAAGGAAAACTTCCAGGTTCTTTTTATGACATTTGTGTAACAAAGATATCACAACCTGATGAAAATTGCAGTGACCAAATAAGATTTATTCCAGGAATACAAAAATGATTTAGTCGTAGAAAGTCTATTTGTTATAAGTCTATCCATCTGAAAATAAAAAGAAATAGCCTATGATCATTTTCATAATTATTGAAAAGATACTTGACAAAATACAAACCTCTTCTTCATAAGAATACTTAACAAACTAGTGACTAATGGATACTTCCTTAATGGGCTACATATCCTTTCAGCCAGCATCATCTTTAATGGGAAACACTGGGGGCATTCCCACTAGAATTAGGAATACAACAGTGAAGCCCACTGCCACTACTACTATTTAATATTTTGTTTCAGGTATTAGCCAGTGCAGTTAAATGAGAAGGAAAATAGCCATATTATAAGAACTTAAGAGAAAGATAAAACTACACCTATTTACATATAATTGTGTAGCTGGAAAATCCTAGAGAATATCTGAAAGCTTATTCCAAATAATAAGCATTTAGTAAGGCAATGAGATGTAAAATTATTTTACCGAAATCATTCATGCAAACACAATCATTTAGAAGGTATACAGTAGGAACAAAAAAGATTAAACACCTAGGAATAAACTTAAGAAGTGCGCAAAAATTATGAGGAAAACTTTAAAACACTTCTAAAGGACACAGAAGTAGATTTGAATGAATAGAAAGAAGTATCATATTCTTGGTGGGGAAGATTTTAACATAAAAAAAGGTCAGTTCTCCCCAAATTGATTTATGAATTCAATGTAATCCCTTTAACAAAACCAATAGGACTTTTTCCCCTGGAACTAGGCAGTCCGATCTCAAATTCAAATGGAAAAATAACTACAAGTAACAGAGAAAATTGAAAAGAAGAGCAGTGGCGCAGGAGGGTTCTAGCCGTATCAGGTATTAAAGCAGCCTCTAAAGCCTGTCATGAAAACAGTATATAGTATTGGCATGTGACTAGATAGACCAATGGGATGGAATAAGAAGTCCAGGGACCTCCCTGGTGGCGCAGTGGTTAAGAATCTGCCTGCCAGTGCAGGGAACATGGGTTCGATCCCTGGTCGGGGAAGATCCCACATGCTGCAGAGCAACTAAGCCCATGCGCCACAACTACTGAAGCCCGTGCACCTAGAGCCCGTGCTCCGCAACAAGAGAAGCCACTGCAGTGAGGAGCCCGCGGACTGCAATGAAGAGTAGCCCCTGCTCTCTGCAACTAGAGAAAGCCCCGCGCACAGCAACGAAGACCCAACGCAGCCAAAAATAAACTAATTAATAACAAAATTAATTAAGTAAAAAAAAAGTGCAGAAATAGGTTCAAATACACATGAGGATTTAGTTTGTGATAAAGTTGGAATCTCCAATCAGCAAGGTTAAGAGGGACTTTTTGATAAAAGGTGTTGTGACAACTTAGTAGCCATTTGGGGAATCATACCTTACTTTGCACACCAAGAAAAACTCCCAGTGCATCAAAGGGTGAATTCCTTTATAACCGTGGCCTAGGAAGGCTTTTCTAATTAAGACTCAAAAATCCAGAAGTCTTGAAAGAAAAGATCAATAAAGTAAATACATAAAAAGTTTAAGGGCTTCCCTGGTGGTGCAGTGGTTGAGAGTCTGCCTGCCGATGCAGGGGACACGGGGTCGTGCCCCGGTCTGGGGAGATCCCACATGCCGCGGAGCAGCTAGGCCCGTGAGCCATGGCCACTGACCCTGCGCATCCGGAGCCTGTGCTCCGCAACGGGAGAGGCCACAACAGTGAGAGGTCCGCGTACAGCAAAAAAAACAAAAAACAAAACTAAAAATAGAACTACCATACGACCCAGCAGGCCACAACAGTGAGAGGCCCGTGCACCGCAAAAAAAAAAAAATTAAAACTTCTGTATGACAAAATAAAAAATAGCTGAGCAAATAAAATGCAGTAAATTGGAGGTAAATATTTGCACCTTATATCAGACAAAAGCCTAATCTTCCTAATTTATTAAGAATTTCTAGAAATTGGGAACAGAAAGATCAACAGATTTTCTCAGAAATACAAATTACTCTAAAATACATGAAAGAGGGCTTCCGTGGTGGCACAGTGGTTAAGAAACCGCCTGCCAATGCAGGGAACGTGGGTTCGAGCCCTGGTCCAGGAAGATCCCACATGCTGCGGAGCAACGAAGCCCACGCACCACAACTACTGAGCCTGTGTTCTAGAGCCTGCAAGCCACAACTAGTGAAGCCCATGCGCCTAGAGCCCGTGCTCTGCAACAAGAGAAGCCACTGCAACGAGAAACCTGCACACGGCAACAAAGAGTAGCTCCTGCTCATCGCAACTAGAGAAAGCCCACAAGCAGCAATGAAGACCCAACGCAGCCAAAAATAAATTAATTAATTAATCAATAAAAGAAATTTTAAAAATAAAATAAAATACATGAAAGATGTCCAGCCCTTCTCATAATTAGAAATGCAAATAAAACCTTTACTGAGTTACCTTTTTTAAAAAAAATCTATCCGATTTATAGAAATCAGAAACTTAACACATTGGTGGTGAGGTTGTTGGGAGATGGGTATATTGCTGGTGGGCATGCAGAATGGTACAGTTCCTGTTTATGAGAATCTGTAATTACCCATATTACAGATGCATTTACCTTTTGATCTAGCAGACCCACTTCAGGGAATCTGAATTACAGATAATAGCAATAGCACACATTCAAAATAGTGTACAAACAGGGTTTATTCGTTGTGGTATTGTTTGTAAAAACACAAAGTTGAAAACAATCCAAGTGTTTCTGCAGAGGGCTGGTTGAATATGGTATGTTTCCACACGTCATACCATGATAATCTCTGTGCACTTGAATATAGTGACTGAAGTAAGGCAAGTAGCAGAAATATACATAGTGTACTACCTTTTATGTAAGAAATGGGGAGAAAAAGAAAACGTATTGCCTAAAGAAACAATGGGAAAACAAAAAGAAATTAATAAAACTGCTACCTGTCTGGGGAATGAATAGAATGGATGGGGAGAGGGATGAGAGTAACGCTGTGTATACTTTTTCATGTTTTGATATTTTGAGCCATATAAATATATTAGCTACTAAAATTATTTTATTTTAAAAGTTAGTACAGTAAAGGAAGGTAAAATACAGTTTCTCATGAACAACACAGGGATAAGAGGTGCTGACCCCCCCAGCAGTCAAAAATCAATGCATAGTTGATAGTCTGCCCTCCATACCCGCTGTCCCTCTATATCCATGGTTCCACATCTGCAGATTCAACCAACCTTGGATTGCACAGTACTGTAGTACTTATTGTTGAAAACATTCTGCGTATAAGTGGACTTTCGCAGTTCAAACCTGTGTTGTTGAAGTCAACTGTATTTTCATTGACCCTTTCAGAAAAATAAGAACAATCTTATGAGTTTCAACTAATTGTTCTGAAAACAGATATTTAGCTCTTTAATATAACCTAATGTTTATAATCATAAAACGCTGATGGTAATTCCTGAAAACTGAGAATAAAGAAACCTGCTATCACTATTAATATCATTAACTAATTTTCTAAAGCAAGAAAATAAGAAAAAGGGGTTGAGAAGAATGAATATTGGGAAGAGAGGGAACCAAAATATGATTTGTACTTAGAAAATCTAAAAGGATCAACTAAAACATTATTATATTTAATAGTTTTAAAGTAGGTTGATAGGAATAAGTATTTAACAATCAATAAATAACATTCTTTTTTTTTAATTTATTTTTGGCTGTGTTGGGTCTTCATTGCTGTGCGTGGACTTTCTCTAGTTGTGGTGAGAGGGGCTACTCTTCCTTGCGGTGCATGGGCTTCTCATTGCAGTGGCTTCTCTTGTTGTGGAGCACAGGCTCTAGGCTTGTGGCACGTGGGCTCAGTAGTTGTGGCTTGCGGGCTGTAGAGCGCAGCCTCAGTAGTTGTGGCACACAGGCTTAGTTGCTCCGTGGCATGTGGGATCTTCCCGGACCAGGGCCTGAACCCATGTCCTCTGCACTGGCAGGTGGATTCTTAACCACTGTGCCACCAAGGAAGCCCAATAAATAGCATTCCTAAATAAACACAAAATAATGAGAGCTCTCATTCAGAATGACTGTAAGATAGGAGTAAACTAGAGAAATGTTTTATTGGTAAATAGAAAAGAAGATTCTTAAATATTGGAGAGAAACAGGTCTAAACTGGAAAACTAAAATCATGTAAAATAAAGACAGCAGTGCCCTCCAAATTTATTTATACTGTAAATACACTCAGTCAAATATGTGAAAAGGTAGAAGTGGATGTTCTGACTGGTTTTACCAATATTAGACATGTTACAGACAACAAACAGTGTGATACTAAATTCCAAATGTATTAGAGTTAACTAATAATAAGGCATAAAAGAATGGCTAGAGGACTTCCCTGGGTGCACATTGGTTAAGAATCCACCTGGCAATGCAGGGGACACAGGTTCAATCCCTGGTCCAGGAAGATATCTCACATGCCGCAGAGCACCTAAGCCTGTGCACCTAGAGCCCCTGCTCCACAACAAAGAGAAGCCACCACCATGAGAAGCCTGTGCACCACAATGAAGAGTAGCCCCCACTCGCCACAAAAAGAGAAAGCCCGTGCACAGAAACGAAGACCCAATGCAGCCAAATAAATAAATAAATTTTAAAAATACCTTTTTAAAAAAAAAAAAGAATGTCCAGGAAACAATAGAAATTTATCAGATTTTAAGACTAATTTTTTTTTCTGGTTTTAAGTTGTGGAGTTATTATAGAGAGAGACTTCCATTAATATATCAGTAGTGATTGATAAAGAGATTAAGATTTGTAATATATAAAATTTATTTAAATTTATAAAAGTCTCAGCCCAATAGATAAATTACTAGTTTGTAGTAATCAAAATGCAAAGTAAAGCTACAATGAGAAACCATTGTATACCTATTAAATATTTGAAAATTATATCTACTGCCAGCAAGATTAGGTAAAATTGATAACCACATGTTGATGATTGTATTGAAATTTGTACAGCTTGTTTGGAAAGTAGTATAACAGTTCATACCAAGAGCTGTGATAAAAATTGGCATGTGCTTTGACCCAGCATTTTCATTATCCTAAGGGAATCATTAAAAGAAATAATTTAAAAGAAAAAATTCTATTGGTGTGAAACTGCTAAATCCAGCAGAGACTCATATTCTAGCTTCAGGTTCAGTCACATTATCTAAGTGGTTGATTTAATCCTTTACTTTAATCTCAGTAAGTTGCCTGGAGTTAGACAAATCCCTTGTCATGTCACCTGTTCAGAGCATACTTTTTTTTTTTCACTTTGTTGCCTAGTCTTTATAATTTGTTATTTTACACAGACTTTTTTTGGGAAATACAAATATAGAAAAGTCTACAGATCCTAAGTGTACAGCTCAGATTTTCACAAAATGTACACATTTATCTAACTACACCCAAAGTTGACTATTCCTAACAGCCCAGAAATCCCTCTGTGCCCCATGCTCAGTCACTACTCTCCTTCCTCCCCCAAAATGACAACTATTGACTTCTACCATAGTTTCATTTTATCAATTGTAGTAATCCTTTAGTGTCCAAATAATAATCCACTGTGTGAATATGCTGTACCTCCTTTAGTTGTGGTCATTTGAATTTTTCCAGTTTTCCACTATATTGGATATTATAATATTACCTAATACTATAATATTTTAATATTTAATGTAGTGAAAACCTGGAAGTAACTCATCTTACCATTCACTTACTAGCCTCCTAAAGATTACAAGTAGTACCCTTTAGTATTTATGTCCTTCATCCCCTGGTCCTTATTAGCTCAGTGCTCTACACAGAATATAAGGTCAGTATGAACTTGTTGAGTGAGTAGTTGGTGCTTATTCAGAAAACAAACAAATGAAATATTTTAATGTAGTCCCACTCATTCCAATTTTTAAAGAAAAGTAAAAAGAGAACTGTGTGCTTGCATTATGGGGTATGGAAAGATTTATCAGTCATGTATCCCACCCTCATTAAGGGTAGAAAAGTGTTGATGGCAATTATCGACCAGTCCTCAGATTTCTGACTTTCAAGGTTATTGTTTCATGAGAAATCTGACTTGTTTTTTCCTGCCTGGTATCATAGCCCTCAAAAGTTATTAAATTCTCTCTCTGTTTCAACAGTCAGTGACAGTAATCCTGAGGGTGAAGATCTTCAGAAAGAACCTGTAGAGAATGAAGATCAGAGAGAAAAGTCTTCAGATTGTGATGAAATTGATTGCTCCATGGTCTCTGAGCAACCTCCAGATTGCCAGAAAGAGGAAAGACTAAATACATCCATTCCAAAGGAAAGGAAAATGAGAAATCTTTTAGTTACCATCGAAAATGATACTCCACTAGAGGAACTCTCAAAATATGTGGATATCAGTGTTATCGCACTTACCAGAAATCGGAGAACAAGAAGGTGGTATACTTGTCCACTGTGTGGGAAACAGTTTAATGAAAGTTCTTACCTTATTTCCCACCAGAGGACTCACACTGGAGAAAAACCCTATGACTGTAGTCACTGTGGGAAAAGCTTCAATCATAAAACAAACCTTAATAAACATGAGCGAATCCATACAGGAGAGAAACCTTATTCATGTTCTCAATGTGGGAAAAACTTTCGTCAGAATTCTCATCGGAGTCGCCATGAAGGAATCCATATAAGGGAGAAGATATTTAAGTGTCCAGAATGTGGGAAAACCTTCCCAGGAAACAAAGAATTTGTGATTCATCTGCAGAGTCACGAGGCTGAGAGACCATATGGTTGTACAAAGTGTGGGAGGAGGTTTGGTCGGCTGTCAAACTGTACCCGGCATGAAAAAACCCATTCAGCATGTAAGACCTGAAAACAGAAGTGGGATCGGGAAAGGTCTGATGGTCCTGCCTCAACCTGAAATATTCCTTAAGGAATTCTGAATTCCCAGGCTATCTGAAAAGATACAGATAAGAAAACCTCATTATAGCCAAAATTGGATAAATACCCATGTTTGCTGAAACCTCAAGTTTTTAGAAAATTCACAGCGGGGGAAGAAAAAAGAAACAAAAACATCCTCAAGGGCTATACCTCAGTTAGCAACCAGGCTTTTTGGACTAGAGCTTTCTTTTGTGAACTTGTATAACAATGTACAGGT
Source organism: Lipotes vexillifer (assembly GCF_000442215.2). NCBI lineage: Eukaryota > Metazoa > Chordata > Mammalia > Artiodactyla > Lipotidae > Lipotes > Lipotes vexillifer. The sequence continues at coordinate 1,678,581 of NW_006780388.1, forward strand.
CACAGATCCCTTCCCTGAAAAATGCTTTGAAATATGAGTCTGGGGGCTGCTTACCTTCAAGGTGAAGAGTGATGAGTGTCCTGAAAGTATATCCAGCTTTTCCCCCACATAGGAATTCACACTTGAGAAATAATGTAAAGGTCCTTATCTGGAACTGTGTTCCCATAAAAGAACCAAACTACTGATTTGTTAAGTCAACAGCTTCTATTAGCAACTCATGTAACCCTCTAAGGATACCCTTAAAGCCTGAGAGTTGAAAGGGGTTGTTTACTTTGGAATTTAGGAAAATACAGCAAGTGAATGTCAAGGACTTACTCTGTCATTTGTATGGGATCTAAACTAATGATGAATTTCAATAACATTTGCAGTTTGTGGTGAAAAGTGACTTTTTCAGAAATCCTTTTCACAGCGTTATTTAAAAGTGTCTGCTGTTCTCACTGTATTTTGTTCCACAATTAATTGCTCACATGGCTCTCTCATGCCTTTCCCTTGCCAAAAGAAGTTTGGGTCGCTCAGGCCTAGCCACCCAGCCCCGCTCCTGGAAAAGCTTTTTAGAATCTTCCCCCTCTGTTGAGTCTAGAAGAAAACCTGCTAGGAAGGAAACCCCAAGAGGAGGAGGAGGATGTTGGCTTGGATCCATGGCTGGTCATTAAACTTGCCACATGCGTATTTCCCATCAGACCTTTGGCAATGGGTGGTCACTACCTCACAAGCAAAGTGTTTTACTTTTAGAAATTATGTCTCCAATAGCTAGCTCACATTACCCCTCAGGAGACAGGGTTCCGGTGTCCTCATTGTAGTGGATATTTGTTCTCTTTGGCCTCCTGATATCCAGACTTTCCTGACTTGTCTGCCAGAGGCAGGGCCAGCGGTGCCTTCACGGGACCGATCCTGTGGTGCGTCATTTTAAGGATTCTTGATCAGTCTTGCTATTCTTAGATTTCCTAAGGTTTTACATTGGTATTTTGATTGGAATAGGTTTAAAATCCTATATATCAGTACTATTGGGGGGAAATTACCTTTACAAATTTTGTTTCCTATCCAGAAACATCTTTCCATTGATTAGAATATTCCTAATTTTCTTCATGTAAGTTCTATACAATTTTGTTACTGTAAATAATTTTTTTCATTATATTTTTCTAGTTGGTTATTGCTCTTACATAGGAAAGTTATTTTTAATTATATATTTGCAAAACTAGCCACTTCTCTGAATGTAATGTTCAGTAATTTTGTAATCTCTCAGTTCTGTTAAAATTTGTGGTTAAAAATTATACCATCTACAAATAGTACTTTTGTTTCTTCCTTTATGCCTATTGTTCTTTTTTGTTAAAATATGTGATTCTTAAGCTTTGTTGTTGTACAAAGCATGCTAAAAGGACATTTTATGATACAATTCAGTCCTGAGTCCTAATTAAAGACAGAAAAAGAAACCCCAACATTTAAAGCCACACTAAAACAGGCTTTATCAATGTTGTCTTTCAAGCCTACTGTATCCTCTAAAATAAGGGACAAAACTGGCTGCCAGCATTATTCTCTTATTCCTTTGCAAGTCTGGCCAGGGTTCACCCAGTTATTGTGCAGAGGGACCCACCTGTGCACCCAGAAAACTTAAAAGGCTAAATGGCTGCCGGGCAGTGACAGGAGAGGATGAGGTCCTGGGGGCAAGATGGTCCTGTTCCCTGCCCAACAGTCAGGCCACAAGGTCCCCAAGATGTTTGGGTTGGTGATGCTCCCGTGACCCAAGCCCCCTCCCTACACTCAGCAAGTGCCTTCCGTGCCCCGCCAGTAAAGTGTGCTAGGTCGAGGTCCCTGGGAGGGGACCCGAGAAGCTGTTAGACAACAAGTAAGTGCTTGATAAGGAGCCTGACAACAGCTAATGAGAAAAAGTAAACACAACAACGAATGGTTTTCCAGTAGAGCAGCAAACTCCAGTTAGAAAATATGAAGGACCAAAGATCCTAATCCTACAGCAGCTATAAATCTAAAGCACACATCCTCTAAAGCCTTGGCACCAGGCCCTGGGTTGTAATGGGGAGCAACAAACCCATGGAGTTTCCCAGGGTGTGGGGTGACGGTGGGGGCAGAAATTCAGTAAATCTCAAAAACAGGTATGCAGCTACACACAAGTGCTAGGAAGGAAAGGCTGCTAGGAGTGATACCGGTGGGTTTTCTAGGGAGGACTTCTGGGGAAGTGACATTTAAACTGAGACCAGAAGGATGAGATGGGGGAGGAAGGGAGCAACAAGGGGATGTTCCAGTAATAAGACATGAACAGATAATCTTCAGATAAACATGAGTGGCTAAAAGAAATATATGAAAGAATGTTTGGCCTTAATAGTAATCTAAGAATTATATATTGAAAGAACAAGGTACCATTTTAGGTGCATTAAATGAGCAGGGTGTGTGTGTGTGTGTGTGTGTGTAAATGTTTGACTTGGCAGAAGAGGGATGACAGCATCCATTTACTGTGACAAGAATGTTAAAACTACTACTCCTTGACCCAGCAATTCATCATCTATGTAAAAGGGGAGGTATCACAACATCATAATGCTGAAAAAATTAGAAATGACCTAAATGTTTGGATAAATAGGGTGGCATACTATAAAGCTAATAAAAATAATGCTTTTCATTAACCTTAGTCATCAGGGTGAGTCTCATCCTCTCCACTCTCTCGAGCCCACTCCAGCTTCACCTCCAATTCCAACACTTCACTAAACATTTATAGAATATTTCACCCAACAACAGCAGAATACACATTCTTTTCAAACTCACATGAAGCATCACCAAGATAGACCACATCTGGGCCATGGAACACACCTCAGCAAATTTAAAAGAATAGAAATCACAAAATATGTTCTCAGATCACAATGAGATTAAACTAGAAGTTAATAACAAAGTTGGCTGAAAAATCCCAAAATATTTGGACATTTAACAACACATCTAAGTAACAAATGGGTCAAAGAAGAAGTCTCAAGAAAAAATTTTAAATATTTTAAACTAAATGAAAACGGAAATAAAACTTATGAAAATTTTGGGATGCAGTGAAAGCAATGCTTAGAGGGAAATTTATAGCATTGGATACATATATTAGAAAAGAAATATCTAAAATCAATCATCTAAGTTTCTACCTTATGATCTACAAAAGAGGAAATTAAATCCAAACAGAAGAAAAGATAAAATAAAAATTAGAAAAGAAATCAAAGAAATTAAAAGTAGGAAATCAATAGAGAAAATCAACAAGATCAACAGAGAAAAATCAACAAAATCAAAAGCGGGTTCTTTGAAAAGATCAATACAATTGATAAATCCCTAGCCAGGCTAACTAACAAAAGAAGAGAGAAGGCACAAATTACTATTATCAGAAATGAAAAAAGGGGGCCATCACTATGAATCCTGTGGGCAAGAAAATGATAATAAAGGAATATTATGAATAACTCTATGCCTATAAATTTGATAACCTAGAGGAAATGGACCAATTCCTTGAAGGACACAATCTACCAAAACTCACTCAAGAAAAAATAATCAGAATAGGCCCATATTAGAGAAACTGAATAATTAATAACCTTCCAAAACAGCACTGGGCACAGATGGTTTCATTATGAATGCTATAAAATGTTTAAGGAAGAAATTATGCCAATTCTCTACCATCTCTTCCAGAAAATACAAGCAAAAGGAACACTTCCTAACTCATTCTGTGAGTCCAGCATTACCCAAATACCAAAACCAGACAAAGCCATTACAAGAAAGGAAAACTAGAGCTAATATCTCTCACGGATATTCACACCAAAATTCTCGACAAAATATTATCAACTTGAATCCAATAGTGTATAAAAAGAATTATCTATGATGATCAAATGAAATTTATTCCAGGTATGCAAGTCTGGTTCAACATTTCAAAAGCAATGAACGTTAAAAAAGAAAAAGAAAAAAAATCATATAATCAGATCAGCTGTAGAAAAAGCATTTGACAAAATCCAACACCCATTTGTGATAAAAACCCTCAGCAAACTAAAAATAGAGGGAAACTTCCTCAACTTGATAAAGAACATGTATAAAAACTTACAGCCAACATCATAATTAATGGTCAGAAACTAGGGGCCCTCCCACTAAGATCAGGAATAAGAAACAAAGATCAGGAACAAGGATATCCCCTCTCACCACTCCTATTCAACACCTACTGGAAGTTCTAGCTAATGCAATAGGACAAGGAAATAAGGACTTCTCTGGAGGTCCAGTGCTTAGGACTCCGCGATTTCACTGCTGAGGACCCAGGTTCAATGCCTGATTAGGGAAATAAGAGCCCACAAGACGCACGTTGTGGCCAAAAAAACACAAAAAACTATTTCTTTGATCCTAAGACCAATGCCACATATTTTAGGCTTTTGTTACGATACTCTCCACATCTCTGTACTGAATTAGTCAGTTATTGCTGCAGTGGTACTTAGGGAAGATATCCCAAAACTCAGTGGATTATAGTAAGCGTTTGTTTTTCTCACTCCTGGGTCTACAGGTTGGTTGAGGTGGCTCTGCTTCACCCTAGACTTCAGGTTGGATTGAGGTCTGATTCTCGTGTCATGTTCTGGAACCTGGACTAAAGGGGCAGCAGCTACCTGGTGAAGTCCTTCTTGTGGTAATCATGGCAGTGCAAGAGCCAAACCAAGCTGCACAAGCAGATTTAAGGTTTCATGTTTTGACTACTCACATTTTGCTAAGGAAAGTCACACAGCCAAGTTCAAAGTCAACAGAATAGGAAAGTATATGTTACCCCAAGGGGAAGTAAGTGGGGACTAAATATGTGCCAAACAATAATAGAAAAGATAAAAATCCTTGTCCTCATGGAGATTACATTCTAGTAAAAAGGATAAACAACTCAGAAATGAAGATAGTGTGGTCAGATAGTATATTCTCACAAATGTAAGCAAAGGTACAGACACAAGGATGTCTTACACAGCACATTTGTAATGATAAAACACTGGACAAGGGGCTTCTCTGGTGGCACAGTGGTTAAGAATTCACCTGCCAATGCAGGGGACATGGGTTCGAGCCCTGGTCCTGGAAGATCCCACATGCCACAAAGCAACTAAGCCCGTGCGCCCCAACTACTGAGCCCGCATGCCACGACTACTGAAGCCCACGCACCTAGAGCCCATGCGCCACAACAAGAGAAACCACTGCAGTGAGAAGCCCGCGCACTGCAACGAAGAGTAGCCCCCGCTCACTGCAACTAGAGAAAGCCCATGCACAGCACCAAAGACCCAAAGCAGCCAAAAATAAATTTAAAAAACTAAACTAAACTAAAAAATACTGGACAACCTAAATGTTCATCAATCACAGCTATTTAAATAAAATAATATGTCAACTAAATAGACTGGTGGGGAGGTTCTTTATTACTTATTTTGATAAATTTGATATCTGGTATACATTTCCTTTAAAAACAAGGTTAAGGCCATATGTATTAACGTGAAAAGGTGGAACTGATGAAGAGTTTTGGGGTATCTCTCCTAAAATGTTTATGCCAATATAATCCTTTATTTTCATCTACACAAAAGAGATGAGTTTGTAAAACACTCCTTAAGTTATATCTTGGGAATTCTTTGCACATCAGAACTTACAAATCTACTACATTCTTTGAGTGGCTGTACTGGATTCCATTATAAGGATGGATCATAATTTACTGAATTGCTCCCCTTTAGATGGACACTTGGGGTATTTCCAAGTGTTACGTCTATTTAGTTTTACAATAATAAACATTTCTATACCTGCGTCTTGGCATAATTTTGCAAGAATAATATACCAGATATTGTGAAGTATTATAAAATTTTTTAAAGCCTCAAGCTAAAATAGCATGGCATTAGCCCAATAATAAAAGCTCATATCAGTGTATCAGAACAGAGAATCTAAAAATATATCTATATCTCTCTATACCTGTATTTATATATCTACATCTATTCATCTCTATATGAATTTACAGAGGCATTCAGAGGGTGGACTTGGTCATGGAGCTGGATATGTCAGAAACCTGGTTCCACCATGTCCTAACTGTGGGACCTTGAGACAGTCACTTAATCTCCTTAAACCCAGGGATGTCCTTGAGTGGGATGATAATGATACCCCATGGCTGCAATATTAAAATAGACATGAAGAGAAAAGTCTTGGCCAACTGGCTAGCACATAATAAGTTCCCAATGCATATTAGATACAATGATCAGCATTTTACAAATGATAAAAGTGGTGTTACAAACAGTGAAGTATGGAAAGGTTATTAAAAAGTAACTGGAGCAATTTCGTAAATATATGAAGAAATGAAATTAGAACCATAAACACAATTTATCGATTTAAACTGCAAAAACCAAAAACAACTAGAAGAAAATATAGCTAAATATTTAAGTAATGAAAGAATGGGGAAGAAAAGCCTAAGAGAACTGGAAGAAAATGCAGCACTTTCTGGTTATAATTATATGAAATTAAAATATATAATATGTCCAAAAATAAGCAAAACTGAAAAGTATAAACTAGGGAAAGCTAGTTGTAGTATTTGTGAAAGGGTGTCTGACATGCTCAAAAAATATGGTTCAACAATTTGCTACGAAGTCAACATTTAAAGAAATCTCACAAATAACAAAAAAACAAATTAAGGCTTCCCTGGCTCAGTGCTTAAGAATCCCCCAGCCAATGCAGGGGACACGGGTTCAAGCCCTGGTCTGGGAAGATCCCACATGCTGTGGAGCAACTAAGCGCGTGCACCACAACTACTGAGCCTGTGCGCCACAACTAGTGAAGCCCGCGCGCCTAGAGCCCGTGCTCCGCAACAAGAAGCCACCGCAATGAGAAGTCTGTGCCTCACAAGGAAGAGTAGCCCCGACTCACTGCAACTAGAGAAAGCCCACGCACAGCAACAAAGACCCAACGCAGTCAAAAAAAAAAAAAAAAATTAAGTGAAAAATGCCCAGGAAGGAAAATGTAAATCAAAGATCCTATATCCAGCAAAGCTTTCAAAAACAAAGCAGAACTGCTCTACAAAAAATACTAAAGGAATTCCTTCAGGCTGAAAGCAAGTGACCCCAGATGGCAATTAAAATCCACACAAAGAGTGCTGATAAAAGTAGGTAATTATAAAAGATAAGTGTGTTTTTTTTCTCCTTTACTCTCTTAAGTGATTTTGAAAGCAACTGGATAAAATAATATGTAGGTAGTGTATTGTTGGGTCTATAGCACAAAGAAATGTAACATATGTGTAATATATTTGCCAATAACAGCACAAAGGAGTTGGGTGTGAGTAGAGCTGTAATGGGCTAAGGAAATGACCACAGATGGTAAGGTAATAATTTAAGAATGTATTGTTGAGTTTATAACATTGATATAATATGTGAACTGATAATACACAAATAATGCTTAAAATGGGGAAAGGGAATAGAGCTATATAGGAGAAGCTTTTATTTATTTTTAAAATATTTACTTATTATTTTTTTATTTGGCTGTGCTGGGTCTTAGTTGCAGCACATGGGATCTTCACTGCAGCATGCGGGATATTTTAGTGGCAGCATGAGGGATCTAGTTCCCTGACCAGAGATCGAACCCAGGCCCCCTGCACTGGGAGCATGGAGTCTCAACCGCTGGACCCCAGGGAAGTCCTGAGAAGCATTTCTTTATATCACGGGAATTAAGTTAGTATAACTCTGAAGCTGATGCTGATAAGTTAAAATGTATATGGTAAAACCTAGAGCAACCACTAAAAAATTCCAAAAAATATAGTGAAAAAAAAATTACTGGGGTTAAAATGCTACATTAGAAAATATACAATAAATGCAAAAGAGAGCATTAAAGACACAAAAAAGACACAAGACACATAGAAAACAGAAAGTTAAATGGCAGACATTAATGTTAAAAGTGAATGGGTTAAACAATCCAACCAAAAGTCAGAGATCATCACACTGGATTAAAAAACATGATCAAAGTATATGTTATCTACAGGGTACATACTTTAGATTCAAAGACAGATTAGATTGAAAGTAAAAGGATGGAAAGAGATGTGCCATGCAAACAGAAACCACAGGACAGCTGGAGCAGCTATACTAATATCAGACAAAATAGACTTTAAAACAAAAAATGTTACTGTAGATAAAGATGGATATCTTATAATGATAAAAGGATAAAACAAGATTATATAAAATTTATAAACACACATGTATCTAATAACATGTATCTAATACATAAAACAAAGGCTGGAGATGTCTTTCAAACAGGTACTATCCATCTTATTATAAAGAATTCTTGGAAATATAGACTAAAAATTGAAAATGCTACCATTTATTCCTTTAGACAAAACTATCAATATACAATTATGGCAAACATAAAAAAGAAAATCATATGAAACTCAGAAATGGCCTCTGATTCTGAATTTTGTCAATTTTCATACAAGATATCATCTTATCTATCTCTGAAATTAAGGGGAACTGCCCTGTTTTCCTCTTTGTTCCTCAAAATCCAGAGCATTCTGCTCAGTGATGTTTTAACCAGTTTCATCTGTCAATATTTTATTCTCTGTAATCATTTTCAAAATAAATTTAAATTTCCTTTATGTTTTAATTCAAGAACAGGATTACTAGTGAGTACATTTTGCTAGAACAACTTGAAAGAAATACTAGGGGTTGGAAAATAAAATTGTGGAGACTATCCAGCAATTTAGAAAGGCTTTATTACAAAATGTAAGTGGAAAATCAGGATATAAATAAGTATCTGTGTAAAATATCACAGTGCATTGACATAAATGGAACAGAAGGTGGAAAAAATGCAGTTGATTAACACGACTGGGCATTGAGAATTTTGGAGGATATTTTTCCTTGTTTAACTTACCCATGTGCCTGTCATAATGTTGTGTGATACATAAAGCTCAGATACAAAGGTAAAAAATAACTAGCTTGATAGGGGTAGTGACGGCGGTGGTGGGATGAATTGGGAGATTGGGACTGACATATATACACTAATATGTATAAAACAGATAACTAGGGCTTCCCTGGTGGCGCAGTGGTTGAGAGTCCGCCTGCCGATGCAGGGGACACGGGTTTGTGCCCCGGTCCGGGAAGATCCCACATGCCACGGAGCGGCTAGGCCCGTGAGCCATGGCCGCTGAGCCTGCGCAAACCAGATAACTAATAAGAACCTGCTGTATAAAAAAAACAAATAAAATAAAATTCCAAAAAAAATAACTAGCTTGAATGCGTGGCAGAATTAGGGCTTCCTGGAGCCCTTAAATGAACCCTGTCCTTCCTGCCTCAACACCAGTCTGACCCTCTCATCACAAGTGCTTGTATCTCTGTGTCTCTGTTGTGAGAAAGAGAAATCAGCCCTGATATCCAGGAACCAGCCTAGCACTCACAGCTAGGTCTTGGTACTTTCTTTTTTTTTTCTTTTTGCTGTGCCATGCAGCACGTGGGATCTTAGTTCCCTGACCAGGGATTGAACCCATGCCCCCTGCACTGGAAGCACAGAGTCTTAACCACTGGACCGCCAGGGAAGTCCCTTGGTGATTTCTTTTTCTTTTCTTTTTTAACATCTTTATTGGAGTATAATTACTTTACAATGTTGTTTTAGTGTCTGCTGTATAACAAAGTGAATCAGCTATATGTATACATATATCCCCATATCCCTTCCCTCTTGTGTCTCCCTCCCATCCTCCCTATCCCACCCCTCTAGGTGGTCACAAAGCACCGAGCTGATCTCCCTGTGCTATGCAGCTGCTTCCCACTGGCTATTTTATATTTGGTAGTGTATATATGTCCATGCCACTCTTTCACTTCGTCCCAGTTTACCCTTCCCCCTCCCCGTGTCCGCAAGTCCATTTCCTACGTCTGCGTCTTTTTTCCTGCCCCTAGGTTCTTCAGAACCTTTCTTTTTTTCCTTTAGATTCCATATATATGTGTTAGCATACGGTATTTGTTTTTCTCTTTCTGACTTACTTCACTCTGTGTGACAGACTCTAGGTCCATCCACCTCACTACAAATAACTCAATTTGTATGGCTGAGTAATATTCCATTGTATATATGTGCCAAATCTTCTTTATCCATTCATCTGTTGATGGACACTTAGGTTGCTTCCATGTCTTGGCTATTGTAAATAGAGCTGCAATGAACATTGTGGTGTAAGGCCAACTGGCCCGAGGCACGGGAACACAATCAGATTCACAGGTTGCATCAGACCAAAACTCTCCGGACCACCCAGTTCCAGGAACTGACCTGGGGACTTTGAACCCGGCCCAGCCTTCCCGCCTTTTGAGGGTCGGGACTAACGGTCCCCCAGGATACCCGAAAAGACCACCAAATAAGGAATACCCTGCACCCTCCCAGATTCACCACACCCCTTTCCCTTCTTCCCCTATAAAATCTTGCCCAACCCTCGCCCCAGTGCGACTTCTCTGGCCCCTTTCTCTCGTACCAGTGAACCTCGCCCAGGAGCGCTCCCTAATAAAGCTCACTTGAAGCTTTCCTCTGTTTTGCGGTGCCATTTGTTAAGACCCAACCTTACATGTGGTACATGACTCTTTTTGAATTATGGTTTTCTCTGAGTATATGCCCAGTAGTGGGATTGCTGGGTCATATGGCAGTTCTATTTTTAGTTTTTAAAGGAACCTCCATACTGTTCTCCACAGTGGCTGTATAAATTTACATTCCCACCAACAGTGAAAGAGGGTTCCCTTTTCTCCACACCCTCTCCAGCATTTACTGTTTGTAGATTTTTTGATGAGGGCCATTCTGACTGGAGTGAGGTGATACCTCATTGTAGTTTTGATTTGCATTTCTCTAATGATTAGTGATGTTGAGCATCCTTTCATGTGTTTGTTGGCAATCTGTATATCTTCTTTGGAGAAATGTCTATTTAGGTCTTCTGCCCATTTTCGGATTGGGTTGTTTGTTTTTTTGATATTGAGCTGCATGAGCTGCTTATAAATTTTGGAGATTAATCCTTTGTCAGTTGCTTCATTTGCAAATATTTTCTCCCATTCTGAGGGGTGTCTTTTCATCTTGTTTATGTTTTCCTCTGCTGTGCAAAAGCTTTTAAGTTTCATTAGGTCCCATTTCCATTTCTCTAGGAGGTGGGTCAAAAAGGATCTTGCTGTGATTTATGTCATAGAATGTTCTGCCTATGTTTTCCTCTAAGAGTTTGATAGTGTCTGGTCTTACATTTAGGTCTTTAATCCATTTTGAGTTTATTTTTGTGTATGATGTTAGGGAGTGTTCTAATTTCATTCTTTTACATGTAGCTGTCCAGTTTTCCCAGCACCACTTATTGAAGAGGCTGTCTTTTCTCCATTGTATATTCTTGCCTCCTTTATCAAAGATAAGGTGACCATATGTGCGTGGGTTTATCTCTGGTCTTTCTATCCCGTTCCATTGATCTATATTTGTTTTTGTGCCAGTACCATACTGTCTTGATTAATGTAGCTTTGTAGTATAGTCTGAAGTCAGGCAGCCTGATTCCTCCAGCTCTATTTTTTTTTCTCAAGATTGCTTTGGCTATTCGGGGTCTTTTGTGTTTCCATACAAATTGTGAAATTTTTTGTTCTAGTTCTGTGAAAAATGCCATTGGTAGTTTGATAGGGATTGCACTGAATCTGTAGATTGCTTTGGGTAGTATAGTCATTTTCACAATGTTGATTCTTCCAATCCAAGAACATGGTATATCTCTCCATCTGTTTGTATCATCTTTAATTTCTTTCATCAGTGTCTTATAGTTTTCTGCATAGAGGTCTTTTGTCTCCTTAGGTAGGTTTATTCCTAGGTATTTTATTCTTTTTGTTGCAATGGTAAATGGGAGTGTTTCCTTAATTTCCCTTTCATATTTTTCATCATTGGTGTATAGAAATGCAAGAGATTTCTGTGCATTAATTTTGTATCCTGCTACTTTGCTTGGTGCTTTCTTGATGAACACAGAGAGTTGCACAGAATATCAGTGTCACACAAGGCCATTCTGTGACTGTTACAAAGTAAGACAAAACAAGACCACTCTGTAAGCATGTGAACACTAAAACATGAACACTGTCCAAGCCACAAAAATGACCACAAACTCCCCCTGTGCTAGTGGATATGAGTGACTGCTACTTCTTTGCCAATCACAGCTTTGGCCTCAGTCTAGTTTTCCCTCCTTCTAGATAAAATATATTCAGATAGTGAACCAAAATTATCCTCACTTTGTGACATCTTTGAATCCAGAGCAAAGACCCAATCCTTACCAAAATCACCTCATACAATCCCAAGTCTTTTAATAAGTCCTTTTGAGCACCTTACTACTAAGATACCTCACTATTCCCCCCATGGTATGTGTAACTCCCTTGTTACATGAGTAATAAACACAACTTATTCAACAAGAGGTGTGCTCCTAATGGGTTTTGGCTGGAGGGCACTGACGGTTGGAATAGTCAAGTTATTTGGTACAAGGATCTCTCTTTCCATCTTTAACCTGAAGAGGCTGTATCAAGTTTTGTTCTCCCAAGACAGATAGTAGATGATTCTCTTACAAAAGACAAATGTTAACTTTTGCATAATCAAAAAAACAAAAACATGATTTTCTTATAAATTAGTTCCCTCCATGATTTTCTTAGCCTATTCCACTACTGAGTAGAAAAAATTAATAGCAACCACTTTTCCAAGAGCCTCTTTTATGTCCTGGTTTCTCAGGCTGAAGATGAAGGGGTTCAGCATGGGAGTCACCACAGAGACATCACATTGCAGCAGCTGCTATGTCTATCTCAGCTGAGTGGGAGGATAAAGGGTTGAAATACAGAAATATCATGGTGCCATAGAAGAGGAAAGCCATAGCCAGGTGGGAGCCACAGGTGGAGCAGGCTTTCCATCTTCCCTTTGTGGATTGGATTCTGAGGACAGCACAGGTGATAAGGATATATGATACCAGGATGCAAACAAATGGGGTTCTCATTACTGGCCGTGCTTCAATTAGAATCATCACCTCACTGAGGTGTGTATCAGAGCAGGAGAGTTTCAGGAGGGTGGTCACATCACAGAAGAAGTGGGGGATGGCACTGTCTGCACAGAATGAGAGTCAAGCCATCAGCAGGGTATGCAACAGCATATCCAGGTTGGCAATGACCCACGATCCAGTGACCAGCAGGGCACAGGGCTGGTGGGTCATCTTTGCTTAGTAGTGTAAGGGGTGGCATACAGCAACAAAGCGGTCATAGGCCATCACAGCCAAGAGGAAATTGTCCATGTCCATGAACGTGAAAACAAAATACATCTGCGTGAGACACCTAGAGAAGGGGATGATCTGCTCCCTGAGTATGTGGTTGGCCAGCATCTTGGGGACAGTGGTGGAGGAGAAGCAGACATCCACGAAGGACAGGCTGCAGAGGAAGAAGGACATGGGGATAGGCAAGCGGGAGTCCGTGCTGATGGCCAAGAGGATGAGCAGGTTTCCCAAGACTGTGGCCAGGTACATGCTCAGGAAGAGCACGAAGAGGAGCTGCTGCTGCTAGGGCTGCCTAGAGAGCCCCAGGAGGAGGAACTCAGAGTTACTTGACTGGTTTGTCGCTCCCATGGGGCTGGGCTCAGATGCAGAGAAGAGAAGCAGAGGTCAGAAACCTAGAAGCAAAAGGTTTGGGTGCAATAACCCAAGCTCCAGCCATGGTCATGTTAATAAAACCTACATTAGAGTTGCTCAGTCAGAATCTGCCCCTACTCCCTACACCCTCAACTTCCGACCTCCAGTCCTAGATGATGCTTGTTCCACTGGACTAATTTTTTAAATTATATGAAATACAACATAAAAACAACACACAGGCACATACACAGCCCTTCCCTGACATTATGTGCATCTCTATTAACATTCCCAGGCTTTTGCCCACTTAGTAGATCGTAGAGAGAAGAGAAACAGCTCATTGGTACTGGGTTTATCACAAGCAACAGATGAGGGTTTCAGGACTTTTACTACTACTCCCTGGATCTGGAAGATTTAACAAAGGAGGTTCTTCAGCAAACTTCACCAGGGACTTCCCTAGTGGCACAGTGGTTAAGAATCCACCTGCCAATGCAGGGGACACGGGTTTGAGCCCTGGTCTGGAAAGATCCCACATGCCTTAGAGCAACTAAGCCCACGCACCACAACTACTGAGCCTGTGCTCTACAGCCCGTGAGCCACAACTACTGAAGCCCACGTGCCTAGACCCCGCACTCCGCAACAAGGGAAGCCACTGCAATGATAAGCCCATGCACCACATGAAGAGTAGCCCCTGCTCGCCGCAACTAGAGAAAGCCCACGCGCAAAAAAGAAGACCCAACGCAGCCTAAAATAAATTAATTAATTTTTAAAAAAAGAACTTCACCCATAAGTAAAGAAATATTAACATCCCCACTGTTACAATCTTACCTGGGAGAAGTTCGTGCTGTTGCTATCAAGTGCTCTTCACCTTTGAGGAACTGGCCAGTGCTCCTCTTTATTATAAGGTTTGGAAAGTCTTGGAAATATAGGTAGGTACTGAGCAAATGAGGAGCGGAGATTCATGGCCTTAGCTCTCTGTGCAGGATGTTTGGGGGTATCAGAGATGGGTATTTACAGTAGCCTCCATGGCCACTGGGACCAGATTTCCTGAGAGCCTTATTAGAGACAAGCAGAAAGTAATTGTCCCACCTATTTCTTGGTCCCCATGAGCCCAACCATGATGAATGACAAAGCATATGATCTAACTCCTGGGTCAGAACTTGGAGATAAAGCAATCTGGGTGGAGAGAAGTCCCAGAGAAAACTCCCTGAGATTTCCAAATTCATCACCTTGCTGATCTGGGCTTATGTTTATGTATTTGAAAGTTCAGTTATTAAAATATTTTTCTTCTCATTTTCTTAGCTCAGAAACTGGGGTTATTGCAGTGTTATCGGAGTCAACCCCTAATATCTATCCAGTCATTTACTGATTAGAGCTAGTGATGCATTTGCAGACGGGGATGCTGGGGTTGGGTGGGGGTGGCAGTACAGAGTTGTGCTTAATCCTGTAAAGCATTTGATGTAAAGGATTAGCCTCGTGGGAGAGATGTATCAGAGAGCACAGCATACCAGGATTGAGAAACTCCAGGCTCCCAGAGTAGACTTCTTTGGAGATGTCTTCCCAGCTCACAATGGATCACCCTTTTCTGAGGATGGTCCCCAATCCACAGAGTCACAGGGGTGTGAGCTCCAGCAGCCCAATTTATAGTCCACCACCTCCTGCCCAGTAAGGATTCACGATTGGATTTGGGAACCTGGCACTGAGGCTGAGGACCTGCGGGTCATTCTCAGTACGACTTGGCCTGGATGTGGAAATCCAGAAGCTTGCAACTCTCTCCTGACTGCCCCACAGATGGAGAAGCAGAAGTCTATGCAGAAAGGCCAAAAATGCACACACAGAGAGAGAAATAATGATGAGATGGAAAGAGTACTAGTGGTGGCCCAGTTCAGGGTTCAAGTCCTTTTCTGATGATTGGTTACATTGTGGCAGTTCTTAGACGAAAATAATAAAACCAAAGTCATGCTGATTAAGCAGAAAAGGATTTCTTGAAAATGATAGCTCATACTTCAAAACCACGGAGCAACTGGAGAAGCAGGCTCAGGAAGTCACTCGGTGCCCAAATCGTACCACAGCACAGGTTTGATTAGCATGTTCCTGCTGCCTCCAAGCATAAATCTTACAGTTCATGGCTCTGACACAGCTAGCCACTGGACATAGGGTGCCACCAGTAGCACTGTTACCCGGGGATCCATTTTGCTGCAATGGCTGCCACTGCTAGAAAAATTTCCTCCTTGTCTCCCTTTCTTTGTGTCAAAGGTTGAGTCAGGATATCTAATGGGTAGGCACATGCCCACAGCTTAGCTGCTACAGGGACTGTGAGATAAGTTATTTGGGGTTTCCTGTGATACAGGAAGAAGCAGGCTTTTCTTCCCAACAAGAATGATGAAGTAGGGTATTACCTGAGCTTTGGAAGGGGTCACAGAAGTTGGGAAGCCAAAAAACAAGATAAATGCCCACTAGAATCCACCCCTCCAGTTGTATAACCTTAACACACATCCTTCTTACCAACTTACCCTTCAGTAGAATAGCAATTCTCTGGTCTAACATAATACAACTATCCTTCTCACAACAGGGGAACAACTCAAAATCCCATCAGTTATTGTATCCAGGTCCCAAACCAAGATCTTTCCTGATCCAATCATGATCCCATCCTGACATTCTATAACTTCGGAATCAAACCTGAAAGCTAACCAATAACTACATATCCTATGTATATGTAAAACAGAGGGAGGAAGGGAGTGAAAAGAAGAAAACGAGCTAGCTAAAATACATAAATATATAGGTAACAAAGGAAGGAGGAAAATATGACTGATGATGTAATCTTCATTTCCACAGGTAGTCATGAACAATTAATTGATATTAATAATGTTCCTTAACTACAATCTAATTCATGTTCCCTTTATCTTTAGCCAGCATCTCAGCTACTCAAGGTTTTAAAAATCTGAATAGTGACTTTAATTCTCATGTCAGAGAGATCTGACATCCTTATGATCTTGCCCATATAAGATTGTCCTAGTCTTTCATTAACTGCCATCACTGGACATGGCAATTCCAGAATCCTCTCAAGGAGATCTTTCCATCCATTATCCTCTCTGCTACCACTGTGTAGCAGAAAAACTATTTTCTACTGATAGTCAAAGTTATATCAATATTAGAATCTCCTTTTGGTCAGTTTATCCAAGTAGCAAAAGGAGCCCAAATTGGCCAGCAAGAAGTCTCTTCAGAGCCCAGTGTTGCTGGGATAAAAAGCAAAATTTTGCAAGTAGATCATTAGGTATTACAAAAAGAGGTGCCCACTTTTACCTCTTGTTTCCTTGCCCCATAAATTCCTGGTTGGGAGAAAGTTCAGCATATATTGTCCACTGGTACGAAACTTATACTGTATCCTGTAAAACAGCACCCTAACCTTACAGGGTAACCTCAAAAATTGAGGTACCAAAATTGAGTCTTTAAAAGACCATTTCTCTGTTCCATAAGGTCAACTGCTTCTGGTGATGGTGTAAAAGTAAATGCTCTGACTTTCCTGGTGGTCCAGCAGTTAAGACTCCATGCTCCCAATGCAGGGGCCCCAGGTTTGATTCCTGGTCAGGGAACTAGATCCCACATGCTGCAACTAAAGATCCAGCACACCCCAACTAAAGATTCCGCACACCACAACGAAGACCCCGCCTGCCACAATTAAGACCCTGTTCAGCCAAATGAATATATTTTTAAAATTTCCCCCCAAAGTCCTTTAAAAAAAAGAAAGTAGGGCCTCCCTGGTGGCGCAGTGGTTGAGGGTCCGCCTGCCGATGCAGGGGATACGGGTTCGTGCCCCGGTCCGGGAGGATCCCACGTGCCGCGGAACGGCTGGGCCCGTGAGCCGTGGGCGCGGAGCTTGCGCATCCGGCAGCGGGAGGGGCCACGACAGTGAGGGGCCCACATATCGCAAAAAAAAAAAAAAAAAAAAAAGTAAATGCCAAAGAATCCTATGGACACTAGCCTTATCCCTTGTATTAGTTATCTATTGTCAAGTAACAAGTTACACCAAAACTTTGCAACTTAAAACAGTAAACATTTATCTCACACAGTTCCTATGAGTCGGGAATCTGGTAATGGTTTAGCTGAATGGTTCTGGATCAGGGCTTCTCATGACACTGCAGTTAAGTTATCTGCAGGGGCTCAGTCATCTGAAAGCTTGACCATGGGTGGAGGATGAGTGTCCAAGATGGCTCCTTCACATTGCTATTGGCAGGAAGCCTCAGTTCCTCTCGTGGACTTCTCCATAAAGCTAACTTGATAGGTCCTTGCAACAGAGTAGCTGGTTTCCCCCTGAGCAAGTGATTCAAGACAGCAAGATACAAGCCACAGTATCTTTTATGAGGGAGCTCCAGAAGTTAAACAGCAACATTTCCACAACAGCCTATAGTTCACACAGTGCTACGGATTGAATGTGTCCCCACAAAATTCATATGTTGAGATCCCAACCCCCAGGGTGATGGTATCAGGAGTTGAAGCCTTTGGGAAGTGATTAGGTCATGAGGGGAGAGCCCTCACCAACAGGATTAGTACCCTTATAAAAGAGGCCTGAGAAAGCTCTCTTGTCCCTTCCACCATGTGAGATGGAACCGCTATCTATGAACCAGGAAGTAGGCTCTCACAAGACAACAAATGTGTCAGCATCTTGATTTTGGACTTTCCAGCCTCCAGAACTGTGAAAAATAAATTTCTGTTATGTAAAAGCTACCTAGTCCATGGTTTTGGCTGTGCTGGGTCTTCGTTGCTGTACAGGGATTTTCTCTAGTTGTGCTGAGTGGGGGCTACTCTTCGTTGCGGTGTGCGGGCTTCTCATTGTCGTGGCTTCTCTTGTTGTGGAGCATGGGCTCTAGGCATGCAGGCTTCAGTAGTTGTGGCATGTGGGCTCAGTAGTTGTGGCATGTGGGCTCAGTAGTTGTGTCTTGCAGGCCCTAGAGCTCAGGCTCAATAGTTGTGGCACATGGGCTTAGTTGCTCCGTGGCATGTGGGATCTTCCCAGGCCAGGGCTCGAACCCGTGTCCCTTGCATTGGCAGGCAGATTCTTAACCACTGTGCCACCAGGGAAGCCCCCAGTCCATGGTATTTTGCTACAAAAGCCTGAATGGATTAAGACACAAAGTCAGCCCAATTCAGGGTGTGAAGGGATTACACAAGACTAGGATCGCTGGGGACCATCTTGACAACTGCTACCACATTCCTTTTATTATAAAGTGAGTTCCTTGGTTAGAAACGATGTTGGTGGGATGCCAAGTTGATGAATAGATCCATTCATCCCTAACACACATCCTATTAGTCTTTTTTTTAAACACCTTTATTGCAGTATAATTGCTTTACAATGGCATGTTAGTTTCTGCTTTATAACAAAGCAGAAACTAACTTCCCTCTTGTGTCTATCCTATTAGTCTTTCAACCTCAGGTTGATTAAGCACTTCCTTGTGTACATCGGTTGGTTTTCCTTTCCTGAATACTTCTGTACATTCCAAGATACCCATGCTCACCATAGGTTTTCTACCTATATCAACTTGATTAAGTAGTAGGTGATGCCTGGAATGTCATAAATATCCCGAGTCTGACTCACAAGGCTCAAATCTTAACATCTCCTTTAGGTCTGCAGAACCAATTACATACATCAACATTGCCTCCTAGACTAGAAATCTTGGGAAGCTTAAAACAACGATTCTCAAACATTAACGTGCACAGAAATCACCTGGAATGTTGTTAAAGTGAAGATTCTGACTCAGGAAGTCTGGAATGGAGCCTGAGATTACGCATTTCTAACAATCAGCCAGGCAATGATGCCTGGTCCTCGGATCACACTGAGTAGTAGCAAGGGCTCAGCACTGGAGTAAAAGGAGCCCTTAATCTAAGAAGGGTACACCGGTTTTTGCGATACTGGCTTCCCAGCCAACCTCGCTTTTTGAAAGGATTTCCGGATTGGAAGTCAGACCTTGATTTCCGACAGTCCCAGCCTGTGGAAGCAAGAGACAGGAATCTTGAACACCTCGTGACCCATCCTAACCGGGAAGGACAGACAGAAGGGGCAGAGACCAAAAGGACCGGGATCAGGTGAAGTGTGGAAGGCTCGTGGGACCCACCAGTTGCCCAGGTTTAGCGGGCACCAACCCCTGAGTTTCTCCTTATACCATTTCGGGGTAAAGAGTCAGAGCCACTTACTGTAACGCAGGACACCCGCTCCTTACTGGAGCTCCCAGCCCGCAGTACTTTCGGTGAAAGACGCAGTTGCACTTTCCCAAAGAGACTGCGCAGAGCTGAGGCCCCGCCCCCTCCTTTCTAATTGGGCAGGAGCACGTGGGGTGCGGGGGTGGGGGCGCTGGTCCGCTATTATTGGATAATTAAAGAAAGGTCCGCAAGGGGCGGGGCAAGGAGAGCCATACAAAGCAGCCTCTGATTGGTCCCGGTTGGACGAGGGCGCGTGCAGCGCTTCGGGAAAGAGGCCCGCCGAGTCTGCGCCTCCCGCGCCGTGCCTGCGCGTGAGGGGCCAGAATAGGGAAGTCCTCTTACGTGCGGAAGACTCCTGACACTGAGGGGATGGGAATGGAGGTGCAAAGCTCCAGGGGTCCCCAAAGGCTTAATATTCAAGATAAATCATACTTCAATGCAGTGATTTTAAAAGCAAAATTCGTGCAAGAAATCTTCGAACAAAATATCAAAAATTTAAAGACAAGATCAGTAAGATGGAAGTTAATTTAATAGTATTTAAAGAGCTTCGGTTGATTGAGAGAAATTGTCAAAAATGGTAGTTCTCTCTGTTGAGACCGAATTGGGCAAAGAAGTAGATTTTTAAAATATTACGGATGTTTGGGCTTCCCTGGTGGCACAGTGGTTGAGAATCTGCCTGCCAATGCAAGAGACACGGGTTCGAGCCCTGGTCTGGGGAGGTCCCACAGGCCGCGGAGCAACTAGGCCCGTGAGCCACACTACTGAGCCTGCGCATCTGGAGCTTGTGCTCCGCAACAAGAGAGGCCACGACAGTGAGAGGCCCGCGCACCGCGATGAAGAGAGGCCACGACAGTGAGAGGCCCGCGCACCGCTCGCCGCTGTAAGGCCAACTGGCCCGAGGCAGTTGGATTCACAGATTGCATCTGACCTGGAAATTCCCCGGACCACCCAGTTCCAGAAACTAACCTGGAGACATTCCGGACCACCCAGCTCCAGGAACTCACCTGGGGACCTTGCACCTGGCCCAGTCTTCCCGCCTTTCGAGGGGCGGGACTAACGGTCCGCCAGGATACCCGAAAAGACCACCAAATAAGGAATATCCTGCGCCCTCCCAGATTCACCACACCCCTTTCCCCTCTTCCCCTATAAAATCTTGCCCAACCCCCGCCCGGGTGCGACTTCTCTGGCCCCTTTCTCTCTGACCAGTGAACCTCACCCAGGAGCGCTCTCTAATAAAGCTCACTTGAAGCTTTCCTCTGTTTCGCGGTGCCGTTTGTTAAAATCCGACCTTACAGCCGCAACTAGAGAAAGCCCTCGCACAGAAACGAAGACCCAACACAGCCAAAAATAAATTAATTAAATTTTTTAAAAAAGAAAAGAAACTTGTTTAAAAATATATGTATATTACTGTTTGATTCCACTAAAACTAGTGTCAAATATACACACCAGCCAGACATTAGTTAAAACGGTGAAACCGATTTTATTCAGTAATTACAGTAGTTCCCCCATTTATCCTTGGTGGGGGTAGGGCCCAAGACCCCCACTGGCTGCCTGAAACTATGGAGCTACTGAGCCCTATGTATACTATTTTTTCATACACATACATACCTATGATAAAGTTTAATTTATTAATTAGGCATAATAAGAGATTAACAATAATAATAAAATAGAACAATTATAACAATATACTGTAATAAATGTTATCTGTTATGGTTCTCTCTCAAAATAACTTATTGTATAAGTGTAATGCCCGTCCATCTTCACTAAGCACTCATTACACACTGTGGCATATTTTTTATAAATGGCATATTCTTTTCTAATATGTATGTATATAAACTTATTTATTCATCTATTTTTGGCTGCATTGGGTCTTTGTTGGTGGGTGCAGGCTTCCTCTAGTTGCAACGAGCGGGGGCTGCTCTTCATTGTGGTTGTGCGGGCTTCTCACTGTGGTAGCTTCTCGCAGAGCAAGGGCTCTAGGCATGTGGGCTTCAGTAGTTGTGGCACGTCGGCTCAGTAGTTGTGGCTCGCAGGCTCTAGAGTGCAAGCTCAGTAGCTGTGGTGCACGGGCTGCACGGCATGTGGAATCTTCCCGGACAGGCGGATTCTTAACCACGGAGCCACCAGGGAAGTTCTATGGCTGTAACTTTTGCAATTTGGGGTGCAACAGCAAAACTAGTGGGAGGCCCGTGCACCGCGGCGAAGAGTGGCCCCCGCTTGTGGCAGCTGGAGATGGCCTGCGCGCAGCAGCGAAGACCCAACACAGCCAGAAATGGAAGTGAATGAATGAATGAATTTATTAAAAATAAAATAAAATACATTAAAACATGCACATAGGCTTCAATATGGCTTGAAAGGTGGCAGAGAGCTGAGACAAGCCCATCAACCCCTTCAGGAAACTTTCTCCTCTTCTTCTCCCCATACTGATTCAGTCATATAATCATTTACTCAGGCAAATAATGATTGTTGAGCAACCACTACATCCCACGTACTGCTGAAAAAACTGGGTTCCTGCAGTCATGGAGATACAGCCTAGTCAGGGTAGGGGGCATGAGGAGAGAAACAAAAAACAAAATAATTCCTTCAGGGTATTGATTTCTGCTATTTACTCATTCTTCATGAAACATTATGCACTTCACATGAACCAGACCCAGCGCCCAACACTGAGTGTACAAACGTGAATAATGACCCATTTCTTATTGCAAGGATGGAAGACCCAAGAATGAATGCAAACAACTGCAGGAGAAGATTGTACACGAAAAGGCAAGCAATTCTACTGGGATGACATTTAATTTCCAAGGGCTGCCATAACAAAGTAGCACAAATTAGGGGCTTCCCTGGTGGCGCTGTGGTTAAGAATCTGCCTGCCAGTGCAGGGGACATGGGTTCGAGGCCGGGTCCGGGAAGATCCCACATGCCAGGGAGCAACTAAGCCCATGTGCCACAACTACTGAGTCTGCACTCTGGAGCCTGCAAGCCACAACTACTGAAGCCTGCACGCCTAGAGCCCGTGCTCCACAACAAGAGAAGCCACCACAAGGAGAAGCCTGTTCACCGCAACGAAGAGTAGTCCCCACTCGCTGCAACTAGAGAAAGCCTGTGTACGGCAACAAACACCCAACACAGCCAAAAATAAATAAATAAATAAATAAATAAATAAATAATTTAAAATGCTACAAAGTACCACAAACTAGATGGCTATAAACAACAGAAATTTATCTCACAGTTCGGGAGGCTAGAAGTCCAAAATCAAGGTGTTGGCAGGGTTGATTCCTTCTGGAGGTTCTGAGGGAGAACCTTTTCTACCTTCTGTAGCTGCAGCAACACCTGGGATCATTTAAGGTTGCTTAGTGCCAGCGATCCAGGTGATGCTTGTAAATGCATACATCACTCCAATCTCATGTTTACAAGAACTTCACAACCACTGGGACCAGATTCCCTGAGAGGTTCATTAGAGAAAAGGATAATTGTCTTGTCTTCTTCTTGGTCCCTTTGTACCAAACAATGACGATAAAGATTATTGTTTAAGGTTTAGATGTAACTATTGGGTCAAAACTTGAAGATATTACAAATGAAGACAACGCTATGGAGATAAATCCCAGACAAAATTCCCTGGGATCTCAAACCTGGGACCTGGCTGATCTGGGCCTGTGCCCATAGATGGGGAAATTCAGTTATTAAATCCTAGTTCTCCTCACTTCCTGCGTTCAGACCTGGGGCTATTCTTGAGGTTCCTGTGTAATTCTTGCTTTCTTATGTCTGGTTATATCCAGAGAAGATAAGTGATGCCTAATCGTCTCCATTTTGAAGATGGGAATATTGAGAACCCATTACAGAGCTGAGCTTAATTCATGATCACACCTGGGTTAAAGGACAACCTGATTCTAGGGGAAGTTGTCTCCAGGAGCACCCAGCATACTGTGATTGACAAACTCCAAGCCCCAAGGCAGATACCTTTTGGGATGTCTGTCCAGCTTACACTGTTTACCTTTTTTCTGAATGGAACCCCTAATTCACATAGTAGTGACCGTGGGGCCCCAGCAACCATATTTATACCACAACCCTCTCTTTATCATAGCTCGTTAGACCAGGGTATTTGGAACTAGGCTGAGGGAGAGCCAGTCCATACCACTATGTGGCTTGGCTGGAATGTGTAAATCCAACCCTCTTCTGCCTGCCCATTGCTATCCTATGGACTGAGGAGCAGAGAAGTGCTGAAGGAACAAACACAGAGAGAGGAGAAGATATTAGTTGGAGAAAACCCTCATGGTTTTCTAATTCTGGGTTCGAGTCTTTACCTGATGACTGGTTACATTCCAGAATGTTTCACTCAGAGTTCTTAGTCACAAATAATAAAAACCAATATGGTTAATTTGAGCAGAAAATTTTAAAAATTAAAAAAAACTTAAAAAAAATATTGAGTCCATCAAAGGATGAATGGATAAGTAAATTGTAGCTGGGTGGAGGAATAGATTGGGAGTTTGGGATTGACATGTACACACTACTATATTTAAAATAGATAACCAACAAGGACCTACGGTATAGCACAGGGAACTTGGCTAAATATTCTGTAATAACTTAAATGGGAAAAGAATTTGAAAAGAATGGATACTTGTATGGGTAAAACGGAATCACTTTTCTGTACACCTGCAACTAACACATCATTGTTGATCAACTATACTCCAATATAAAATAAAAAATTTTTAAATTGTATAAATAAATAAATAAATAAATTTTATTTATACAATGGGATATTATTCAGCCATAAAAAGGAATGAAGTCATGATACATATTACAACCCGTATGAACCTCAAAATCATTATGCCAAGTAAAAGAAGACAGACATAAAAGGTCACATACTGTATGATAGGACATCTGGGTGGAGGGGCCCAAGAGTCAGATGTTTTGGACCTGTGACTCAGGCAAGGGTCCAGCTTCACATGGTTCAGTAGTCATCAGCACATAAGTTTATCTGAGGCCACGAGAGTGAATGTGATTGCCCATGGAAAGGGAGTAACACGAGAAGAAAAAAAAAATCCAAGAATAAAACCCATGAGGATAATAACATATAGTGAGGTGACAGAAATAGAGGCCAGCAAATGTGATCTGTAAAGGCAGAAATCAGGAAACAATCAGTGTACAAGAAGGAAGTGGTGTCTCAGAAGCCAAGAGCTAAGTTTCAAAAAAAAAAAAACATATCAGTAATGTATTATCATAGTAATAGTATGTGACAAAACTCCCCAACCTCAATGGAATAGAAAAGCAATAACCTCCTATTCACTGGTCTCAAGGTCAAATTCAGCTTCAGACTGTGGGCCATCTGGGCTTGGCAACAGGCTGTGGGCCAGGCTCACATCCTTTCTTCTTGTGTCCTCCTGGATCTCAGGCTGAAGGGACAGCAGCGACCCAGAGCATGGTCTCCTGATGGGGCAATGGACTGCAGGTGGGCAAACCCAACCCCAAGCCCATTTGAAGCCTCTCCTTAGGTCACCTGCACTGACATCCCATTGCCCAAAACCCAAGTCAAGGGTCAGGGAAGGGCACTTCATCTGCCATGAGGCCAAGTAAAGGGCATGGATATATAATGGTATTATAGGCAAGTGAAAGACTGAGTTTCATCATTCATTCTACCATACAAACCTAGTGGTAAACAATGCCAGTGAGACAGA
The DNA here is from genome assembly GCF_000442215.2 of Lipotes vexillifer. Lineage (NCBI taxonomy): Eukaryota > Metazoa > Chordata > Mammalia > Artiodactyla > Lipotidae > Lipotes > Lipotes vexillifer. The sequence continues at coordinate 1,703,994 of NW_006780388.1, forward strand.
TAAATTAAGCAAAGAAGTAGATGACATCAATTATATTTTGTAAAATTATATTTTAAAGAAAACACTACGTGATGTTTTCAAAGTATATTTTTATAATATGGTAAACTACCAGGCAATCCAGCCTGGTAGTTAAGCATATGTGTTTTGGTCAGCCAACATGGCTTAGTTGTACTTATTGTTAGAATATCATTATAATTAAAATGTTAAATGAAAAAGTGAAAGAGAAAAATATTCAGAATGCAGGGTTTTTAGATAGTTTTCTTTCTTCGTGATAACTCTCTGCTTCTTCCAAAAGTTTCTTTAATAGGCATTGTTGAGAACTGTGAGGGGTCTGAGATTTTACCCTATTAACTAGTCTAGTCTTCCAGGTTCATGGATGGTAGCAGAAGACACAAGACTGTTGGGTCAAAGACAAAGAACTTTAAGGCATAACTCAGAGATATTGCGGTTCAGTTCCAGACCACCCAAATAAGGCAAATATCAAAATAAAGCACGTCACACGAATATTTTGGTTTCCAGTGCATATAAAAGTTATGTTTACACTGTACTGTAGTCTACTGTGTGCACTAGCATTATGCCTTTTAAAAAATGTACGGGGCTTCCCTGGTGGCGCAGTGGTTGCGAGTCCGCCTGCCGATACAGGGGACACGGGTTCGTGCCCCGGTCCGGGAGGATCCCGCATGCCGCGGAGCGGCTGGGCCCGTGAGCCATGGCCGCTGAGCCTGCGCGTCGGAGCCTGTGCTCCGCAACGGGAGGGGCCACAACAGTGAGAGGCCCGCGTACCCCCCCCCAAAAAAAGAAAAGAGTGATGCACCTAATATAATTATATGTAGTTAGGGGGCATATTCAAAAAATAAATAAATAAAAATAAAAAATAAAAAAATAAAAAATGTACGTACCAAGCAGAAGCAAGAAGAACTACAATCCTGCAGCCTGTGGAACAAAAACCACATTCACAGAAAGATAGACAAGATAAAAAGGCAGACGGCTATGTATAAGGTGAAGGAACAAGATAAAACCCCAGAAAAACAACTAAATGGGGCTTCCCTGGTGGCGCAGTGGTTGAGTGTCTGCCTGCCGATGCAGGGGACACGGGTTCGTGCCCCGGTCCGGGAAGATCCCACATGCCATGGAGCGGCTGGCCCATGAGCCATGGCCACTGAGCCTGTGCGTCCAGAGCCGGTGCTCCGCAACAGGAGAGGCCACAGCAGTGAGAGGCCTGCGTACCGCAAACAAACAAAACAAAACAAAACAAAACAAAAAAACAACTAAATGAAGTGGAGATAGGCAACCTTCCAGAAAAATGAACTCAGAATAATGATAGTGAAGATGATCCAGGACCTCGGAAAAAGAACGAAGGCAAAGATTGAGAAGATGCAAGAAATGTTTAACAAAGATCTAGAAGAATTAAAGAACAAACAAACAGAGATGAACAATACAATAACTGAAATGAAAACTACCCTAGAAGGAATCAGTAGCAGAATAACTGAGGCAGAAGAACGGATAAGTGACCTGGAAGACAGAATGGTGGAATTCACTGCTGTGGAACAGAATATAGAAAAAAGAATTAAAAGAAATGAAGACAGCCTAAGAGACCTCTGGGACAACATTAAACGCAGCAACATTCGCATTATAGGGGTCCCAGAAGGAGAAGAGAGAGAGAAAGGACCCGAGAAAATATTTGAAGAGATTATAGTTGAAAACTTCCCTAAATGGGAAAGGAAACAGCCACCCAAGTCCAGGAAGCACAGAGAGTCCCAGACAGGATAAACCCAAGGAGAAACACACCGAGACACATAGTAATCAAACTGGCAAAAATTAAAGACACAGAAAAATTATTGAAAGAAGCAAGAGAAAAACGACAAGTAACATACGACGGAACTCCCATAAGGTTAACAGCTGATTTCTCAGCAGAAACTCAACAAGCCAGAAGGGAATGGCAGGATATACTTAAAGTGATGAAAGGGAAGAACCTACAACCAAGATTACTCTACCCAGCAAGGATCTCATTCAGATTCGATGGAGAAATCAAAAGCTTTACAGACAAGCAAAAGGTAAGGGAATTCAGCACCACGAAACCAGCTCTACAACAAATGCTAAAGAAACTTCTCTAAGTGGGAAACACAAGAGAAGAAAAGGACTTACAAAAACAAACCAAAACAATTAAGAAAGTGGTCATAGGAACATACATATCGATAATTACCTTAAACATAAATGGATTAAATGCTCCAACCAAAAGACACAGGCTTGCTGAATGGATACAAAAACAAGACCCATATATATGCTGTCTACAAGAGACCCACTTCAGACCTAGGGACACATACAGACTGAAAGTGAGGGGATGGAAAAAGATATTCTATGCAAATGGAAATCAAAAGAAAGCTGGAGTAGCGATACTCATATCCGATAAAATAGACTTTAAAATAAAGAATGTTACAAGAGACAAGGAAGGACGCTACATAATGATCAAGGGATCAATCCAAGAAGATATAACAATTATAAATATATATGCATCCAACATAGGAGCACCTCAATACATAAGGCAACTGCTAACAGCTATGAAAGAGGAAATCGACAGTAACACAGTAATAGTGGGGGACTTTAACACCTCACTTACACCAATGGACAGATCATCCAAAGTGAAAATAAATATGGAAAAGAAGCTTTAAATGACACAATAGACCAGATAGATTTAATTGATATTTATAGGACATTCCATCCAAAAACAGCAGATTACACTTTCTTCTCAAGTGCGCACGGAACATGCTCCAGGATAGATCACATCTTGGGTCACAAATCAAGCCTCAGTAAATTTAAGAAAATTGAAATCATATCAAGCATCTTTTCTGACAACAACGCTATGACATTAGAAATCAATTACAGGGAAAAAAAACGTAAAAAACACAAACACATGGAGGCTGAACAATACATTATTAAATAACCAAGAGATCACTGAAGAAATCAAAGAGGAAATCAAAAAATACCTAGAGACAAATGACAATGAAAACACGATGATCAATACCTATGGGATGGCTTCCCTGGTGGCACAGTGGTTGAGAGTCCGCCTGCCGATGCAGGGGATACAGGTTCATGCCCTGGTCCGGGAAGATTCCCCATGCCGCAGAGCGGCTGGGCCCGTGAGCCATGGCCGCTGAGCCTGCGCATCCGGAGCCTGTGCTCTGCAACGGGAGAGGCCACAACAGTGAGAGGCCCATGTACCGCAAAAAAAAAAAAAAAAAACCTATGGGAGGCAGCAAAAGCATTTCTAGGAGGCAATTTTATAGCTATACAAGCCTACCTCGAGAAACAAGAAAAATCTCAAATAAACAATCTAACCTTAAACCTACAGGAACTAGAGAAAGAAGAACAAACAAAACCCAACAATAAAACCCAATGTTAGCAGAGGGAAAGAAATCATAAAGATCAGAGCAGAAATAAATGAAATAGAAACAAAGAAAACAATAGCAAAGATCAATAAAACTAAAAGCTGGTTCTCTGAGAGGATAAACAAAATTGATAAACCATTAGCCAGACTCATCAAGAAAAAGAGGGAGAGGACTCAAATCAATAAAATTAGATATGAAAAAGGAGAAGTTACAACAGACACCACAGAAATACAAAGCATCCTAAGAGACTACTACAAGCAACTCTATGCCAATAACACAGACAACCTGGAAGAAATAGACAAATTCTTAGAAAGGTATAACCTTCCAAGACTGAACCAGGAAGAAATAGAAAATATGAACAGACCAATCACAAGTAATGAAATTGAAACTGTGATTAAAAATCTTCCAACACACAAAAGTCCAGGACCAGATGGCTTCACAGGTGAATTCTACCAAACATTTAGAGAAGAGCTAACACCCATCCTTCTCAACTCCTCCAAAAGATTGCAGAGTGAGGAACACTCCCAAACTCATGCTATGAGGCCACCATCACCCTGATACCAAAACCAGACAAAAATACTACAAAAAAAAGAAAATAACAGACCAATATCACTGATGAATATAGACGCAAAAATCCTCAACAAAATACTAGCAAACAGAATCCAACAACACATTTAAAAGGTCATACACCATGATCAAGTAGGATTTATTCCAGGGATGCAAGGATTCTTCAATATACGCAAATCAATCACTGTGATACACCATATTAACAAACTGAAGAATAAAAACCATAGGATCACCTCAATAGATGCAGAAAAAGCTTTTGACAAAATTCAACACCCATTTATGATAAAAACTCTCCAGAAAGTGGGCATAGAGGGAACCTACCTCAACATAATAAAGGCCATGTACGAAAAAACCCACAGCAATCATCATTCTCAATGGTGAAAAACTGAAAGCATTTCCTCTAAGATCAGGAACAAGACAAGGATGTCCACTCTCACCACTCTTATTCAACATAGTTTTGGAAGTCCTAGCCATGGCAATCAGAGAAGAAAAAGAAAGAAAAGGAATACAAAAAGGAAAAGAAGAAGTAAAGCTGTCACTGTCTGCAGATGACATGATACTATACACAGAGAATCCTAAAGATGCCACCAGAAAACAAGTAGAGCTAATCAATGAATTTGGTAAAGTTGCAGGATACAAAATTAATGCACAGAAATCTCTTGCATTCCTATACACTAATGATGAAAAATCTGAAAGAGAAATTAAGGAAACACTGCCATTTACCACTGCAACAAAAAGAATAAAATACCTAGGAATAAACCTACCTAGGGAGACAACAGTCTTGTATGCAGAAAACTATAAGACACTGATGAAAGAAATTAAAGATTATACCAACAGATGGAGAGATATACCATGTTCTCGGATTGGAAGAATCAATAAAAAATAATTACGTACCTTACTTTAAAAATACGTTTTTGCGGGCTTCCCTGGTGGTGTAGCGGTTGGGAGTCCGCCTGCCAATGCAGGGGACACGGGTTCGATCCCTGGTCCGGGAAGATCCCACATGCTGCAGAGCAACTAAGCCCAGGCACTACAACTACTGAGCCTGCGCTCTAGGGCCCACAAGCCACAGCTACTGAGCCCATGCACCACAACTACTAAAGCCTGCGCGCCTAGAGCCCGTGCTCCACAACAAGAGAAGCCAGCGCAAAGAGAAGCCCATCAACACAACTAGAGAAAGCCCGCACGCAGCAACGAAGACCCAACGCAGCCAAAAATAAATTTTAAAAAAAAATACGTTTTTGCTAATAAATGCTAACCTTATCTGAACCTTCAGAGAGTCATAATATTTTTGCAATAGTAACATTAAAGATTACTGATCACAGGTCACTTTAAAAATATATTAATAGTGAAAAAGTTTGAAATATTGCAAGAATTACCAAAATAAGACACAAAGTGAGTAAATGCTGCTGGGAAGATGGCACCAAGGGATTTGTTTGACACAGGGTTGCCACTAACTTTCAATCTGTAAAAAAGTGTAAGAACTGTGAAGCACAATAAAACAGGGCATGCTTATATTACTCACAGCAGTAGCAGGAGCCAGAGTACCAGCATTTACAACAGTTCCCTAAGCCCTGATTCTCACAGGATGATGTGAATAAGGCCAAGCATCACCTGCATACACAAGGGATGTGTTACAGGAGCCTAAGCTTAGGAAATCAAATCTCTTATCATTGAGAATAAGCCTGCCTGAACTTTGCCCCAGAAGGATACATTATATTTATTATACCGGACAGTGAAAAGTCTTCCCTTTGCTCTGGAAAGACACACCATTCTATCTTCCAATGCTGTTCATTATATAGACATCCTTGGAAAAATGGTCTAGAACAAAAAAGTGAATGTCTGTGCTCATAGAATATGCAGAAAAGCAAGAGACACATGGAGAACTGTGTCTTACAAAGCATGTATTAATTCTCTACTCACAAAGTTTCATTTGTTTTTAACAGTGTATGGGAGATGGAGGCATTCATTGTTGACTATTCTTTCTAGGTACAGAATTATACTCTCTTTTTATCTCATGTACTAGAAGCTTTAAAAAAAAGATACTGACAGTAGGGAAAAAACCCTTCATCAAGTCAACTATTTTATTTATTTTTAAATTTTATTTATTTATTTATTTTTGGCTGCATTGGGTCTTCGTTGCTGTGCGCAGGCTTTCTCTACTTGTGGCAAGCGGGGGCTACTCTTCTTTGGGGTGCTCAGGCTTCTCATTGTGGTGGCTTTTCTTGTTGTGGAGCACGGGCTCTAGGTGCACAGGCTTCAGTAGTTGTGGCTTGTGGCCTCTAGAGTGTGGGCTCAGTAGTTGTGGCACACGGGCTTAGTTGTTCTCTGGCAAGGGGGATCTTCCCGGACCAGGCCTCGCACCCATGTCCCCTGAATTAGCAGGTGGATTCTTAACCAGTGCGCCACCAGGGAAGTCCCAAGTCAACTATTTTAGAGAGTCTGAGAGAATGAGTCAACACAAGCTGAAAGGAAGTAGAGATGTGATATTAATATTAACTAAAGTATGCTTTAAGATGAAGAAAGGATTAAAGAGGATGAAGATCTTTCAGTTACTAAAAGATACAATGCATAATGAACGTGTAGCATTCATGAACCTCTATTCCCTCCATAGCCCAAAATCAAATCGAAAGGTAAAACTAGGCTTCTCTGGTGGCTCAATGGTTAAGAATCCGCCTGCCAATGCAGGGAACCGGGTTCGGGAAGATCCTACATGCCGCGGAGCAACTAAGCCCATTTGCCACAACTACTGAGCCTGTGCTCTAGAGCCCACAAGCCACAACTACTGAGCCCACGTGCCACAACTACTGAAGCCCGCGTGCCTAGAGCCCGTGCTCTGCAACAAAAGAAGCCACCGCAATGAGAAGCCCACGCACCGCAGCGAAGAGTAGCCCCCGCTCGCCGCCACTAGAGAAAGCCTGCGCACAGCAACAAAGACCCAACACGGCCAAAAATAAATAAATAAAATAAATAAATTTTTTAAAGTAAAAGCTATTAATATACAGAAAGAACATAGTTGAAATGTTCATTACCTTACAGATCAATCAATCAAAAAAACATTAAGTATACAAATATTATAATCTTCATATATACTTATTTCAATTCTATTTCACAGATATAGCTATGATATAGAAGAAACCTGAAGTCCACTCCATATAAAAAAGATCTCAAGGATGCAGCAGGAA
>NW_006780388.1:1711141-1714250 GCF_000442215.2 Lipotes vexillifer
GTAGGAGGGTAAATCTGAGCTGGGTGTTCATGGGCAGAGCTAGAAGTCCTGGTGCGTGTAGCCACCATGGCGCAGAGTCAGAATTTAATGGAGGATGAAGTAAACTTAAGCTCCGATAGCTGTGACCTGAGACCATAGGCGGGCCCGAAAAGGATGTGAGCCACGAGCATCAATTCTGCAGCAAAACAGGCCTCAAGAGATCAAACGAGACCAAGGTTCAGGAGCTACACTGGGTGCTAGCAACTCACACAATGATGCCAGTGTGCGGGTCCAACTTCTGGTTCTCTCTCTACACCTGGCAGTGGAAAGCGCAAAGGGCTGACTCTTTGAATGAGCTTCTGGGATGCTTTGACACCAAGAGAGTGATACTGGACCCCCTGCTAGTATTAACAGGTGGGGTGGGACAGAAACAAGGAAGAAATAAAGGAATGATGACCTTAATTTTTACTCCAAGCTGGGGAAATAGGTCATGTAGGCTACCTATGACAGTAAGGAACACAAAGATTTGTACACCAGGAAGTGTGCAGCAGCATTATTTATAGTACAGAAACACTTGAAATCGTCCAGAGTCAAGGAATGGGTAAATTATACTGCACCCATGAATGGATAAAATATTATGCAGCCATTAAAATCACATGTCTAAGACCTTTATTGACATGGGAAGAAGGAGGTGGAAAATCGGAACACAAAGTTATTTGGAAAAATTGCAGCCAACCTTTCTAAAACTTGTGTATTACCGTGTTTATCTTGGAGCAGCAAATTTATGGGTTGTTTTAATTTTCTTCCTTATTATTTTTATGTTCCATAATTAGGTATTACCTGTCAAATAACAAAAGTGATTTTTTTTAATGAGAAAGTTTTAAAAACCTCTTCTCAAGCAAGAATGTCCAAATTAGAAGTTAAGGCAATATTCATCCATCCATTTTTTTCTTTCAGCTAGATTTGAGTATTGCCTTTGGTCTAAGAGCAGTGCCAGACACTGGGGTACAAGGTGGATAGCATGTGAATTGGGGTATGGAGGATCTCATAATATGTGGAAAACCCTTGTGGAGGGGAAGAATAAACCAAAGAAAAAATAGAGTTCGAGAACCAGAAGAGAGAATCAGGAGGCCTCATGGAGGAGGAGGTGGCACTTGACTTGGCTCTTGAATGTATGGGAAGGAGTTGCTAACCAGAGAAGAAAGCAGGGAGAATTGGTTCCCACAGAAGGAATAGCAAATGTTGATTTGTATCCTTGGTATCAAAACTTGCCTGGTTGACCCCGCCCCCTAAGATCGGACAACCAATCAGGATGCTCACAGAGGGTTTCCCTCATTCTGCGCTGCTTCACCTCTGATGCTCTGAGCCACAAGTCCACCTGGGCCTCTGAGTCTCACCTGAAATATCACTATCCACTTTAGTGCTCATATTTTACTCGGTTGTTCTTTTATCTGAGTCTCAAAACTAACCTTGTGAGCGTTTTTGTGACCCAATCTTTATGACTGACCATGACAGAAAACACATAAGATGAAATAGACCAGTGATTCTCCATCCTGACTGCACAGTAGAATCATGAGATTTTAAAAATCTCAGTGTTGGGGCCCCACCTCCAGAGATTCTTATTTATTTGAATCTGGACATCAGTGGATCATAGCTTGCAGGTGATTCTAATATTCAAAAATATGTGGAGCATGTATCTTTCTAAACATACCACTTAAAAAGGAAAAACTGGACGTGGGTGTAAAATAATTCAAAAGTTAGTCATTAAGAAGATGTCTCGTTACTTGGTAGATGCAACAAGGTTACAGGTGAATTAGGTCCACAAATAAATAGTGACTGTCTTCTAGCACAATATAAATATGTTTGTTTCCAGACTGTCTTTGACAAAACAGCTCAGCTGATACTCAACTGATAAAAAATAAATTTGCTTTGGATGAGACTCAGTTTTGATTCTCTCCTCATACAGAAAACGTTTTTCTGCCAACCACTCTTCCAAGAGCCCTTTTCAAGTCCCTGTTCCTCAGGCATAGATGAAAGGGTTCAGCATGGGGGTCACCACCGTGTACATCACAGTAGTTGTGGTGTCCTTCTCAGATGGGTGGGAGGATAAAGGGTTAAAATACACAGCAATGGGTGCTTCCCTGGTGGCGCAGTGGTTGAGAGTCCGCCTGCCAACGCAGGGGACTCAGGTTCGGGCCCTGGTCAGAGAAAATTCCACATGCTGCGGAGCAACTAAGCCCATGTGCCACAACTACTGAGCCTGCGCTCTAGAGCCTGCGAGCCACTACTACTGAAGCCCGTGGGCCTAGAGCCCATGCTGCGCAACAAGAGAAGCCACCACAGTGAGAAGACCCCGCTGGACGCGATGAGAGAAAGCCTGCATGCAGCAACAAAGACACAACACAGCCAAAGATAAATAAATAAAATAAATAAATTTATAAATAAAAAATACACAGCAATGATGGTGCCATAGAAGAAGGAAACGACAGCCAGGTGGGAGCAACAGGTGGAGAAGGCTTTCCATCTTCCCTTTGTGGACTGGACTCTCAGGACAGCACAGGTGATGTGGATATATGATACCAGGATGCAAACAAATGGGGTGCTCATGATCAGGGCACCCTCAGTCAGAATCATCACCTCATTGAGGTATGTGTCAGAGCAGGAGAATTTCAGGAGGGGGGTCATATCACAGAAGAAGGGGGGATGGCATTGTCTGCATAGAATGAGAGTTGAGCCATCAGCAGGGTATGCAACAGGACATTCAAGTTGGCAATGACCCATGACCCAGTGACCAGCAGGGCTCAGAGCTGGTGGGTCATGTTTGCTGAGTAGTGTAAGGGGTGGCATACAGCAACAAAGCTCTCATAGACCATCACGGCCAGGAAGAAATTGTTCATGTCCACGAACATGAAAACAAAATACATCTGCATGAGACACCCAGAGAAGGAGATGGTCTGACTCCTGAGTATGTGGTTGGCCAGCATCTTGGGGACAGCGGTGGAGGAGAAGCAGACATCCACGAAGGACAGGCTGCAGAGGAAGAAGGACATGGGGATGTGCAGGTGGGAATCCAGGCTGATGGCCAGGAGGATGAGCAAGTTTCCCAGGACCGTGGCCAGGTACATGCTCA
>NW_006780388.1:1714508-1727040 GCF_000442215.2 Lipotes vexillifer
AGCAGGAAGAGGAGCTGCTACTGCTGGGGCTGCCTGGAGAGCCCCAGGAGGAGGAACTCAGAGACACTCGACTGGTTTGTCTCTCTCATGGGGCTGGGAGCCTGGGTCCAGAGGCAGACAAAGCAGGAAAAATTCAAAAGCCTGGAAAATGATGGTCAAGATGGGGCAATTAAGAAGATTGCAAGGAGAAAGGCCATGTGACAGAGGTGAGGCATTAGCACTTTGCTTCCTGTGTGTTTCGTGCCTCCTTTATTAGCAAAATGAGGGCAGTTTCCTTATGCATGTGCAGTACCTCCAGAAGGACACTGAGAGAATGTGACAGTGGTTTTGTCCATAAATCCTTTATATGTCTAAACTTTCTACCATACCCATGTATTTTTTAAGTAAGTATCAAAAACACTATAGATAAAGGAATATTAATAGAGACTTTAATATTTATAATGAGTACTGGAGAACACATGTGTAAATGGTTACCATAGAGACTGACGTACTAAGCATATACCCTAATACAGGGTACTGATGCCATTGATATCATTAGTGGTGTTGCCTTTGAGAATATTTTTTATTTCCCTTATCTCTAATCTGTAGCTGTTACACATTCCTAACATGTCTGCTCTGAGGATGATGTCAGTGATCAAACAAAATCTGCTCCCAGGGGCTTCCCTGGTGGCGCAGTGGTTGAGAGTCCGCCTGCCGATGCAGGGAACGCGGGTTAGTGCCTCGGTCCGGGAGGATCCCACATGCCGCGGAGCAGCTGCACCCGTGGGCCATGGCTGCTGGGCCTGCGCGTCCGGAGCCTGTTGCTCCGCGGCGGGAGAGGCCACAGCGGTGAGAGGCCCACGTACTGCAAAAAAAAAACTGCTCCCAGGGGGTAATGATAGAATTGCTGCTGCTGATTCCTGCGCTCACATTTTCAGAGCACTTTACAGAGCTCTGAGCCAGCCCTTCTTGGCTATGTCCACTGAGCTCCTTAAGACTAACTTGTAAAATTAAAATGGAAGTGACCCAGAAGTATGGGCAGAAACCTGCCAATTTGTCTTCCCCACACTTCAGGGCCTCATAAACAGATAACACACACTGGTCATGCCTGGGCAATTTCAAGGAACTGCTGATGATCTCAGAACTGTTTCTATAGCGCCACTTAAACGGAAGATGTAGTTGCTTCCATGTCTTGGCTATTGTAAACAGTGCTACAATGAACACTGGGGTGCATGTATCCTTCCGGACCATACAATACTCCGATATAAAATTAAAAGTTAAAAAAAAAAAAAGGAAGATGTAGTGGGGAGTGCCCCCTTAAGGATTTACCCCTTAACAAGCGTCTATTGATGAGTCCCACTGATCCGTCTCTTACCCAAGAAGAATGGCAGTCTTCACGGTCCCCAGAATTTCCAGGTTTGTTTAACTTTTCTAGACCTGGCCAGAGATTATTTGTCTGAGGACTTGTCTTTGGGTTTTTCAGGCTAAGTCTGCATGAACAAGGGGCTGGGGTGCACAGACTCAGCCCTCGGTGCTGGAAGGATGCTTGGGATATCTTAGGGCCAGCTCTTTACAGGAGCCTCAGTGGGCACTAAGGCTATATTCCCTGAAAGCCTCATTAGAGAAAGCAGAGAGTAATTGTCCCTTCTCCTCTGTGGGCTTTTTTTGGATCCAGCATTGATAATAAAGATCTGTCTTCAGAGTTACATAATTGCTGCTTCAGGACTTGGCAACATTGGAAATGATGCAATCTTGGGGGTAATCATTAGCCACAACCCTTCTGCTAGAGAGGACTCACAATTCTATATTTTATCCCCCACCCAATCTTGTTGGGAAATACACATGAAGCTGGATAGGAGTTAAATTTTGGATTCACACAGATCTGTGCTGAATTCCAAACCCACATTATCAGTGGTATGACCTTGAGAAAGCTACCAATCTTCACAGAATTACAAAACTTCAGCATCTGTAGAGAGGAGAAATAATAATCACCTTGTAGAGTTGTGCAAATTAAATATGTGATTTATGTTAAATACCTCATGACCCCTATCCTCATCAATGCACTGGGCTAGGACCATGTCCACTAGGTGGAGGTTAAAGGTGAGGGACTGTCCTGGTGGTCCAGTGGGTAAGATTCTGCGCTCCCAATGTAGGGGGCCCGGGTTCCATCCCTGGTTGGGGAACTAGATCCTGCATGCATGCCACAACTAAAAGTTCACATGCCATAACTAAAACATCCCGCATGCTGCAAGGAAGATCCCATGTGCTGCAACTAAGACCCGACACAGCCTAAATGAATAAATATTTTCTTTAAAAAGGTATTAAGTGATATTTATATCCTTTGCTCTCTGCTCAGTCATCTGTATTCTGCATAAATATAATTTGGAAATAGTGTCACATGTTTATCTTCATATGTCAATAGTCTTTTTTTCTTTTTCGGTACGTGGGCCTCTCACTGTTGTGGCCTCTCCCGTTGCAGAGCACAGGCTCTGGATGCGCAGGCTCAGCGGCCATGGCTAACGGGCCCAGCCGCTCCGTGGCACGTGGGATTCTCCCAGACCGGGGCACAAACCCATGTCCCCTGCATCGGCAGGCGGACTCTCAACCACTGCGCCACCAGGGAAGCCCTCAATAATCATTTTTATAAAGGACCAGTTGACAAGTCTTTTATTCTATATTTTAATTTGGGGGTAAATGAGGTAGAAATAGGAACCATTGCTGAGTTCAGTTATAAGCTGGTAGAACATGGGTGCCAATGAGGAACCGAGAATTCCTGAGTCCATTATGTATCACTCTAGTTGTTCTGAAGGCAAGATCTGGCTTTAAGGTGCCCATAAAGGTCTTGATCTTATGCATTGCAAAGTTTACTTTCCTGAGTTGATAATATTAAAGAGTTACTCATGAAAACCATACACCTGGGTCAGAAGTGGCAATTGAATTCCTAAAAAATATCTCCTCTGGAAACCAGAGTGTTCCTCTAGCTAATTCGTCCACTTTGGGTTATTTATAAACAATATATTCCCCATGCTGACTATAGCATCTTAATAAATATCTTTAACCTCCTCCCAGTAACTCAAAATAAGAATCTCAGGGCCGTAATGAGACTTCATGTCTCCATCAGACATGTGTTATGAGACCAAGTTCTCTCCATTCCATCTCCAAAAATAGGCCAACTGCCCCACACACAAAATTATCAAAGATCTGGGGAGGAAGGGGAGAATAGTGACTGGATTAGTAAAGCCATTGTTTGCAAGTGATAGAAAACCAACTCATATCAGCTTAAGGAGAAATAGAATCTACTGGTTGATGTAATTGCGAAGTCCAAAGTTCTTCATGCAAAGCCTGTGTGTTTCAGGCAGTGCTAGATTCAGGGACCCAAGTAATGACATCAGGACCAGTATTTCTCTATCTCTCTACTCTGTTTGCTTCTGTTCGACTTCATTCTACAGACTGACTCTCCATGTGGCAAGAAGGCAGCCACCAGTATCTCTGAACTCACATCCTCCCAGACTAGCAATCACAGGGCACATAGAACTTCTCTCTACCACTGCTTATTGGCACTGTTGTAAGGCAAGACTGTGATCATCCCTTTTTGGATCATATACCCAAATCAGAACCAACAATCCTGATGGGAAAGTGGGGTATTCTGGTCATCCTGGATCATAACCCCAGTCCATTCCATGTGGGAATTCAATGATGGACATTTATCACGAAGACTAACTGGAGGAGGGGAGGAGTTTCCCAAACAGATCCAAAAAAATGGAAATGGGAAGGAGTGCCCTGGAACTAAAAAATTCGAGTTATCAGACTTCCCTGGTGGCGCAGTGGTTAAGAATCTGCCTGCCAATGCAGGGGACTTGGGTTCGAGCCCTGGTCCGGGAAGATCCCACATGTGGCGGATCCACTAAGCTTATGCACCACAACTACTGAGCCTGTGCTCTAGAGCCCGCAAACCACAACTACTGAAGCCCGCAAGCCTACAGCCCGTGCTCTGCAACAAGAGAAGCCACGCAATGAGCAGCCCGCGCACCACAACGAAGAGTAGCCCCCGCTTACCTCAACTAGAGAAAGCCTGCGTGCAGCAATGAAGACCCTATGCAGCCAAAAATTAATTAATTAATTTTTTAAAAATCGAGTTACCATGATCCACCAGAGTCAATCCATCAACTGACCTGAGTTGAGCAAAGGATTGGAGAAGGAACACTTAAGACACAAGAATAAATTAGTAAGGTATTTTAAAAGTTAAGGTGAACTAAACAAAAACAAAAACTGTAATTAATGACAACCCAGTATCATTGAGCACACCTAGCACCCAGATCTTGGTTTCCAAATGCCATTCCCTACTAAAAGGAAATTGGATTCCTTAGAGAAAGGGCTGATTCCAGATCTGGGCAGAAAAAAACCAAGGTGAGTCTAGGACATTATGTGTGTGCCAGAAAATAAGGAAATGCTCAAAGTCCAATGTGAACATGCAAATGACTTTCATATGTATCACCATATCCATATATGGTGTTTAAAGTACTATTCTTTCAACTTTTCTTCAGGCTTGAAATTTTTCAAATTAAAGATTTGTGAATAAACAGAGATTTTTAAAAAGGAACAAAGATGCTAGCTTGAAAGGGCTCTCCCACTGGCTAAATTTGGAATAATTTGAGCATCAAAGAGAATAATAGGGAATTCCTTGGTGGTCCAGTGATTAGGACTCCGTGCTTTCACTGCCAAGGGTGCAAGTTCAATCCCTGGTGGGGGAAATAAGATCCCACAAGCTGCGTGGCATGGCCAAAAACAAAACAAAACAAATCAAAAATAATAATAATTATTATTGTTAGTAATTATAAAATATTAAATATATTACAATCTGTGAATCAATATTAATACTATCTTTAAAAGAGAGAATTTTTAAGGTAATTTGCCATAACTGAAGGTGAAAAATTAACAATTAAGGGAATGAATTTAGCATTTACTCTGTCTTTTTTAAATGATCTGAAGTTTATCATGTGTTCATGGAGAAAATCTCTTCTTTAGAGAATAATGCCAGTTAAGAAATATAGAAAAATTATACAACTAGGAAATACTAATTGCAGGCAGGAAAATATACCAATATAAGAACTGCTTTTATAAAATCACTACCACCAACCATCTTTACCAGCAACACAGCATTTACAAAGTTATCAAATAACATCACTAATACCTCCAATTCCACGCAACACCATAGGATTTATTGAAGCCCTCTCTCTTTCCAGCTCCAACTGCCCCACACACAAAATTATCAAAGATCTGGGGAGGAAGGGGAGAATAGTGACTGGATTAGTAAAGCCATTGTTTGCAAGTGATAGAAAACCAACTCATATCAGCTTAAGGAGAAATAGAATCTACTGGTTGATGTAATTGCGAAGTCCAAAGTTCTTCATGCAAAGCCTGTGTGTTTCAGGCAGTGCTAGATTCAGGGACCCAAGTAATGACATCAGGACCAGTATTTCTCTATCTCTCTACTCTGTTTGCTTCTGTTCGACTTCATTCTACAGACTGACTCTCCATGTGGCAAGAAGGCAGCCACCAGTATCTCTGAACTCACATCCTCCCAGACTAGCAACCAGTGAGAAATCTGGCTCACATTAATCTCAATATATTAACTTATTTGTGCAGTCCTCTGTATGTAGCCTATTTCCTGATCCCACCAGGCTGCCTTCCGGGTTGGCCATCTCAGAATGAGTTTCCAGTTGGCCCTGATGCCTGGCCCTGTGCCAAGCCAGCCCCCCTGTCGATCCCACATGTGAACTGTTTGCGCCAATATTTATGCCCTCAATTCTCTAGACAAGTGGCTCACAACCAGAAACAAATTTACCTCCCAGAGGGCTTTGGATGGTGTATGGAGACATTTTTGGTTGTCACAACTATGGGGAGGCTACTGACATCTAGCGGATAGAGGCCAAGGGTGCTGCTAAACACCCTGCAGTGCACAGACAGCTCCCCACCAAAGAGAACCATCTGAATCAAGATTTCAAAAGTACTAAGGTTGAGACTATAATACACCTCATTGATAATTTGTATATTATTACATGGGAAATAATAATAAACTGGTTAAAATAAAATATATTATTAAAATTAATTTCATTTTAAAAATTTAATGGGGCTACTAGAAATTTTTAAATTACAAATGTGACATTTGCTGCCTCTAGGATCCCCTCAGGAGGCACATTCTATCTGGTTGTCCTTTTGTATTCTTTTTTCTGTTATTGTTTTCTTGGTTGTCCTTCTTTTTATTGATATAGTATTATAGATATCATCTTTCTAAGTCTTGCTAGACTTAAAACCTTTCATTCAAAGACACCTACTGGGCATGTATTTAAGGGGAATCCTGGCTTTGTCACCCTTCCCCGCCGCCTACGGTGCAAAGGAAAAAAGGCACACGCCCAACGTAGAGCTCGAACCCACGACCCTTAGATTAAGAGTCTCATCTCATGCTCTACGAACTGAGCTACCTGGATACACCAAGGAAATGCATATTTTCAGAGAGGAGTATGTACGTACTACTTGGCATGACCCTGAGGATGAAGCGGGAGCACCACTGACACCTCCTGTGGGAGGAGAAGCTCACGGCAGCCCAGTGGGATTTACCCAGGTCTCCTGGTCAGCGGGTGGAGCCGGGACTCCGCGGGCCTGGAGCCGATGAAACCCACCGGGCCGGGCTGCTCCTTCCAGCTGGGAGCGTGCGTCTTCCCGTCTTCCTGTAAGCTCTGGGCCCCAAATGCGCCCCCAACATACCAGAGACCACTCGCCTAATAGAGTCATACATTCACTCAAGTGTTTATTGAGCGCCTAATGTATACCAGACACTAAGGGTACAGCAGTTAACAAATTGGATTTTTAAGAAAGAGGAAGAAAGGGGGCCGGATTCCGGATCAGATGAAGTTGCTGCTTTTCATTTTTGTTTCCTTCCTCACCAGGCTCAACGCCTGCAGTTTAACAGAGCAGACAAATATGAACCGCGGTAGGTGTCTTTTTAGGGGCGATTCTCTCTCCCTTCTACGGATGCTTGCCCTGCCCTCTTTAGATATTAAGGAATGAAGGAAGGAAAGAAGGAAGGAAGGAAAAGAAAAGTAAAGTAAAGAAAAGAAGCATGATGTTTCCGAGGACACAGGGCCCTTTCTCACCCCGGAGGAACTATAAAAAGTCACAAAAGTAGCTATACTGAAATAATAGAAATCCAGGCAGAAAATCACCCACAGTCCTAACCTAGATAAAGTCAACGTTATCTTTGGCCCACGTTACTTCCAACTCTTCCATAAGTGCCCATTCAATTCTTACATTCACATATCAAAGGTGCAACGTCTGCTCTCCACATATTCTGTTTACCTTTTGACTGGCATATTTTTGCATTTTGCTAGTCTCTCTTTTTTTCTTCTCCCCTTCCCTCCTTGGCCCTTCCACACCCGATTCTTTCTTGGGCAGTCATACAGGGACAACTGCAGTTTGGGAGTTACCATTTGTTTTATAAGAATTGGCTCATAGGGCTTCCCTGGTGGTGCAGTGGTTGAGAGTCCACCTGCCGATGCAGGGGACACGGGTTCATGCCCCGGTCCGGGAATATCCCACATGCCGCGCAGTGGCTAGGCCCGTGAGCCATGGCCACTGAGCCTATGTGTCCGGAGCCTGTGCTCCGCGGTGGGAGAGGCCACAGCAGTGAGAGGCCCGCGTACCGCAAAAAAAACCCCAAAAAACCAAAGAATTGGCTCATATACGGCTTTCATAGCGGGATCTTCCAAGTCAACCGGGATAGACTGAACGTTCTTTTCTGAGGTTGAACAGTATTAATGAAGCAAAATGTATTCCATGGTCATTCCCCTCTCCCCTTTATTTATTGTTTACCAAACTGCTGCAATAAAACTTCCTACATCGGTAGTTTTGTCTGTTACAGATTCACGGAAGTGGAATTAGAGGATCAAAGAGGTGTGTATACCAGACTGCTTTCCAAAACACAGAGTGAAACCACACACTTTTTCCATTAAGATGTATGGGTACACAGTCTTTCTCCTTCCCTTCTTTCCAAAGTAAACATCTGTAAATTAACTCACATTCCCTTATGGGAAGTGGCGTATCTTCGAATTTTCTAAAGACCCATTTTCCTCTGTGTCTGTAACCCAAAACTCGCCCCTCCATCTAAAGATAGAGTGCTTCCTCATACTACCCCAGGTGGGACCCGAACCCACAGCCCTTGATTTAAGAAGCCAGTGCCTTACCCATTAGGCCACTAGGGTGGCTGCTAAAAGTTTTCCTGAGAATATGAGAAGAAGGAAGAATTCGTCAGCACTGGCTAGAAAATGGTCCAGGAACTGGCTTGAGTATCTACTCAAAATTTGGCTGAATCCCTGCAACGTCCCAACCTCTATCCAAGTCTCCAGGAGCGCAGTCGTGAACAAAACAGAAACTGCCGATCCTGGCGGAGCTCCTGTGCAGACCGCGCACTCGCCGCCCGCCGCGCTCTCCTGCCTTTTTGTGGCTCCTCCAGCGCTGGCACCGCCGAGTCTGGCTTGTCGGGTTCCTCCAGAAGGAGTCCCAAGCTCCGGAACGCCCTGGATTCTCCTCCGGACGACAGATTCAGCGAGCAGTGAGGGACCCTGGCTGGATCAGTGGTGTGTTGGGCCGGACCACCGACTGCAGTGTGTGTGATAAATGTTCGGTCCTCCCGGGCCCCGGCTGGACAGAAGACCCGGGAGAGCTCAGGGCTGGAGGAAGATGGTGCGGGACCAACTCCGTGGGCAAGGGGAGGAGACCCCTCCACGCCCTCCGAGACTCACCCGCAGGCGGAAGTCAGAGCCTCTTCCGCAGCCTCCTGCGCAGGGCGCTGTCACTCAGGGCTACGTACAGGAGACTGGGGGCGCGCAGAATGTTCTACACCGGACCTCGCTTTTCCAGGCCCAGAGCCAGAACAAACCCCTCCCCTGGAGTTATACAAAGCCGAAGTCCCGGGTATCTGGACACACCACTGCAATTTTCCTCGCAACCCACCCTTCTTTATTCACTAAGGCTTGTAATTTATCCAAATGTAAAAGCCCTCCTCCCAGGAGAGCTCCCGGTACCTCAGAGACTCCTCTCGCCACCTCCCCACCGCAAATGTATCTTTTATCATTGGAGCAACAAGATTGTCTAACGCACAGTCCATTTTCGAATTTCCTCCAATAACATCCTTTATGGCTTAAAAAAAAAAAAAAATCCAGGACAGAATCAGAGAACACACTTTGATTCAGTCTTCTAATCTCCTTTGTCCGGCTGGTCCTGGCAGTCTGGCCACAGGCCCGGATGAAGCGGCGGGAGGGCGGCTGGAGCCGCCACCCCCAAGACTGCACAGGAACCAATTTGGAGGAACGCGGCCTTCACTGAGAGGAACTAGGACGCTGTAGACGCGTCCCTTGCTCCGGGGGTGTGCTTCGTCTTCTGGGTGCGCGAGGTCTCGGCACAGGCTCTCCTCTTAAATCGATTGCATTCTAGCAGAAGGCGGGAGGAGGAGCAGACCCCAGGCAACACGCTTTCCAGAAACAGTTGGCGGCCCGTTGGGACGGGACGGGTGTGTTTCTGTACATACTCATCTTTGGGGGTGACAGATTCAAGGAGGAATCCAGGCGCAGGTCCTAGGCTCTGCCTTGGTCTAGAAGCGGTCGCGTTTGCCGGTATTGGCAAATGTCCTTGGTTCGACCGCAGCTTTGGGACTCCAGCATCCCTCTGGTTTTCCACATCCGTTTAAACTGGGCCCGGAATTTCTTTATTTTCCCTAAAACAAGCTCTTCACTGCTTTGAGGTTTGTTTGTTTTTAATATCCAACATTTTCAGTTGTTTTTAGCGAGAGGATTGGTCCCCAAAACCCTGCACATTCGTGTTACTGGAAACCTCAACTCTCTGCTGGAGTATTTTTCTTTGTAATTTCCTTCAAGCTGTTAATAATTTTTTAACCAATAAATTAAAGTTAAAAAAATGTTTTTATTTTATTTATTTTTGGTCGCGTTGGGTCTTCGTTGCTGTGCGCGGGCTTACTCTAGTTGCCTCGGGCAGGGGCTACTCTTCTTTGCGGTGTTCGGGCTTCTCATTGCGGTGGCTTCTCTTGTTGTAG
Source organism: Lipotes vexillifer (assembly GCF_000442215.2). Lineage (NCBI taxonomy): Eukaryota > Metazoa > Chordata > Mammalia > Artiodactyla > Lipotidae > Lipotes > Lipotes vexillifer. Next base: position 1,724,593 of record NW_006780388.1, read on the forward strand.
AGCACGGGCTCTAGGCGCGCGGGCTTCAGTAGTTGTGGCACACAGCTTAGTTGCTCCCCGGCATGTGGGATCTTCCCGGACCAGGGATCGAACCCGTGTGCACTGAATTGGCAGGAGGATTCTTAACCACTGCGCTACCAGGGAAGTCCAGTTCCGCCCCCACCCCGCCCCCCCACCCAGGAAATCTAATTCAAGAGTCAGCCTTGGAGTTCTGCGGTAGACTCTGGAAGAAGGGGGGATTTGGCCTGAGGGGTGACCCCGGCCCACGTTTGCCCCGAAAGTGGGGAACCTTCGCCCTTTACGGAAAGCAGCTCTCTGGGATTGGAACTCCTTAAGGGTCAAAGTCAAACCCCACCAGGACCCCCAGCCGCCAAAAAAGGGGACTATCACAGCCTGACGTCCAGAGCGGGGCACAGGATACCTGTCCTGATGGCGTGGACCCCAGGACTACCTCGCTCGGGCTCCAGGAACCCTTTCCCGATCTGGGACAGCGGGACCAGGGCAGACCTGGGAGCGCCCAGGTGAGGGGTAACCAGGAAATAGAAGAGGAGGAGGAAGAAAAGGGAACAAAGAAAGGGGAGGAAGGCCTGGGGCGCCGTCTCTAAGTGCCTCATCCATCCTTCCAGCTGGGTAGTCACGGCAGATACGTTACTGGACACTTAGCAGGGATGTTTGAGTCTCACTGGAGTAATTGCTGGACTTGAACCCTGAAAGCTATGTGACTTTGGGAGACTGTTGCCTCTCACGGATTTTCTCCCCTACCGGCCTTAACCTAATCGAAGCCCCAAGCGCAGCGCCCTGAACCGGGATGTCCGCACCACTGGACCCCCTCCCCAAGACTCCTACTAAAATTTTAAAAGCACCTGGAGACACATTGAGACTTTGAAATATTTTCTCTAATTCTCTCTTGCAGTGTTGGGTTCGACGCCCAAGGTTTGGGGCCTCAGGTAGTTCTCAAATCTCTACAGAGGAACTGTTTTTGTGTAAAAAGAAGTGAATACAGCCGGGATTTGAACACAGGACCTCTCACACCCGAAGCAAGAATCACACTTCCAGACCAACGAGCCACACAAGGTATATCCTTTGGCTCTCTTCTAAGACTTCTTAGCGTCCCGGATGTGGAACAGGGAGGCCAGTGAAGTGGTGTGGGGAGGAGGTTTCAATTTCAGACCCGCCGGGAAGTGTTGAGCTCAAAGACCAGTGAGAGAGGCAAGGACCCCAGAGCTCCCCATGCCCACAAAGAGGGGAGCGGCCCCTGCACCCTACCCACCCCCCGACCCAAATCTGGTGGATCCAGCGCTCAGACAACAATGAGCCCACAGGCCAGGAAGGGCCAGCGATCCGTGCGTCCCCGCCCAGCCCTTAGGTCACTTAGCAAACACTCCTTGCAGCCAGGAGTGTGCTTGTGGCCGTGCTGGGGTAAAAGCCAGCAAGGAACTCCGGGTCCGGCAGGGCAGCGTTGAGTGCCTTTTTTTTTTTTTAATTATTTTTTAATCATTTAAATTTTATTTTATTTATTTTTTATACAGCAGGTTCTTATTAGTTATCTATTTTATACATATTAGTGTATATATGTCAATCCCAATCTCCCAATTCATCCCACCTCCGGCCACTTTCCCCCCTTGGTGTCCATACGTTTGTTCTCTACATCTGTGTCTCTATTTCTGCCCTGCGTTGAGTACCTTTTGACAGCAGGTCACAGGAACGCCTTGCTTGGAAAAGCCGCTCCCCCAGGTGTGGTATCCTGGTTACTAGTCGCTACCTGCTGAGTTTCTCAGGACTCCAAACAAAAGTTCCAAACCAGAAAAAGAGCTCGCCCAACGTGGGGCTCGAACCCACGACCCTGAGATTAAGAGTCTCATGCTCTACCGACTGAGCTAGCCGGGCACCCAAGAAGTGCTGTTATCATTGTACATGTTGATGGGGAGTAACGTGAAGGTGATAGGACCTAGAATAGTTAATGACTTAGACGAGGGCACCAGGGGCAGGTCAGCGGCCAAAGCTTTCTGGGCCTCACAGGGAGTTCCTCGCCACAGGTTCCACTCCCCACCGACGCTCCCTGCTGCAACAAGGGTGCTTCTAGTCCAGGACTTCCCTCACCACCCAGTAGCTAGGGAACCCGGTCTGGCCCCTATGCCCACCCAGCCCACCTGACGTCGGGTGTAGGGAGAAGCAGCTGGGCTTAGGGGGACGGAGGGAGCGGCGCCAAGGGTGAAAACCTAGGGCGAGATGTACCACAGTTAGTTTAACGATTGACCCCTTGAGGGACCTCTGTATTATTTCCAGTTTTTTTGGCTGTCACAAGTACAACAGCTATAAACACTCGTGTACAGGTTTTTGTGTGAACATAGTCTTCATTTTTCTGAGATAAATACCCAAATTGCTGGGTCATATGGTAATTACATGTTTAGGTGGTTTCTTTTTTTTTTTTTTTTTGGCTGCGTTGGG
>NW_006780388.1:1727050-1735886 GCF_000442215.2 Lipotes vexillifer
GGTATTCGTTACTGCGCACGGGCTTTCTCTAGTTGCGGAGAGCGGGGGCTACTCTTCGTTGCGGTGCGTGGCTTCTTATTGCGGTGGCTTCTTTTGTTGCAGAGCACAGGCTCTAGGCACGCAGGCTTCAGTAGTTGTGGCACGCGGGCTCAGTAGTTGTGGCGCATGGGCTTAGTTGCTCCGCGGCATGTAGGATCTTCCCGGACCTGGGTTCACACCTATGTCCCTTGCATTGGCAGGCTGATTCTTAACCACTGCGCCACCAGGGAAGCCCCACATGTGTGGCGACCCACTGTCTCCAATAAAATGTTCAATAGAAGTAGAGAATGTCAGCATCCTTGTTGTATTTCTAACCTCAGAGAGAATGTTTTCAAGGTTTCACCACAAATATGAAATTTGCTGCAGTATTTTGTAGATAATTTGAGAAGTTATGGGTATTACCTTCTTTGGCTAATTTACTAAGAATTTTAAAAATCATGAATGAAAGTTGGAATGTATCAGATACTTTCCCCTGAATTTATTGAATACATTTACCAATTTTCTCATGTCAAATCAACCTTGCATTCCCTAGGATAAATTCAGCTTGGCCGTGGCATATTATTCTTTTCACACCTCGTAAGATTTGGTTGGCTAATATTTTAAGAGTTTGTTTTTGTTTTTGTTTGCGGTACGTGGGCCTCTCACTGTTGTGGCCTCTCCCGCTGCGGAGCACAGGCTCCGGACGCACAGGCTCAGCGGCCATGGCTCACGGGCACAGCCGCCCCGTGGAACGTGGGATCTTCCCAGATCGGGGCACGAACCCGTGTCCCCTGCATCGGCAGGCAGACTCTCAACCACTGCGCCACCAGGGAAGCCCTATATAATTTTTTGAAATATAAAACATGCCTTAATGGAATCAAACTGGAATAAAAAGGTAAATGATCTTAAAACTAATAAAGTGAATCAATAGTCAAGTATTACCCTACAACGAAAGTTCTTGACCCAGATGGCATCAGTGGAGCATGCTAACAAACATTCAAGAAATAAAATTTTAGTCTCACACAAAATCTTGCATAGAAGAGGGAACCTCTGAACACATTTTATGAGGCTAGCACTATTCTGATAACAAACTAACCATGGACAGCATGAAAAAGACATTTAAAAGCACATAATCTTGCTCATGAAAATAAATATAAAATCTTAAAATAGGGCTTCCCTGGTGGCGCAGTGGTTGAGAGTCCGCCTGCTGATGAAGGGACGCGAGTTCATGCCCCGGTCTGGGAAGGTCCCACGTGCCGCAGAGCAGCTGGGCCCGTGAGCCGTGGCCACTGGGCCTGCGCGTCCGGAGCCTGTGCCCCGCAACGGGAGAGGCCACAACAGTGAGAGGCCCACGTACCGCAAAAAAAAAAAAAAAAAAATTATATATATTTTTCTAAATTTTTACAAAGTTGTTTAGAATATGCTTTTATTATCTTCTTAAATTATGCAATAAGTGTAAAGTCATTCCTTGATATAGGTTATGTGTGTCTTCTGTCATTATTTCTTAACCAGTTTTTGCAGTTTTATCAATAACATTAGCTTTTTCCAAGACCTGCCTTCCAAGATTTGTCATTAATCTCTATTGTATGCCTGTTTTCAACTTCATTACATTCATCTCTTCATCATTTCTTCCCTTGTTCTAATTTATCTGAGTTTATTTTTGCTGTACTTTTTCTAACTTCTTGTCATTAGCTTTCAACCTGTCTTCTCTATTATACACATCTAAGGCTATCAATTTCCCTCTAACTACTGCTTTATCCATGTCTTAAAGGTTTTGGTATGTAATATTTTTATCATCATTTATTTCTAAGTATTTTCTAAATCCCATTGTAATTTCTTCCTTAACCTATGGAATTTTTAGAAGTGTATTGCTTAATTTGTAATAATATGGGATATTTTAGGGTTTTTTTGTTTTTGTATTATTTTGACCTATTTTTAGTTTACCATTTCTCTCATCTTTTTAAACCAACTGTTAATACATCTATTGAGTTTTGTTTCATTTTTTGCATACTTTTATTTTTAGAAAAATTTAGTCCTGTTTCATTCTTCTGAAGCATTTTACAGAGCTCCTGTTCTCAAATATATTTTCATTATTGTCTTTCATGTCTTTATACATGGTAGAGATAGTTGCATTATAGTCTGTGTCTGATAATCTTAGCATCTGAAATCTTTCCAGTTTCATTTCCATTGTCTATTTTTCATTGGTTGTTGCTCATGCTGCCTCATTTCCTTGCTATTTTTCATTGTGAGTAGCCCATTTTCCTTGTGTGGGGAATCCTGTGAGATCTAGAATAAAAGTGTATTTCTCTACAGAAAATTGTTTACTTCTGCTAGGGGCTCAAGGACTTACCAGTCATGGGTCACTTTAAACTAAATTTTCTACTTGATTTCCCCCCACCCCAGTTGGTCCTCAAGTTCCCAACATTGGATTATTCATGATCCTTGGTTCATGGCACACAAACTCACCATCCCAAACAAAAAGGAAGACCTTCTGCCACCCATTTCTCTGCTTCCTCCTCTCCAGCGTAACCATCCTTAAGATTCTATGAGAGGCAAATTCTCTTGGCACCCCACGGCACTCTTCTTTCCAGCACAAGCTGAAGGCGTCGGCCAGCAAGCACTTGAGACACCACGTTGCGGGGTGCGGGGGGGACTTTTCCTGGGCCAGTGTGCCCGGGGAAGTGGGAAAGGCTGGAGGAGTTAACCTCCCTCCCTATTTCCTCTCACTCCCAGGTACTTTAAGGAAAGGTGCCTTCCTACTGAGCAACTGTTTTGTAGGAATTTGGAGCCTGGAGCCATCCCCACCTCAGGGTTCTGCACAACAGACGTCCACCCCTGTAGAGTTCTTGAACATGTTTTGTTAGGCTTACTCACAGGTCCGAGATATTCTCTGATAGTGGTAAGGTGTGTGTTGTCCTGTATCCGTTGCTTGACGTTATTGAGCTGGCAGGACATGGGGTGGGGGTGTAACCACGTGGGATAATAGCCTTAGACCAACAACACACCCACTATTGTTCTTCACGTGCTTAGATTTTGAACTTTCCCGTGATAGCAGGTCCTGGTGCTTGGTGTCTGGGCTCCTGGTGTCCACCTCTTGCACCTCGCGAAGGCGGCCCCCTGAGCTGCAGAACAGGGCAGAGGGGACACGGCTCCTGGCGGGCGCTGGGGTCCAGGGCCACGGTACTCCTACTGACCTCGGGCAGGGAAGGAGGAGAGACACAGCAGGCCACGCCAGGTAGAGCGACTGGATTTGGGGTGGGGGCCAGGCTCGGGACGCCAGCTGCAAACGCCAGCAACCCATCGCTTCTCCCCAGGCTAATGCCTTGGCCTCCTGACCGGGCAGTGTGGGCCCAGGCTTGACGTTTCAGAGGCCTCCAGCTGGTGAAGACGGGGCTCCTGATGCACAGAGGAATGAAAGACCTCTCCCGTCTTTGGTGCCTCGAATCTGGACTGACAAAAGTAGATTGTTGCGAGACTCGTGGAGACGCTTTGGCTACTCGTCCTCAATGAAATTTTCTAAACCACAGTGGGTGGCATTGAGTGGGGCTGAGACACGCAACTGGGGAAAAAGTAGGGTTTATTCGGGACTTGAACGCAGGACCTGTCGCAACCTAAGCAAGAACCATACCCCTAGACCGACGAGCCACTTGACCTGCATCCTTTGGCTCTCCCCTATGACGCTGTGACACCCCGGGGGTGGGACCGACAAGGCCAATGAAGTGGCTCGAAGAAGAGATTCCAATTTCAGACCCACCGGGAAGTGTAGAGTTCCAGGACCCATGGGCAGGGAGAAAACCCAGCGCTCCCTGTGCCGACGAAGTAGGCAGCAGACCTTGCGCTCCCCCCAATGCGGTGGTCCCCGCCGCCTCTCCTCCGCGCTCGGACGACAAAGAGCCCCCGGCCAGGAAGGGCGGCAGGCCTTAAGTCCCCGCGCCGCTCTTCGGTCCCTTTGCTGGCCTCCTCTCAGCCGCGAGCGCGCTGGGGACCCGCGAGGCCAAAGCCGGAGAGGAGCTCCTGGCCGCGTGGGGCAGGCGGACTGCTCAAGAGCCGGCGGGGGCGCGCGAAGGGTCCTTGGGCCGCGATCGCCGGGACGCTCGCTTTGGAAAAAGTCGAACCCCCAAGTATTGGTACCCAGTAATTGCTCACCAAACCCCTGCGGAATGCACGGAGGAAACGGCCACCACCGCCTCTGCCTCCCCTCGCTGCTCCCGCTTCTCCCGGCTCCGCTCCCAGCTCCCGCCACGGTGAGATCAAAACCAAGAAAGCGAGCACGTGGGGCCTCCAACCTGCGAGGCTGACTTTGAGAGTCGCTTTGTTCTACCGACTGAATCAGCCGGCCAGCTACGGTCCTGGCCTCGGATGTCCTAGGATGGCCTGGGGCGGGCGGGGGGAACAGCTGATTCAGGGGCTCTGGCTCACTCAGGCCCGGGGGGGGGGGGGGGGGTGGGGCGGGACGCGGCCCCCTAGAGGGAGGCGGGTTAGCTCACCAACCAGACCCCACACCTGGGCGGGTCACGATGCCCCTCCCAGCTCACCAGGGGGAGGAGGAGGAGGTTCCTCCGGTCCTGTTGGGCAGCAAGAGGCCGCTGCCCTCAGAACAGCGAGAGCCGCGTCCAGGAGTCGGGGGTCGGGTTCTGGGGCACGCTCTGCAGTCGATATGTCCTTCCCAGATGTTCAACCATTCCCCCACCCCTCTGGATCCGTGGCGCATTTCTTTGCTCTCTCGTCTGGGAAGCCCCGGGGCCGAGCGCAGGACCCAACACTGAAGTTCTGCCCACGGAAGCCCGGGAGTCTGTCTCTCTCTCTCCCCCTCCCTCTCCCCACCACTAAAACGCAACTTTAAGTAAGAGTAGGGCTCACCTGCGACTTGAGCAGTGATCATCCCGAGCCATAAGACGTGTACTCCTAGAGCAACCAATAATGAACTTTCCTTCGCTGTTTGCCGGAGTCATCTCCTTTGCGCGCCGATCCCACTCTCAGAGGAAGCCGTCTGCATCTCCCTGACGCCTCCACTGGTCGATCTTCCGTCCTCCGCTGAAAACGCTGAAAGGAAAAAGAGAGGGCGCTGCCAGGATTTGAACTCGGGAAATGAGTAGGCCTCGTCGGGGACTTGAACCCGAGACCTCTCACACCCAAGGCGAGAATCATACCCCTAGACCAACGAGCCACCCAACAGTTTCATTCTTTTTTCTCTCAGCCCTTCTACAGGTGACTTATGTGAAGCTTGCCCCGATAGCTCAGTTGTTAGCTTGCGCACCTGTGAATCCGACTCTGTGGGTTCGAAGGTTCGCAGCCGCTGTCAGATTTCAGATCGAGGGTTAGATTATCTGCTCCACGTGCGGCGGGAGCCAGAGGAAGACCGCGCAGCTGCGGCTCTCCGTTCTCGGGAGGCCCCTGAAACCACGGCTTTCCTATTACACATGGAGGCAGGAGACTCGCAGCCCTGTTCCAGGGTGAACAGCTCGCCCGCAAGCGGCCCCACACGGGACCAATCGCGGGTATCTACTCCTGGGCCTCGTGAGGGAGGGAGGCAAAACAGACACTGGAACTACTAAACAGCCCTATATTCCTCTACTTGATCGACACCTACCTGATAGACACCTGGATCAAATTCTCCCTCAACGGAGCAGTGTCTCTGAGCGAGAGGAAGAGGTTAGGTGGAATGGTTCGTTGGTCCAGGGGTATGATTCTCGATTAGGTACAAGAGGGTCAAATTCCTGGAGGAGCCCAGGTTTTCACACTTTCTTGTATTTTAATTGGGGACAGTTTTCCCCGAGGAGGAAAACGCTTCTCGGCCTTAAAGAGCATTGGTTCTTGCCTTGTCCTGAGAGTCTAGAAGCTGCCATGAGAAGCCCCACCCGCTACAAGGAGCAGACAACTCCGAGGGCAGAACCCAGCCCGGATTCCTCCGTGAGTAGGAATTTGTGTGTTTCAGCTCACTGTGCCTCCAACAGGGCACATTTTAGTCGGGAGTGGACAGCTGGGAGCAGAAAACCAACCCACGTGGGACCGGAATCCACAATAGGTGCCAAAAAGCCAAAAAGCCCACCCAACGTGGGGCTCGAACCCACGACCCTGAGATTAACAGTCTCATGCTCTACCAACTGAGCTAGCCAAGCAACTGTGGCCAGTTGACTATGGCCAAGTTTTCAAACTTGACTGGCTGTGGACCATTCCCAAATGACTGGGTGGGGCAGGTCCCGGGGTCAGCGGGGACATGGAGTCCCCTCAGGGCATTCTGTGGGTCTAGACTGCCTGGAATCCTCGGCGTCTACAGGCCAGGAGCAGCTGTGCCGGGTTGGGGGTGAGGCGCCTCACTGACCAACGGACGGACGAACGGCCGGCGGCTCAGCAGCCGCCGGAAACCCTGCAGCGTGGACAGAACTCAGGGCTGACGCGCCCGAGCTGATCCCGGGACTCGCAGCCCCGCGGCCCGAAAATGACAAGGGGCCCACATAGATGTGGTTGCTGAATATCTAGGTTAAAGTCGCGTCTTGGCTCAGGAAGATGTCAGGGTCTGTTCCAGATCATGGACGTTTTCAGCTGCACGCATTGCCCTCAACCCCAACCCCAAAAGTTAGTCTGAGATCCTGGATGGTGCCGGTCGCCGAGTTGAATCCGGTCTTTCTCTGGGCCTTGACACTGCCTGAGGCCCACCTGTTGAGGCCAGGGTCCCCGCACCATCCTGAGGCCAGGGGAGGTGGGTGCGCCAGCTTGAGGTGACGCCAGGGATGTGGGAACCCAGCCTTTTCCTCAGAGTGATGGAACGCAGGCCTGACCCATGGATTCCTCCTGCCCTTGAAATATTTTGCTGAACCCTGACTCTGAGTCCAGCCAGATCACCTGGTGGGAGCAAGCCCTTAGGATCCAGAGCTAGGGGTTGCCAATCTAGGACAAGACTGTTCAGGTTCCTGCCCAAAGGGGTGGGGAGGAGTGTGAGGTGGGGAGGCAAGAGGGGCCCCGGGAACTGGGAGGGGCCTCAGGGAGAAAACCTGGGCTTCCACCAGCCCAGAGTTGCCCTGCTCAGGGAGGTGGCTGGGGTGGCCTGGGGTGGCCTGGGGTGGGCAGACAGGCCAGAAACTCAGGCAGGAGTCTTGAGGCACCGTTCTAAATGCTTTACCAAAAAATTAAGTAACTTAAGATCCCAACCAAATCTTCGAGACATGAGCTGCTACTATCCCCACTTTACAGATGGGTAAACTGAGGCCCTTGAGAGCCCAGGCTTGGTGGGTCCAGATCTGTGAAGTCCAGATGAGGAATAGAGGAGCCTGGTCCTGCAACTCTCCCTCAACCCTAAAAGAACTGCCCAGGATTTGTGTCCTTGACCTTCCACACTTATGGGGAGGCTCAAGACCCCAGACCACAAGCCACTTGGCCGTGGAGATTTCCTAGTTCAGGATCTCTCCAGGAAGCACAGAATTCTCCTGAAACTGAGGTTCAGGGATGGAGTCTGTGCACGGAAGTATGGATGCACGGGTCAGGGACATGGGTCAGCCCACAATGTCCCAAAGTGAGACCTGGACAACGAGGGGAGAGGGCAGGGCTCCAGCTCCAGGAACCCCTCTCTTCACTTTCTCCTGTCTCAACCCCATTGCTCTCCATCATAATGTAAGGCACCTAGAATCAGGGCCCACCATTCCATCCACACCACAAAAGTGTCCTGAGTGCAAGGGAAGGGCTTGTGCAGGATTTGAATCCAGGGCTTCTCACTCCTAAAGCTAGACATATACCCCTAGAAATCCATCAAGGTCAGTTACTTCCCCTGCCTCTCTTCCTTCCTTGGAAGTGGTGTTGCTCCCTGTTAGGTGGGGACTGTATTGTCCACTCTTCTGACAACCATTGGCTGAGCCAGGCCTTGAGCTAAGGCTGGGGATACATTGAGTACCAACTTGCCCACAGAACCACAGTGACGGTAGGACTGTGAATGGCAACAGGGTCTCCTGGATGCTGGGAGGAATCCCTGGAGAGAAGCATCTCAGGGCTGGGGCAGGGAAGGTGGATGCAGCGGGTGTGGGGCTGCCTGCATTTGAGAGGGGACGGTAGAAATTGGCCCCTAAAATAAGAGAGAATCTGGCCCCTGATGCTGGGGTCAGGTTTAATTTTAAACATGTCTATTCCTTATTCCTATACTATCCTCTCTGCCACCTGGGCTCCCAGCCTCCTCTGTCCACCCGTGCAGGGGCCAGGGTGTTGCACAGGGCTCCCCAGGGGGCCCAGCTCTCTCCTGTGGGTCTGAACAGAGCATGTCTGGAAAAGGCCAGGAGGCCACATCTTGGGGTGTCCTATGGGTTATTTTATTTTGTGGATTCCAGGTTGTTCTGGTCTCCACAATGAGATAGTAATATTTACTCATGCTGGGAGCCTAAGAGTATCTGGGTGGAGGCCTCAGTTAAACCCAAAAGTCCAGAGCTGTAAAAGGCAGGTCCAAGGTGTGGTACAGACCACATCTCTGAGATAAGAGCCTCAGGTCAGCAAACCCCCCTGCATCCACAGTGGCAGCAGCCTTAGGGGGGTAAGGGGGTGTTTTAAGAGGAAGGCAGAGCCTGGTGCCCTGGAGGCAGGTAGACCAGGGAGGGTCCTCAGCTCCTTCCACCTAATTCCCATGCCTTGGGAGCCTCCAGAGACCAGGATACAGGTGTGGGTCCCTACCAGGCTTCAGGCTCTGGCCCAGGGCGGTCGGGAGGAGCAGACTGGCTGAGTTCCTTGGGCTCTGGGGTCAGGGCTGCTCTGAGGCCCTTTGCTTGCAGAGACAGAGGCAGCAGTGGAGGAGGCTGAGGGTGGTTTGAAATCCAAGCCTGTTCCTCTGCTAGGAGCAGGA
>NW_006780388.1:1736107-1744333 GCF_000442215.2 Lipotes vexillifer
GCTAGGAGCAGAAATGTAACCACAGATCCTCAGTCAAAGGGCAATGGGATGTTAGGACCCTGCCTCCTGGGTGGGTGTCCCCGTCGACCTGGCCTCTTTTCCTCCCGATCCCCAGGTTTGGATGCTTTCCCCTCCAGCACTCTCACTTGGAGCATTCCCTGCGGTAAGACAACCCTACCACCCACCCATAGAGAGGAGTAGAATGTGAGTCTCCTTTAGTGTGAGGATGTAGGGGGCCCTATCGACCCACACAAAGCCAACTCAAGGGTATGAGTGAGGCAGGGAGACCCCTGTCAGTAGAGGAGCAGATGCTAGACCACACCCATAGGGTAGGGACCCCTCCAGGCCTGGCTCTGCCTTTCCATGTTTAAGCCACACCCCTTCCCCTCCCCCACCTCAAAACGTCTCCTCTGAGGGAAAATCACACCCCAAAACAGGATTCCTTCTTCCTCCTCATAGTATGAGGAGACTGGGATTTTGTGTTTGTTTTCTCGGGAAGATCTCTCCAAACAGCCTTCGGAGATGTTGAAAGCCTGAGCAGGAGACAGGGATCCCTAAAATAGGAAACTCACCCAACGTGGGGCTTGAACCCACGACTCTGCGATTAAAAGTCTCACATCTTACCCACTGAGCTACCCGGGCAGTACAAATGCTTGTGGGGCCCAGGTGACTGGCTACTCCTACCCCTTTTCTTCCCATCCTTTAAGTCCCGCAGGCGAGTACAGGCGCCGAATCCTGGAGCTCAGACTCCCACTCGTGGCCCAAGTTCCAGCGCCGCAGAGGAATGTCGGGGCCCCATCCCTGGACAGTGGCCCACTCACCGGAGCCTCCGCCGCAGACAAACCGGGTCCCCTTTGTCGCGTGCTCCGGTGGGGTGGTTTGAGGTCTGAGGTTGCTGAGTCCACAGTCTGGATGCCCGGAATCCAAGGAGCTGCGACCTCCTCTCTCTTCCTGAGCATGATCCCGGGGCCAGGTCCTGGGTCCGAGCCTCAAGGGCGTCGTCGTGGGACAAGGTGCCGCGCCGGTCCGAGGACGAGTGCAGAGGTTCCGAGCTCTCCCCGCACCCCCACCTCGGTCCTTGTCCACAGGTCCCAGTGTCCTTCCCAACAGGGTCCCGCGGTCCCCCCTCGCCTCGCCTCCAGGTGAGACGAGCGGAGGGTGAGGGACACTTACTCCAGCTGGAAAAATCCGAAGCGACCTCCTCCCCTGTGCTGGGCACTAAAAAGGGGAGACCTGGTGGAGCTCCTCCTCCTGGAGGGGGCTTCGGAGCCTTCCCGGTTTGCCCCACCTGAAACAGACAGTGTCTGAAAACCCCCAAGGCTAGCACCATACCCTTAAACCAAAAAGCCAGAACGAAGATGCGGGCTCCCGGTACTCGGTCACCCTGACTCCCCCATCTGGGGCAGAGGCGGGATTCTCCGCTCCGGGGGAGGGAACCTGGGGGAAGTTTCGGTACCGATACCTCCAAGGAGAGGGTGAAGTTAGGCTCGGAGTTCTGGGGTCCGGGGTCCAGTCCCGGAGATGCACACGCAGGGCGGCTTCCACCAACGGCCTGGCTCCCTCCTCCATCCCCACCAGGCGCCGCGGGGACTTGAGCGGCCGATGAGCTGGGGAGGCCCCAGGACCCAACGGGACCGGGCACGGGGGTGTCCAAGATGGGCCCTAAACAAAGCAACCAGCACAGCAAAATGCTGGAACAGACAGCGGGCGCCGGAAGAGTGGAAGGGGGCGGGTCCTGAACGGGAAGCCAGCTACCAGGTAGTGCGCCCTGGGCCTAATGGAGAAGGCACTGGCCTCCTAAGCCAGAGATTGTGGGTTCGAGTCCCACCCGGGGTAATCACTCACAATTTTGGCATTGCTATGCTGGGGTGGCTTCTGTTAGCAAAAACTGTTGTCAGCCACGTCTCTGAGAGCTGCACCTTCTAGGACCCCTGAGGTTAGGGGACGGATGTTTCTTTACACCCTTGAAGGTGAGGAAAGAAGGGAGCTGGGGCAACCTCGGGCTGAACCCACTGAGGCTAGCTGGGGGGTGAGGGGCATCTCACAGAGGTGCAATATCTTTAAAGTTCTGATATGTATTTTTAAACTATCTATCTAGAATGTTTACATTTAAAAATCAATGTACATCTCATGGACTAAGAAACGACCATATGATCACCTCAATACATGCAGTAAAGGCATTTGATAACTCCAACCTCCATTCCTGATTTTAAAAAAACTCTCAGCAAACTGATGTTGAGGGGTAGGAGAGAGAGCGAGGAGCTATGAGAAAACTTTTGAGGATGATGAATATGTTCATTATCTTGACTGTGGTGATGGTTTGGGTGTACACAAATGTCAAAACATATAAAATTGTGCACTTTAAATGTATACAATTTATTATATATCAAAACTTTAAAAATTGAAGCATAATTGATGTACAATATTATATAAGTTACAGGTGTACAATATAGTGATTCACAATTTTAATGCTGCAGAGCAACTAAGCCCGTGGGCCACAACTACTGAGCCTGCGCTCTAGAGCCCAGGAGCCGCAACTACTGAGCCAGCACACCTAGAGCCCATGCTCCACAACAAGAGAAGCCACTGCAATGAGAAGCCCGCACACCACAACAAAGAGTAGCCCCCCAGTAGCTGCAACTAGAGAAAGCCCACGTGCAGCAACGAAGACCAAAAAATAAATTTTAAAAAAATTTTAAAGGTTATACTCCATTCATAGTTACTATAAAAATTGGCTGTATTCCCTGTGATGTACAATATAGCCTTGTAGCTTATTTTGTACATAATAGTTTCTACCTACTAACTCCTTGCCCTTGTGATACCCCTCCCCCTGCCCTCTCCCCACGGGTAACTACTAGTTTGTTCTCTATATCTGTGAGTCTGAATAAAACTTTTTTTAATGACCACAAAATTATTTGACCCTCTTTCCACTGAGAAGTGGCATCTGTGTCTCTTCTCCCTGAGCCTCAGTGGGCTGTGACTTCTTCATACAATAATGTATGGCAGAAGTGACACTGTAGAACCTCCAAGGTTGAATCACGAAGGGGGATGCAACTTCCATCTTGTTCAGTAGAACAAGGGGTTCCTTGTTGCCAGGTAAGAAATTCAATTAACCTGAATCTTCCATGCTGTGAGAAAGCCCAAGCCACATGGAGAGGTCATGTGCAGATGTTCCACTCCACAGCACTAGCTGAGCTCAGTCTTTGATTCATCTCAGTTCATATGACAGATGTGTTGTTAAAGGAGCCTCCAGATGTTTCTAGACTTCAAGTCTTTGCAGCCAGGCCCCAAACAGACACAAGTTATACCTGCTCTTCCCTGTTGAATTCCTGACCCACAGAATCAATGAGCATAATAAAATATTGCTTTATGCCACTACATTTAAGAGTGTTACAGAGCAATAATAACTGACAAATAATAACTATTAAACTAAAAGATGGCAAACATATTTAATGGAAGAATTTTGAAAGCTTCTCACTATGAATTCTGGAACAAAACAAGAATGCCTCCTATCACATTTCAATTTAACATCTTATTAGAGGTCTTAGTGCAATCAGGCAAGAAAAGCAGTTAAAAGGTATAAGTAAGGATTGGAAATAATTAAACAATACTGCCATGATTCACAAAGGACATGCCTGAATAGGTAGAAAATCCTACAGATTAAAAATAATAAAAAATAATGAGTTTCATAATGTAACTGAATCTAAGATTAATATACAAAAATGTATTTTTATGTAACTGCAAAACATAGAAAATTATATTCAAAGTGATATAATTTACAATAGCATCCACAAAATCAAATACCTAGCAAAAATTCTAATGAAAGATGCGCCAGACCTATCTCAGAAAAATATAAAACACTATTATGATCAATTAAAGAAGACCTTGATAAATGAAGAGATACATCATGTTCATGAGTTGAAAGACATTATTGTAATGATATCAAATCACCCCCAACTGACCTACAGAATCAATGTTAGACCAATCAAAATCCCAATCACTATTTTTGTATAAATTGACAAGCTGATTCTAACACTTATATGAAAGTGCAAATGACCAACAATAACAAAAACAAATTTGAAAAACAAATTTCGGAGATTTACACTCCTGAATACCAAGATTTATTATGAACCGAAATTATTTTGGTCACAAGGGTAAACAGATCATGGAACAAAGCAGCGCAGTATTAGAATCACACGTACTCAGATTCTTGATTTGTGAAAGTTTGCACTACAAAGCAGTGGGGGAAAGGACGGTCTTTTAAATAAATTGTTCTGAACCAAAACTGTCCCCTTTTAACAGATGGTGAAATTAAGGCCTACAGGGCTAAACGTCTTGAGTCCAGAGCCTGGGTTGGGAGAAATGCGACGCCCCCCTCCCCCCGCTACAGGGTCTAAAACAGAAGAGAATGTTTTTACAACTACGGGTTCGGTCAGCATTTGGACCTGGGACCTCTGTCCCCAACAACAAAAGTCATGTCTCTAGCCCAGCGCAGTCCATTGTTGAAGGCCACAAAAACGAGCCACATCCGTCATTTAAACTCATCTAGCAGCAGATTTTTTTTTTTTTTTTTTTTTTTGCAGTACGCGGGCCTCTCACCGTTGCGGCCTCTCCCGTTGTGGAGCACAGGCTCCGGAGGCGCAGGCTCAGCGGCCACGGCCCACGGGCCCAGCTGCTCCGCGGCACGTGGGATCCTCCCGGACCGGGGCATGAACCCGTGTTCCCTGCATCGACAGGCGGATCCCAACCACCAGCAGATCTTTTTTTAAGTCTTTAAATTTAATTTAATTTTATTTCTTAGGCCTCACCACACAGCTTGCAGGATCTTAATTCTCGGATCAGGGATCGAACCAGGGGCTCCGGCATTGAGAGCGCGGAGTCCTAACCACTGGACGGCCAGGGAATTCCCACAGATTTAAAAAATATAAGTAAAAAGGTAAAATTAAGTGTAATGTATTTTAATTAACCCAATATACCCAAAGTATCATTTCAACACACACTCAGACTTCTTTTTTTGAACAAAGCCTTCAAAAGCCAATGCGTATTTTTACACTTAAAGCAGCAGTCTCAGTCGGACCAGCCGGAGGAAACCAGTGTCCAGCCGGGGAAGAGCTGCCCTGATCGGAGAACACAACGAAGCTGCTTTAGGGGACTGGGGAGTTCAAGGGCTGCCTGGACCTCTGCGGTTAGGTTCCCCGGGCTGGGGAGGAGGGGAGGGACGCGTGGGCGCGGGGGCCCGGGTCAGCAGGGGTGGGCCTGGCGCGGAGCGCTATACGCATGGCCGGATGAGTCTCTAGGCTCGGTCTCTCATTCCCGAGCTTTAAAACAGTGAAAAACCGGAACAGACAGCTTGAGCTCGTCCGGGACTTGAACCCGGGACCTCTCGCACCCGAAGCGAGAATCATACCCCTAGACCAACGAGCCTCCCTAGTGATTCATCTTCTAGTGCTTCCTTCACAACTATTCCCATCACCCCGCGACTAGGGTTTATCCCGAAGTGGACTAGGAGGAGCACTGGAATCACAGCGGGGAGACCCAGGAAACCCAGACCGGCAGGGGCAGAAAGAGGGGTCCGCTAAGCCCGGACAGGGCAGAGGAGATTGATTCCTGGACCACAGGGGATAGATTCTTGCCCCAGGGGAGTGAAGAGCAGAAATGTGGGGGTGGGGGAAGGGCGGGGACGAGAGGCTTGGGTGACCCGGAGAGCACCTTACTCTCCAGGGGAACCCGAGCCTCAGGCTGACAGCCGTGGGGCTGTGGATTGCGGCTGGGGAGCAGGCAGGAGGCAGGGGACCGGCATCAAGTAGGCCCTGGTCCTACGGTGGGGCCCCTGCCCTAGAATCTCTAGGGGAGGAGGAACAGGGGGGAAGGAGGGGAAGGTTCCGCTTTTTGCGCCGGGCTCCAGGGCTGCCAGCCTGCGGCGGGGAGAAGAGAGCTCCGATGATAGAGGATTCTGGCTCTCCCTGTTGATCCCCAAAGCGCTGCAGGGTGGGCGACGACCACCTTGGGAGCCTCCTGCGGTTCAGGCAAATCCTTTCCGCGGGAAAAGTAAGGCAGAGTGTGGTAAACAGTGGCTGGCTCGTTTGAATAATTCAGTGGGTTTTAGGGTGTAGGGGCTGTCCCTAGGGGTCTAATATCTGGCCCTGGGTGATTTGGGGAAGGGGAAATATTGGCCTGGTGTGTGAAAGTTAGATAAGGAGTTGGGTCAGGGTGTGGACTGGAAATTGGTTGGTTTGCAAACTGTTTACTTTCTCTAGAATTAGCTGACCCTGGGGTTGGCAGTCTCTTCCTAGCCAGCAGGCCCCTCCAAGAGGTCAAACAATCATAAAAAAAACCAACCAAACAAAAAAAACCACACAGGTGTCTTCACCCACTTCACCCTGTCTATCCTTCCTTTACCAAGCAAAGGTCCCATGCCTTCTCCGGAGCTCCACGATGGTCTGTAACCCTAGCTCAGGCAATGGTGGGTCGAGGTCCTGGAATTTGTCCAAGAGTCTTGTGATTGGTCTGGCTAGGATTCCATGAATGCTTGTTTTACAGGAGAGAATCTGAACTCCTTCACTCCAGCTTGGCAAAAGCTGGGCCCAGCGTGAGGCTCGAACCCACAACCCTAAGATTAAGAGTCTCATGCTCTACCAACTGAGCTAACTGGGCAAACACAAGAACAACCTTTAATGCCGTGCTTCTCAGAGTCCCAAAGGCAGGTCCTGCAAAAAATGGCAAAGGTGCAGCCGCCCCCGGAGTCGGCCTTCTGGAGGCTGGACACAGTCCTTGACTGGGACTCTGGACATCCAAACCCAGCACCACGCCCCCACCTTGCCCCCCATTCTCAGCCAGCTGTCAGCGGACAGGGAATCTTTCACCTGGTGTTAACGTGGAATTTTTGGCGTGGGGCCACTAGCCACAGCCCTGGGTCGGGGTCATTCAGGGTGGTCCTTGGGGGGTGAGGATGGGGGCAAGGAACAGCCTCTCTCGAGGATCAGGGGAGCCTGGGTTGACACTCCCTCTGCTTGCATAAACCCAGACCCTAACTCAGTACCGAGCCCCTGCCTATTTATGGCTCCAATTCTCTTAAAATGACCCAAAGAATCAGCCCCCTCCCACTCCTCTGTGGATCTATGTGCAGGGCCACAGAGAGGCCCACGAAGTCCCAGAGGGGAGGGCTCGTTGGCCAGTTCTGTTTGTCCCGTTGTAGAGTCCTCGCCTCTGTGACCCCACGGAGCCACAGCCTGCCCAAGACCACCAATGTCTTGGGAATATAATGGAAAAATCTGAACCTCTCCTGGGTCCCACCCACAATGGTCCATCTGTCCAGAAGGTCCCTGGGGCAGGGGCACATCGTTTACCATTCCTGCTCAGCTAGGAAAACTGATCCTGGGTGGGATCCTGTTCCTTACCTCCCTCTACTTCCCCACAAAGTCCCAGACTCTAGAAAAGCTGCCGCTACTGAAAAGTCAGAAGAGCCAGACTGAATGAGGAGCCTCTTACCCCCTCCCAGCCCCCCACAGTACCAAGAATGACAGCCCAGCCTTAGCAAAGTAACCAGAACACCCTCATCCCAGCCTCGGAGATCTGTAGGAGGAGCTAAGTTATGCCGATGTCCAAAGCTGGAGCTCCATTTGCCCCAAACCCGGGCAACAGAAACCTTCTCCAAGACCCAACACGCAGTCCCTGCTCCGGGTGGAGCTGGGGCTCACAATCTCTGGCTTAAAAGGCCTGCGAGACCCCATTAGGTCATGGGCCTTCCCCCCACAACAAGGCTGTGTGGTTCCCCTCCTTCCACCCTTCGACCCTGCAGCAGCCCCTCTTCCAACGTGCACTCCAGTCAACCCCACCCACTCTGCCCTTCCCTCATCTCCCCCTCCTCACTCTGCCCGTGTCAGGACTTGAACCAGCCTCCCTGCCCCAGCCTGTGACCCCTCCCTTCCAGGTGTGTGCCTCTCCATGCTCAAAGATCACGGCCTCTCCGGGTGGGGCTGGTCCCCACAAATCTTGTCCCTGCAGAGTTCTCAGCGCAGGGCCTGGCTAAGGATCCAGCGCAGGGGGTTTGTGGAATGAATGCAGAATGGAGCCAGAATGCTCGGTGGAGAGGAGGGTCACCGAGGTCGCAGGAGCAAGAGGGACACGCGAGGGTAGTATCTCAGGTGTGAGAAAGCCCATCGGAATCTAGGCATGAGCTCTTCTGAATATTTTAGTGCTGGCGCTGGGATGCACAGGGAAGAGCGG
>NW_006780388.1:1744343-1745919 GCF_000442215.2 Lipotes vexillifer
GCGGGCTGGGGACCCTCTGCAGAGCCCTGGAGAGGACAGAGCCTCCGGGGCTGGGAGAGGTGGGGGCTGTGGACAAGGCCACCAGCTCAGGGATGGAGGCTCCTACGGGAGGGCCCCGGGAAAGGACCCGGCCACACTAATTGGTCCTCTGGGGTGACCGGTGCGCCTGGTCCCTAAGCCTCACGAGACGCACATTTCTCTGAATCCCAATTCGCTTCCAGTGGAGGAGAACGACAGCTGTGTCGCACGTGGGCTCGTCGGGACGGAGTAATCAGGCACCATGACTCTAGCTCTGTCCCGAGACTTGGGCTGTAGAGAGAAGAAAGGACCCTCAAGTTTTCCTGCCGTGGAGGCGTCAGTCTTCTGGGCGTGGAGACGCCAGCCGAGCCCAGGACTAGGAGAGGCACAAAGGAGTCCCGGATCCGCAGAGCGTCAGCCTCCGAGACCTGGTGCTCACAGGGGCGGCGACACTGCGCTATCCTCTTCTCGAGGGCTGAGAGCTGAACTTATCCGAGCTCAATGCGGGGGCTGCTCGGAATAGGGAAAACGGGGACCTGAGGCTGCACAGGGAAATGGTGTGAAGATAAGCTGGAATACGCAGTCAGAAGCATGGGTCTACCGTGGCTCGTTGGTCTAGGGGTATGATTCTCGCTTAGGGTGCGAGAGGTCCCGGGTTCAAATCCCGGACGAGCCCATTCTCTTTTCTTTTTACTCCCAGGGTACCCAGCCCAGGGACTCCTGCGGGAACAAAATATGGCTCTGAGGGCCCATCGACCTCCACCGCCCACATCCAGCCCGCCAGTCTGATCGGAAGGGCCAGAAGCCCTGAATCTGAGTCCTGAATTTGGGCTCCATATTAGTTTAGGGAGTGGGAGGTAAGCAGAGAGATCTCCACGCACAGCCGGAGGCCACAGCCTCAGCCTGGGACACCTCGCCCTCCGCCCATCCCTCTGAGGCTCAACACTCCCAGGTGATTTTCCCCTCTGGCCGCCAGAGGGAGCGCCGAGCCGACGCTGCTGGGCTGGGAATTGGGGAACTTCTACCCGGGCCCCGGTCCGGGAAAGCCCCCAACCGTGCCCCGGGTGAGCTAGGCTCTGGCCGCCGGGCTGCGCTGCTTCTGTTGTTAATGACCAGTGGAGGATCGGGGAGCCTGCAGAGAACCTCCCCCACTCCCACGGGGCGAAACGGGAGAGTTGGGAGGCTGGGTAGGACTGCCCTGAGCGTGCACCTCACGAAGGGGACCCCTTAACTTCGGCCGCAGTTTCTTCTCACTTTCCCTTTCCCTTCCTGGGATCTGAACAGAAACCTCAGAGCCAACCTCAGCCGGTGGCCCAGAACCTAGTAACAGCACCCTCGCGCTGCATTAATCCAGCCTCTAATGATGGACATCCATGTTGCCCCAACCTTCTCTTTGTCCACATGGGGAGCAGTAAGAGGCGCCCCTCCTCCCCCCAGACAGGGGCATCAGCCGAGGCCTAGTGGAGAGCACGAACACCTACTCCAGCCCAGCAGTAAGGAGGTCCCACCCTGTGTGAATTGCCCCCACCAGACAGCAACAGGGCAGCCCCCTCTTTCC
>NW_006780388.1:1745929-1747248 GCF_000442215.2 Lipotes vexillifer
CCCTACCAGAGGGGCATCTAGTCAGAGAAGGCTGCACACCAGAAGATTTAAATGAGATCTAGAGTCTCATAACGTAATACCGGAAATGTCCAAGATGCAATTGAAAATCACTGGTCAAACTAGGAACCAGGACAATTTCAACTTGAAGGAGAAATGACAAGAGACATCGACTCAAATGTTGGAACCATCTGCCAAGGAGGGTAAAGGTGGGTGAAGCAGCTGTGGTAAAAATGCTTCAGGTAGCAATTACAAGCTACTTGAAACAAATTTAAAAAGTGAAAGTCTCAAATAAATGGAAGATATAAAGAATAGCCAGATGGAAAACTTAGAACTGAAAAATACAATAACCAAAATAAAAAGCTTAACTGATGGGCAACAGCAGAATGAACAAGACAGAAGAATCAGTAAACTTGAAGACAGAACAACAGAAGTTGCCCAATCTGAAGACCTGAGAAAATAAACTTAAAAAATAAAATAAACCAAATAACAGAGCCTCAAGGATCTTTAGGGCTTTAACAAAATATATAATATTGGAGTCATTGAAGACCCAAGAGAGGAGAAAAATGGGGCTAAATAGTTTTAGAAGAAATAGTAGCTGAAAATTTCCAGTGGGTTTTTTTAAAAAAATAAACTTTAGGAGAGGGTGTACTCACACCTCTCCATTCTTTTTTTTTTTTTCTTTAATTTATTTATGTATTAATTCTTGGCTGTGTTGGGTCTTCGTTTCTGTGCGCAGGCTTTCTCCAGTTGCGGCAAGTGGGGGCCACTCTTCATCGCGGTGCGCAGGCTTCTCTTGATGCGGAGCACAGGCTCTACACACGCAAGCTCAGTAGTTGTGGCCCACGGGCCCAGTTGCTCCGCGGCATGTGGGATCTTCCCAGGCCAGGGCTCGAACCCGTGTCTTCCACATTGGCAGGCATATTCTTAACCACTGCGCCACCAGGGAAGCCCACACACCTCTCCATTCTTTGATGAAAGAATAAAGTTTTCAAAATAATCCTTATTGTTGGAGTTCTCAAAAAACAACAACAACAAAATTGAGCAGAATTACATAACCCCCTGCCCCCAAACACCACAGCCTCCTCCATTCCCATGTTGTTGTTGTTGTTTTTCTCAGTATCACAACTGTTTATTTCATGCTGGTGTTACCTATCAGCTGCAGTGGCTGTAGCTTGGCTGTGGCTGTGTGTTCATTCCAGGGTCCAGGGTGAATAAGTAGCCCCAATTGTGCACATGCTGTTCTCACACTGTGGGCAGGAAGGGGAGGGGTGAACCTCACCACAGCTTTTTTTTTTTTTTTTTTTTTTTTTTTTTTTTTG
>NW_006780388.1:1747496-1787247 GCF_000442215.2 Lipotes vexillifer
TGCGGTACACGGGCCTCTCACTGCTGTGGCCTCTCCCGCTGCAGAGCACAGGCTCCGGACACGCAGGCCCAGCGGCCATGGCTCACGGGCACAGCCGCTCTGCGGCATGTGGGATCCTCCCAGACCGGGGCACGAACCCGCGTCCCCTGCATCGACAGGCGGACTTTCAACCACTGTGCCACCAGGGAAGCCCCACAGCAGCTTTTAAAGTTTCTTCCTGAAAGTCAGCTCTGATCACTTTACAGATGCCTTTGAAGTGACATGGCCAAGTTCAACATCAAGGAAGAAAGCCAATAATTGGGAAAAATAGAATTTACCACCCTTCCAGAACCCACAACCAAATCAAGCAACGGTCCATCAGGAAAACGTAAAGCGACCATAGGTGTCTGGGGTCACGGGAAATCAGGGGCTTGCACCGAATGAGGTGGGGGAGGAAACTGTTGCCGAGACCTCAGCCCAAGCACTGAGGTGGACGGTCTGGAGCTCGCGGGGGTCCACTGCCATCCCCAGCCCTGGAGAGCCCTCGCCCGTCTCTCGTCAGCAGCAGGGAAGCAGGTGCTTCACGAAGGCTCCCTGGAGAGCAGCCCTGAAGTTCAAGGCCACACTTCTGGCTGCCTCCGGATTTCTCCTCGGCAAACTCGAACTTCCAGAGGAATTTCTGGGAAATGCGGCTCCCATCTTGTTACAGGCCGAACGCTGGTGTCCGCCCCAAACCCCTAGGTTGAGGTCTGACCCCCCCGTGACGGTACTTGGGGACAGGCCTGCGAGGCTACGAGGCCCAGAGGGCGGGACCCCCCGACCGGAAGGCGGCGGACGCGGTCTCACCTGGAACCGCCCGTAAGACAGCGGCCAACCTGACTGAGCTCTTCCCGGCGCCTGGGGGCGCGGCCTCAAGGTCCCCACCGTCGGGGAGTAGGCGGCGGGCGGGCCCCGAGGCCGCAGCCCCGCGCCTTAGGAGCAGGGACCGCCAGCCGCTCCGCGCTCCCGCCGCCCGCGCCCATGACGGCGGCGCGCGCGGGACACGGCCCATTCCCGTGTATTTTTGAAATCTGTCTCCCTCTACTTTTTTTCTGACGTATTTTAAAGCATATATAGCATTGCTTAACACGTAAAAGCTTTTTGCCTTCTTTTTCACCAAATATCTCTACAAATCAAGTCCTTTGTTCTAAAATACTCGCAATGCCATGTGCACATCCAACAACATTAACGGTGATGCTGCAATGTTCTCTCGTGCTCAGTGCGCATGCAGGTTCCCGCTGCCTCCTAACCTCCACTCCGCATTTGGCTGGTTGGATTCAGGATTCAGGCCAGGTCCGCACATCGAGGTTGGTGGAGTCTGAAGTCTCATTGAGTCCTCAGCAGATTCTCCGAGGTGCCCTGTCTCCAGAATTTGGGGTACGGAAGGAGCAGACAACCCCTAGGTCCCACTCCCAGTCCATCATGTATCTGAAGTTCCTTTCTGCTCTGGGGAGCCAAGCCGGGAGGATGCTGGGGCGGGGTTGCCCCAGCCCCGACCTTCCCGGGTCTCACTCCTGGCAAGCAAGGATCCGCTTTCTCCCTCCAGTGACGTCTCATTTCTGACCCTGAATCCCGGGAGACTGGATCCTAAAGCAGAGGGCGTGAGCAGGGTCGGTGTCGCGGCAGGCTCCACGGGGTCTCCAATCCCCTCCAGCAATCCACCACCAGGTCGCTGGTTCCAGCAACTCAAGATCGTCCAAAGGACAGACCAAGAAATGTTGGGGCCAAATAAGTTTTTAAATAAAAATAAATTTCTTTTAGATAATTCGAAGGAAGTATGGATGGAGTTATGCGAACAAGTGGAATCCAGTTAAGTCTAACAATTATTTTGGGTTCACGGGCTTGTTTGCATATATACAGTGGTGGGTCCCTTATCATTGCCCCATTTCGGGCCACGTGTCCGCGCGTCGCAGGATCATCTCGGGCTGGCCCGCCCCGAGTTCTCTCCGTGCCTCAGGGCTCCCGGGGGCGGCAGAGCCGCTGTCTGTCCTTCCGTCCGTCGGTCAGTGTGGAGCCTTAACCCTCCCCCCCCACCCCCCGCAGCTGCTCTCCGGCTGGGGACACGGCGAATTCCAGGCATTCTCAACACGCAGGTCGCCCGATGGTGCTCCACGTCCCCGCTGACCCCGGGGCCTACCCAGCCCAGTCATTTTGGGTTATCCACAGCCAGTCAACTTTCCAAACGTGGCCACAGTCTACCAAGCACGGGTGCCCGGCTAGCTTCGTCAGTAAAGAGTGAGACCCTTAATCTCAGGGTCCTTGGTTTGAGCCCCATGTTGGGCGTTCTTTTGACAGAACCTCTAAGCAATTCCTGGCATTCGGTTTAGGTACAAAATGCACCAAAGTCTAGTCTGATGAACCGGGTCCAGACGCTGCCACATCCGCAGCCTGTCACTTCTCAATGAGTCACCCTGCCCAAGCTCTCACAGGCCTGGTGTCTCCTCCTTACAGTGGGTCCACGAACTCACTTGATTCCTCAACTTCTTTAACCAAAGGAACCTTAGAAATGGGTCCATCAAAGATTTGAACCTGGCTACCAGAGAAAAGCCACCCACCAGTTTCTCCTTTGGTTTATTTAGTCGACGGAGCGAGCTGCTACTATTATCTGTGCATCTGCAAGACAGCGTGGTGTAAAAAGCTCAACTTATACTAGGATATTCCTTTGGGAGTGAGGGGTGTACTGGATTCCAAGTCACAATCGTCTCTCAAACAGGAGTGACCCTACAGGGCAGAGGAGCCCAGACCACTGTGAGGAAGGACGAGGGTGAAAACCAGGGTGGGCATGTCCATATCTGGTGAATGCGACAGCAGTGTGTCCCACATCCCAACTACTCTTTTTTTGCGGTACGCGGGCCTCTCACTGTTGTGGCCTCTCCCGTTGCGGAGCACAGGCTCCGGACGCGCAGGCTCAACGGCCAACGGCCATGGCTCACGGGCCCAGCCGCTCTGCGGCATGTGGGATCTTCCCAGACCGGGGCACAAACCCATGTCCCCTGCATTGGCAGGCGGGCTCTCAACCACTGTGCCACCAGGGAAGCCCCCAACTACTCTTTAAAAGAGGGGCTCGCCCAGGATTTGAACCCAGGACTTCTCACACCCTAAGCAAGAATCGTACCACCAGACTAACGAGCCACCTCCTGAGGGTCATTTGTTCTCCTCTTGAGTTCAACGTGGCTCTGTCCTCACTGGTCTGCACTGTCTCGGTTTTCTCAACCATGGATTGTTTCCCTTTTCCCCATGAATGTCAGGGAAGGATTTGATTCCATGGACAGGAGGGGGATGGAAAGGCTCAGCACTGCCACACGCTGAGACTCCCAAGTCGGCAAGTCCCGATGTGGGTTTTGGAGGGTCCCGCTCCTCCGCTCTCCTCTCCGCCTGTGGAAAACTGAGACGATCAGCTCAGGAGAATGTCCCCAGGTCCCTCTTCAGTCACTGGGCTAAGGGCTGGGCAGCGGAGTGAAGCTGAGAGCCGGGTTTGGCCCCCTGCCCCTGGCGTGGCGGGCTCCCCGGACGCCCCCGGGACCGCCACCCCCACCCCCACGCCACTCACTGGAAAGACCCGCCGCGGGGTCCCGAGGGCTGGGCAGCGGAGTGAAGCTGAGAGCCGGGTTTGGCCCCCTGCCCCTGGCGTGGCGGGCTCCCCGGACGCCCCCGGGACCGCCACCCCCACCCCCACGCCACTCACTGGAAAGACCCGCCGCGGGGTCCCGAGTCTCACACCCTGTCCAGATCAGAGAACTGCCTCCCGGAGCCCCAGACTCGCGTCCCAGTGCAGACAGCAGCTGGGAAGGGGCCCCGGCGAGGGGGTTTAGGTAGGGAGCAAAAGGATGAAGGAGGAAGTTGAGGAAACTCAGGGAGCCCTCAGGGGACACTCCCCGCCCCGCGTTGCCGTTGCCGTTGCCACTGCTGTGACCTGGGTCACGGCCCCTCCATGTCCACTGAGCACACCCAGACACCAGACTTCAGTGTCCAGGCCCGATCTGGCCACTCGAATCCAACTGGGATCTGGGTCTGCCACCCCCTGGGCCTGCCACATGATCCATCCTCACAGGCCCTGACCCCACACCAGCTCTGCCAGGGATTCCGTTTCTGCCATAAAATGACCAGAAAAAGCAAACTGGGCTCCTTGGGGATTTGAAGCCAAAGTGAGGGTAAGAACTCCT
The DNA here is from genome assembly GCF_000442215.2 of Lipotes vexillifer. Classification (NCBI taxonomy): domain Eukaryota; kingdom Metazoa; phylum Chordata; class Mammalia; order Artiodactyla; family Lipotidae; genus Lipotes; species Lipotes vexillifer. The sequence continues at coordinate 1,751,678 of NW_006780388.1, forward strand.
CCACAGGGACCTTCCTCTGCAGTTCGCACTTCCTGTTCACTGGACAAATGCCCAACTGGAGGCAGGCCCTAGACTGAGGGCATGGGTAGAGGGGAGCAGACGCCGGGTGCCAAATGGGGTAAAGGCAGGCCTGAGGGAGGGATACCACTGACACAGAAGAGGACTTTGCAGAGGAAATAACCTGCTGGTGGAGGCAGTAGTGCTTTCCCCTCAAGAAAAGGGGAGTCTTAAAAGGCTCTGGCTATAGGAGAAGAAAGTGCTGGCCAGGGAGCCTGGTTACCCCAGTTGACCCCCACCAGGCCTCAGGGGTGGGAGAGGCCTCCCTGGACATCCAAGTGGGGCCCGGGTTTCTGTGCAGGAAACCCACTCGCTTGGGGACTTGAGAGTCAGGAGGCATGAAAGGGGCACCCAGCATGCACGACCCTGGGCTTAACTGGAGAAACAAGCGTTTAGGTCAGAGAAGAGGCCCACCAGCCCCCTGCCCCCTCTGCATGTTCTCGAAGATCTGGCTCTTCTAGAGCCACAGAGCCAGACTCCCCCAGGCCACGAGGGCCACCCAGTCTCCAACAGCTAGAGGAAGGGACGGGCGACCAGGAGGAGGAGGGAATGCCTGTGGCCCGGGTGAGTGAGAAAGTCTCCCAGGCCAGAAATTTCACCAAATATGGGACACAAATCCAAGACCTCGAGAATGAGACTCTGCCACCTCCCAACCGGCCAGTCCGGGTGAGCCTCGAGCATCTCGGGGTCCCTCTTGGTCTGAGCTTGGCCCCAGAAAACCCTCACAGTTCTGGAACCCTGATGTAGGGGTCAGAACTGGGGTTGGTGCTCGCTTCTTCCTGAATGGCGCTGCCCCGCTAGCAAGGAGTCCAGCATCCACCTGGAAAGGAAGGCCTCCCTGGCTTGTCCCCGAGGCGAGGCCATGGAGCCTTCCTGATTTGCTTCAGGCTACTCGTCCAAAAGAGGGCTGAGAGTTTGATGATGAGAAATCGTCCCTTATTGGAACCCGACACCTCCCACAACCTAAGCGAGGATCACACTGCGATCCTTACTAGTCTCTAGTGATACCCAACCACGTGCCCTTGCCCCCAACTTTCCAGCTCCCTGGAGCTGCTGGGACTACACAGACCCATGGCCGGATGGCAGACAGGAACTTGTTGGGGCTCTCGTCCTCTGCTGAAAGGACCCGAGAATTCAGCACTCCAGTGCCCGAGATGCAGTGTGCACAGGATCCAGGATTTGTCCCTACCATTTTTAGGACAGTAAAGTTCTGAAGAAATACAACTAGTTTGTGAGGAGTATCCTTTTCTAACCTTGCCTGGCTAGCTCAATCGGTAGAGCATGAGACACTTAATCTCAGGGTTGTGGGTTCGAGCCCCATGTTGGACATGACTTTTGCCCTCAGGGCTTGGCTTCACAGGTAAGCAGAAATGATATTACAGAAGTGACCAGATCCATATAAACTAAGCCTCTTCCAAAGGAGGATCTGTTGCTGGTCCAGGGAGGCCGGCATGTGGCCGCCGACCTCGAATCTCACTGGAGCAACTTGCTTTTGTCTCATTAATACCTTATTATATACGTTTTGGAATTTAAAAGTTGAAACTTACTCCACAGTTCCAGATACAGCACACAGAGTGGGTCAGGAGCCCCTCTGAGAGGTTCCTTTTCTAAGAACTTTCTTGAAATTCCCGCGATCGGGGCAAGTGCTTATCAGGCCAAGAATTATTGTCCAAAGTAGGACTTGAACCCATTCAATTTCAGTTCTACACGTGGAACGAGAGCTACGACAGGAGACTTGGAAATGGATTTTCAGCTAACTCTGGCCCTAAGCAGGGACCTACGTGATGCTCCATCCAGGGGTGTTCCCCACCCAGGATCCTCGCCTCCCCCAACCCTGTGTGTCCCCATGTGCATTTGCTTCAGTTTTCCTCCCTCCTGAGACAGAGATGCGGCAGGAAAGGGAGCCCCTCATCTGGCCGTTATTCCTGTCCCAGCCCCTCTCCCCTTTCTAAAGTAGAAAGAAAGTTGGAAATTGTGGGCTACTCCAAGTAGAGGCTGGGTGTCCCTCTCCTCGAGAGGCAGCAGTGAGGGAAATGCGAGCTCCTTTCTTAGGGTGGGGTAGGGGAACCAGAAGGGTTAGCAACACCGGCCCTGAGGCTCTCATGATGTCGGGTCGTCTGGGTATCCAGGTTTCCAAGGTGGGAGCCAACGGGGGGCAGGAGAGGGCTTGGCAGTGGGGAGGTGCCTGCCAGGTTGTGTCCCTCTTGGTGCCTGGATTGGGGCACCCTACTCGTCCAAAAGAGAGAGAGAGACTATATTTATCAGAGTTCTGTTGTAGTCTATTTTTCTGGAGAACTGAGAGAGAGAGAGAGAGAGAGAGAGAGAAAGAGAGCGAGAGGAAGGGGAAAGTGAGGGAGAGATTGTGATTGATTGTAAAAATTGGCTCACACGATTGTGGGGATCCCAAAGTGAAATGTGCGGGGTGGGAATTCCATCAAGAGTCCATGTTCAGACTGGAGTCAGAAGGCAGTCCAAGGCAAAATTCTTTCCTCTTGGGGGTAATCTTAGACTTCTCTCTTAAGACCTTCAATTGATTGGGAGAAGCCCACCCACCTTATGGGAAGATAATTTGATTTACTCAACTCTACTGATTTAAATGTTAGTCACATCTAAAAAATACCTTCACAGCAACATCTAGACTGGTGTTTGACCAAACATCTGGGCACCATAGCCTGGCCAAATTCACACACAAAATTACCCATCACAGGGTCCTGTCAAAGTGCTGGGTTTCCTTCCAGACTTGTGGTTGCCAAGGGGGAGGAGGGTAGGGAAGGGATCGACTGGGAGTTAGAGGTTAACCAATGCAAACTATTATATATAGACTGGATAAACAACAAGGTCCTACTGTGTAGCACAGGGAACTATATTCAATAGTCTGTGATAAACCATAATGGAAAAGAATTTTTAAAAGAATATATATATATGTATATGTATAACTGAATCACTTTGCTGTACAGCAGAAACTAACACAACATTGTAAATCAACTATGCTTCAATTTTTTAAAAAGTGCTGAGCTTCCTTCTTAATAATAGGAGAGACAAGGTACAAAAGCTTACCTTCTACTTTGGATATGTCCCAGTAAGCACCAGACCAGAAAACAGTACCTCCCAAGCTTCTCAGAGATGCTGGTGCATCTCCTCAACCATGCAAGTCGTATTGCCTCTGTGAATAGCATTTCCTGCAGGCACTGCCAAGATCCATAGTCTGTTCCATGGCAGCATGCCGTAGAGCCATGCTGGCGCACCAGTATCTCTGTCCCTTCTGATTCCTTCCTTCACAGTTTGCCATGGCATTTCTGGCAATTCTACTTCATTTAATGTAGGCCATTGCTTTTTCCATCCTTCCAAGAGCCATGCCAGCTGAGTATCACAACCAGTTTGAGGGACCATGCCAGGCGTTAAGTTCTGTGTCATGAAAGAGTGTCCCATATGATAATCTCTCCTTTTTCCAGCTTTTTATTCTCCTCACCCAGATCCAGGACTGTCAGGATCCACTCTGGGCAGACTCTCCAGGTCACCACTGACATGTCATCCAGATCCTACAGAAGCAGTCCCAGTACTTTCCCAGTTGAGTCATGCTGGGATGTGACCCTAGTATTTGGTATGGTGGCCTGGAGGGGAAGTTGGAGCAGGTCTGAAGTGACCAAATGTTTTGTAAAATACCTGCCTCATTTGAGGTTCCTCCTAGTCTCCAGGCAAGGGGGTGGAGGCCTGGGCCCCCACAGCAGGCCCCGAGCATTCAAGGTTCTCAATGCAGCTACCCAGATATCCCCATTGCAAGTTTGAGGGTCCCATTTCTTCCCTATCAGCACCCTGACATTGGTCCAGGACATTTGCTGAGCCTGAGAATTCAAGTCTGCCTCAAGGCCTGCTCCTGAGCCTGGCCTTCAGCTTTATCGGCCTTCACCTGTAGAAGATGTAGGTTGCTTTCAATGCTGCCAGAGCAGCCTCTGATGTTCACACTGCTTTGAATTGGTGATTAGTCCACCGGAGGCTGTCATTCTCGGGGTTCAATGTATTAAAGACATTGAAACATTTTTGTTTCAATGCGTCAACACATAATTCCACAATGCTTACAATGATCACATTTCCACTGTATCTCCAAAATGCCAGAGACATGGGGTGACCTCCCTCCCATACAGCCATCCCAGTTCAACGGGGACAAAAGGCTTAATAATTGCATGGCTCCAGCATACCCGGGTCTCTCAGAAGTCTACCTACCACCAGTGATGTTCTCCTTGGTGCCAGGCAGCCAGAAGGTGATTCAACCTTGGAATCTTGTAACCCAGCAGGACCCTATGGGGCCTTCCAGGGACAGATTCCCCCCATGTCCTTCGCCTGCCCTCATCTGTAGAAAACATTAGCCTCCTAGGCCTTCCCCAAGTTCCAAAGAATAAATTTAATCAGAGAAGTGAGAAAATGCAGAAAGAAAGGAAAACAGTCAAGCAAGACAGTGGTTTAGCCATTAAACAAAGTCAAGCACCTTTACCTCCTCCTCAAGGGCTGTAGATAATATTCTGAGCTGTTTTGCAGAGCCTGAAACCCTCACCAGGTGGTAGAAGTTAACTGTAGATTGCCCAAAAGCACGTATGTAGACCCCAGACCGATTGGAACCAGAAGGTTGATGATGTTGACTCCCAATTACCTCACCACCAACCAATCAGAAGAATGTCCATGAGCTGATCACACACCCCCACAACCCCCATCCCTCACCTTGTCTTTAAAAACCTTTCTCTGAAAGCCATCTGGGGAGTTCGGGCCTTTTGAACGCTAGCTTACTGGACTCCTTGCGCGGTGCCTGCAATAAACGCTGCACTTTCCTTCACCACCACCCGGTGTCAGTAGATTGGCTTTATTGCACAAAGCTGAGCAGACCCAAGTTTGGTTCGGTAACATTCTCATTCTTAGAGTCTGTTTCCAACTATTTTAGGACAAGTTTCCAGGGATTTTTGTGTAATCAGTTCATGAAGGGAACACTCTGAGGAGGCATCTGTAAGGAAGCGGGGGAAGCAGGATAGACCCGTGGGCCAGTATTTAAACTTTTATCCCTCAGCTTCAAACTCATCCTGTAGACCCCGCTTAGTGACACAGTAAGTCCTCTACATACGAACGAGTTCCATTCCGAGAGCACGTTCATAAGTCCAATTTGTTCCTAAGTCCAACAAAGTTAGCCTAGGTACCCAACTAATACAATCGGCTATATAGTACTGTACTGTAATAGGTTTATAATACTTTTCGCACAAATAATACATAAAAAACACAAAATGAAAACATTTTTAATCTTACAGTACAGTACCTTGAAAAGTACAGTAGTACCAGCTACATCACTGCTGTTTTTATGCTTGCTTCCGGACATCCTGGGCTTGAAATAAAGACACTGTACTACTGCCCTCTATACAGTACTGTACAGTAAAGTACACAAAAGCATAACCACTTGTATAGGATGCACGCATGTGACAATATACGCCAGACACGTGAACTAACTTACGTGATTAGACATGCGAACACACATTCGCCTCTTTGAAAGTACGCAACTTGAAGTTTCGTATGTGGGGGACTGACTGTACTGCGCTTTGCCAGAGGATCTGTGTCATATTTTGCCGATAGGAGGCACTCTAGAGGCTGAAAGGCTGGCGGAGGAAGAAGGGACTCTACTTCCTGTTTGCTTCCCGTTCCTACTGCCACCCACCCCACCCAGCCTCGCTTTTTTATTCCTGCAATACTAGTTCTTTCCAGAAATGGCAGCTGAATCCAGTTTATTTTCCCCGCACTCACAGAACCACCCTCATCATGGCTCATGAGAACCACCTGCGCAAGCTGACGGGGTGCCCTGTTGCAGAGCACAGGCTCCGAACGCGCAGGCTCAGCGGCCATGGCTCACGGGCCCAGCCGCTCCGCGGCATGTGGGATCTTCCCGGACCGGGGAACGAACCTGTGTCCCCTGCATCGGCAGGCGGACTCTCAACCACTGCGCCACCAGGGAAGCCCCAGAGATCGGTTTTTAAGCTCCACAATTTCTCTCCAAGCTTCTAACTTTTAATAATCCCAACCTCTTCCTGTGGTCCTCCAGCCCCGTGGGTGATAGCTGCCTTCTCACGGTTCCCTTCTGCCTTCTCAACTGCCTCCTTAACAATGCTTTTTACATAGTTACCAGTTTTCATTAGTCTTACAATAACAAATAGGTTTTCTTACCCTCCCCCAGCTTTATTGAGGTATAATTGACAAATAAAAATGATATATATTGAAGGTGTATAACGTGAGGATTTGATATATCTATACCTTGTGAAATGATTACCACAATCAAGCTAATTAACACATCCATCACTTCACAAAGTTACCTTCTGTGTGTGCGTGTGTGTGTTGAGAATACTTAAGATCTACTCTTAGCAATTTGAAGTTAACAATACGGTATTATTAACTATAATCACCATACTGTACATTAGATCCCCACAACTTATTCGTCTTATAATTAAAAGCTTGTATCCTTGTACCAACCTCTCCCCATTCCCCCCACCCCCCAACGGATGGGTTTTTTGACTGCTGCGTGGACCCTGGTTTGGTAATGAATTTGGGCTTGAGCTCCTTGCCAATGGGAAATGGGATACTGGTGACTCATGGCATGCAAGGGCATCGTTATCAAGCCGCCTATCACCTGGTTGATTATGATGAAGTGCTGGCTGAAGCAAGTGCCCTGGGAGACCACTTGGCTGCTGCACTTGAATCTTACGGCAGTAAAGATGACTACAAGGATTGTGGCATGGAAAGGATTCTCCTGGGTGCATCCGTTTGCTTAAAGAAAGAAAATGACAAGATCAGGCCTTTAAATTTTCAGCCTAAGTCATGTTCAGAGATCCAGGGACGTTTTCTGGCAGACGTAAAATAATCGTATAGCTGCAGGGCTGACATTGCTGAAAATCAAACACATAATCGAATGAAGTATGTTGCAGAATGACAATGTAAGTTGAGTTCATAGACTTGGGAGATCTTCCATGTGGAAGAAACGGCATTGATTATGAAGGAGTGGAGCCGAAGCCTGGGGACATCTAGGTAGGCTCAGACCTAGTTGAGAATCTTGAACCCCTGAGTCATTTGGAGCCTCCCTCGCCAGTGTAAAGCAGCCTGTCCTCTGATATCTGAGAAGAGTAGCCTTCCTGTGTTTGAATATCCTATAATAATCTCACCTGGAGCATGGCAGGTGAGACAGGGGATGACGGTTCTCCTCAAAGCCCACACCAGCCAGCCTTGTTACCCGCTAACACTGGTTGCCCTATAACTACAATCAGATCAGCATGCTGTAGGAGAAGGACAAAGGCTGGCCTGGGAGGAAATCATTCATATGCCAAAAGAATTGCAAATTCTGTTCATTTATGCCAGCAGAGAACTAGGGAATGTGTATGGGAATGGACCCAAGGATGTTAGAATAAGGAGGATGGGATTTTTGCAACTGGTGACATTATTTCTCTGGGTGCACTTCCCAGCAAGCCTGTATCTAATGTGTTATCTTGTGCAGCTGAATGTGGCTCTGCCAGTTTTCTTAGTTGGTTGGCTAAGCATGGAACTCAATGGTGGCCTATGTTTAAGGAGATTAAGATTCAAGGATGTTCCTGGCATCATGTAGAGAAAGGAATCCAAAGACTCTGTGAGACAGAAATGCTAGAACGGGTCTATCATACACGAAAAGCACACCCACCACGCCACTGAGAGGGCCCCAGGGACATTCCCTTCAATAAGGCATTGAGAAACGTTGGTGAGGGAAGCACCAGCAGCCTTGGATAGCTCTGTGGTCACTGTTCTCTGCAGGCCACATATGATGGTGGGAGATGCTGCATTGAGATGAGGTCCCTGGTTTGAGGTCCCTGGATGATGGGACCTCAGGTGCTTGGGAAAGCAGAAGTAAGGCCAGAGCTGGAGGAACAGAAGAGTCCCATCCATGGTTTTTTAAAATAAAAGAGAACTATGTGTATATATGACAAAGCCTCAGCGGCCACCTCCTCTTTGGGCATGTGGTAAAGGAGGCTTCTGATTTTACTTCACCATGTCCTGCAGTTTGGGAGATTTTTACCTTGAGGATGAGGGCATGGATTAAAAAGAGAGAAAACTTTATTATGTACGAAATCTGAAAACGTGCACATCTTTATCAGAAAAGTAAACCTTGTCCAACCTCGCTATAGGGTGGCATCTGGCTAAACCCCAGGGCCCTTTAATTTCCCACTAGGGTAAGTAGACAGCTAGCTTCATTTCATTTTTCCTCTGGCAGAAAGTTTAAAATACTACCTCCTGTACCCCGGGTGGGACTCGAACCCACAATCCCTGGCTTAGGAGGCCAATGCCTTATCCATTAGGCCACCGGGGCTGACGAGAGACGTTTCACAACGGTCCTAAACCAGTCTTTCTGTCACCTCCCCGCGGTTCCTGCACATTACGCACAGCCTCCCGGCTCCAGCTCAGCGGGTCCTTGGTCCCCTTGACGTCCGTATTCGGCGGGTGCATCCTCTTAGATACCGCCGGTTCCCGAGCATCCTGGGGCTCGGGAGAGATCGCGCACGCGCGGATGGAGCTGAGGTACAATCATCGCTTAGGATGTAGGAAGTCTGTGGATCAAGTCCCGGGTGAGCCCTTTCCCCATCTTTTTAGGAGAATCCGAGTCCTGGGATAATTAACATCAAGAAGGCGTTCGAGGGGGCAGGAGCGCGCCCGCGGCGGTGCGGACGGCCGGGCCATGACCGAGAAGTTCGACCACCTGGAGGAGCACCTGGAGAAGTTCGTGGAGAACATCCGGCAGCTCGGCATCATCGTCAGCGACTTCCAGCCCAGCAGCCAGGCCGGGCTCAACCAGAAGTTGAATTTTATTGTTACTGGCTTACAGGATATCGATAAGTGCAGACAGCAACTTCATGATGTTACTGTCCCTTTAGAAGTTTTTGAATACATAGATCAAGGTCGAAATCCCCAACTCTATACCAAAGAGTGCCTGGAGAGGGCTCTGGCTAAAAATGAACAAGTTAAAGGCAAGATGGACACAATGAAGAAATTTAAAATCCGGTTGATTCAAGAACTTTCTAAAGTATTTTCTGAGGACATGGCTAAGTACCGGAGCATCCGGGGGGAAGACCATCCTCCTTCCTAACTCCCTCCTCCATCTGTCTGAAGATCCTCCTAGCCCTGCACGAGTGGCCGTGACCTTCAGGCAGCCTTGACTCAGCGGCACCAATGCTGTTTCCTGGGCCCATCCTCCCGCCACCTTGTCCTCGTCGTTGGCCTCTGGGGACGACAGGGCCTGGAGGGCGTGCGGGGCTGTGCAGCCAGCTGCCCCCTCTCCCTGACGTGCTCTGTTTGGTCCTCTAGCTCTCAGGGGACTGGTGATCACACAACTTTGAGTGTGATGTGTATGATTCTCCATGGCCAAATAGTCTTGGAAATATTAAATATGATAGGTAAAGTAAAAGTTAAAAAAAATTATACCTAATAGTTTTCTTTTAATATACTTTCTGTTCTTTTTCTTTCTTTCTTTCTTTTATGGTGTCAAAGAAAGCTAAACAAAAAAACAAGGAAAATTTGGTTTAATATAAGTACTTTAAATTCGTTTTGTATTTTATATTTTTAAGTATAGTGCATAAAGAATGTGTTCAATGGAACTGTGTTTCCATAGTTAGTCTAATATAATATAGTCTAATATAATAAAGTCTTTAAGTACTTAAAAAAAAAAAAAAAGGCGTTCGTTATGCAAAATGTGGGAGCGGAAGGGAGAAAGGCAACAGCCGGGAGCTTGGGAAAAGTGTCTGTCCCTATCTTCATCCTCCTCCCTACGTTGCCCCTTAGACCAAAAGTGTTTCCTGGTTCCAAGTCTGTGCAGTTTTTAGCAGAGCCCAATGGCCTTAGGTCTTTGTCCTAAGGATGCTCCGTAATGGCTCTGTATCTGCCCAGCCAGCTCAGTTGGTAGAGTGTGAAACTAGTATCAGAGGACCCAGCGTTTACTTTCCCACCAGAAGATGGGTATTCTTTGCCATCTCTAAAGTATTTGTCTTACTGTGGCTACCAGAGGCGGGGTGGAGGGAGGCGTGGGGGGAATTAGATGAAGGTAGTCAAAAGGTACAAACTTCCAGTTATAAGTAAGTACTAGAGGTGTAGTATTCAACGTGATAAAGAGAATTAACATTGCTGTACGTTATAAGAAGAGTTAATCCTAAGAGTTAAGACAGAAAATCCTATGAGTTCTCATCACAGGTTGATGGATGGTCACTAAACCTGTGATAAGCATTTCATGATGTATGTAAGTCGAATCATTATGCTGTACACCTTAAACTTATACAGTGCTATATGTCAATTATATCTCAATAAAAGTAGGGAAAATAATAGAAATGTTTATCTTAATGAAGTTTCTCTTTTTATTTATAAGCCCTTAGTAAACCACTGAGACATCACAAAAACGATTAAGGAGATGGTGACACTCCTCATGACCCCAAGGTCACCTGCGCCCACTGTAGGGGTACACGCTCAGCTGCCATTCCCCCAGCGTTTTCCCTGGTGGGAGGAGGTCCCATCACTTTGGTCATTCTGCTTAGCCAGAATCCCTTGGTAAGAGCTCGGTTCCGCAGGCAGAGTTGTTTTTTCCAGGTAAAATGATGACTCAATCCTGGGCATATTCTTTACATTTAAATTTTTTAAAAAACATTCACACTAATCATTTAAGGGTATACTCTCACTGCAAGAAATCAAAATAATCTATTAATTTCTTTTCACATTTTTTATTGTGGTAAAATATACGCTTAAGGTTAAATTTGCCATTTTAACCATTTTTAAATGTACAGTTTACTGGCATCAGTTACATTTACAATATTGTGCAAAAGCATCATTACTATCTATTTCCAAAACTTCTTCATCACAATAATCTATTATATTTTTTAACGCCCCTGTCCACTGACCCCTTGGGGGTGACCTACCCGTGCAAAAATTCAACCCCTCTTCTGTCACAGTTCTCGTCGTCTGAACTATATTCATGCAGCCAGTCCCGTGTGGGCTCCCGGCACTCACGGCCGGTGGGCTTCAGGGTCAGCATTCCGCCTGGATCCGAGCACTATAGGCCCTCACAGCGCCCTCAGGGCCTCCCACGCGTCCCGAGCTACGTCCGAGGGGCTGGAGGTCGGTAGGCGGACATAGCCCGAGGATCCTAGGCCCGCGCAGAGAGCAGTCTGGAGAGAGGGAAAAGCGTTTGTTTGTTTTTTGTACCCGGAGTAGAAAAAGCAATCTCCGCAACGACCACGAAGGGACTCGAACCCTTAATCTTCTGATCCGGAATCAGACGCCTTATCCATTAGGCCACGCGGCCTTGCCGCTACTTCTGTTACGGCTTTTCTCATAAAGCTTTCTCAGGCGCCTGTTCAATATGCCCTAATACGCATGCTCACACTGGCAAGGAGCCCCGCCCCTCGGGCTCGGTGTGAGCGGGGCTCCAAGCTGTGCGACTGAGCGCTACTGAGCACAGCCCAAGTGAGGGTTCGAGCCTGGGTGAGGCTGCCCAAGCCCCTCCTGTCCCGAGAGGCTCCTGATCTCTTCTCCCACGTGCCCCCGGCCCGCGGTGGGTCAGGAGTTGCCCTCTGCTTCCCCAGCCCCTTTGCTTCCCCTATCACAGCACCGCTAAACCTGCCATGCTCTGTTCCAGTCTTATGGCCCCAGAATGGACTCTGACTGCTGTATAGGCAGAGGCCCTGTCCGTGGCCCCAGCGTGGTGTGCATGTGGGGTGCGCGTGCTGGGAAGATGGTGTGGACCCCGCGCTGCCCTTTCCCAGGACATCCAGCTCAGCCTAGCCCATGTTGGGTTTCTTAGAGCTGGAGGCTGCCCTGGCGCCTCCCCTGCTCCCCCTCCTCACCCGGTGGGCCCAGCCTCTGAAGTGCCAGGCACTCTGCATACATTATCTCACTTAGTGTCACAGCTCCCTGCGTGCAGGCGCTATTCACGTGTACAGCGATCATCATGTTTATTCCATGGCGGCTAAGCCTCCCGTGCTATCGTGCCGTTTTTAGATGAGGAAACCGAGGAAACCGAGGAGCCGATGGGGTCAGGGATGGCATTGGTGTGTGGCCACCCACAGTCAGCACCCCCTTGGTAGCTGTGGGCTCAGTCAGGCCTGCAGGCAGAGTCAGCACCTCAACAAGCTGCGGATCTCCAGACAGGCCTTGCAGCGCTCATCACAGTCGGGACCCAGCACGTCTAGCTTGCACACCTGCCAATTGACCTGTGCCCAGGACTGCCAGGTCCCCCAGCGCCCAGCCTGGCATCCAGTGTATTGTAAGGCCTAAAGTTTCAAGTGTTGCCTTCACATCTTTGGGTCTCACAGGCCCCGTTGGTTTCCCCTGCTCTTGTCAGCTGTACCCCCCGACCCAGCAGGGAAGGCCCCCCCATCCCGCTAGTTCCCCCACCAGCCAGATCAGCCACACTCCACCCCAGTTCCCTGCCAGCCTGTGAAATTATTCAAACTAGTACCCCACCCCGTTATTACAAAGTCTGCATCTACAACCCCTGCTGGTTCCCTGTGCTCCCCAGGGAAACACTGAGTGGCCGGAATGGCCTGAGGTGTCCTCCTCCCCCAGCTGTGAGTATATGTGGTTAATAACTGCTGTCCGTCTCACTGTCCAGGGCCGGGTGTTGTGTGTTCAACCATCTCATACTATTGAGGGCGGGGTATCCCTCCCTCTGCAACGGGGTGAATAGGAGGTGACCAGAACACCAGGGCTGAGAAGAAGGATGAATCCAGCTCCTCTTCCCAGGCGACCCCCCACCCCCAACTCACCTCAGTCATCAGCTCCAGGAGGTCTCCCCTGGGGTCAGCTCTGAGGACCTCCACCAGCATCTGGACAAAGTCTGAGCCCTTCTCATCCCGAAAGGCTACACAGGCCAGGCCAGGGGACCAGGGCCAGAGTGTCAGACTCAGGCCCCTGCCAGCTGCCTTCCAATCCCTAGGGGCCTATTGTTGGTGGAAGTGGGGGCAAGCACACAGGACCCCAGCAGTCAGGCAAGAGAATGGGGCAGGGAGCAGGAACTTCTCGCTTCTGGATCAAGTTGTTGCTCAATGTTTGTGTAGTGAATATACAATGGATTCAATATCGAAGAAACATTTACTGTGAACCTACTACGTGCCAGGCACTGGCCAGGGCCCTGAGGCAGACAGAACTGTCCTGCCCTCATGGAACTTACAGCCTAGAGGAAAGGATGCAGGTACAGTGCTTAGCAGAGCCAGCCCTCAATATGTGCTCACCACCATTACTATTATCATAAATAATATACATGGAAGGAAGACGGCTTAACTGCGACGAGGCTGGTGCCCCTGCACCCCAACAGCCAAGTGCCAGATGCTCCTAAAGCCACTTCAGATCTCTGGCCAGGAGGCTAGGCCCTGTGTAATGGGCTTTGTGGAGACCCATCCCCTTACCTTCAGTGGCTGCGTAGACCATCAAGATGTCTGCTTGGTTAGGGCTCCCTGGAGTGGGGCCCCTGGAGAAGCTGCCTGCAAGAGGGACCAAAGCCTTTTACCCAGCATCCTGGGACTCCACCAGCCCCAAGGGTCTCCTCCAGTCTTGCTCAAGGGCACACAGGGCAGTAGAAAGAGTGCAGAGCAGGAAAGCCAGATCAAGTTTCAAATCTCAGCCCTGCTGCTTCTTACCAGCTGTGTGGCCTCGGAAAAGCTATTTCACCTTCCTGTCTCCAGGGTTGTTTCAGGCTCAAGTAGGGGAAGAAACTCTCCATTTTCAAAGGCCTTTGCCATTTAAGGTTTTCCTTCCCATCTTCTTGGCGAAGAGAGGAAGGAGGTGGCAGCAGGATCCCAGCTCAGGGCCCTGGAAGTGCTCTCCAGACAGCTCCCCCCCACCAGCCCCGCCCAAGCCCAGGCTCCCTGAGGTAGGTAGACCCACCTTGCACATCAGCATAGATGTGGAGGACATCGGCCAGGGAGGGGGTGGCTGGTGGTGCCTGCAGCCAGAGCCACAACCAGGGGAGAGTGTGCGTCCCACACCAGCGTCCCTGTGCCCTGGGTGGGCACCGCCTGGGGAGGCTGGGGACAACTGTGGAGCAGAGCTGGGGCCCATTCTCACCTCCAGTGACCACCCAACTGCCCACTGAGACCTTTGGGCCTCGGGACCAGACCTGAATCATCCCCAACCCTGGACCCCAGGGACCCACAGTCTGACGAGACAGTCACTGCCACGTAAGTGTGAACAGGGGTGGATGGGAATACAAGTGTCAACCCAGGGATGGTAAGGGGATGGCTGACGCCTGGATGGGTCTGTGTGAGGCCAGGTCGAGAGGGAGGGATGCCAAGCAGAGGGAGCAGCCTGGGCAAAGGCACGGAGCTGAGAAGATACTGCAACGTGTGGGGGACCCTGAGTGGGTTGTGAGGACGGGCGTGGGTGGGGGTGGGAGGTGAGGCTTTGAAGCTGACACCCATTGCAGACAACACGGCCTTATGTTGTGGAATGAATGGGTGGAGGTAATGGGTTCAGGACAACACAGCAGAGCCACAGCCCCCCTCCTGGATGCCCCTTCTGGGCTTTCACCTGGTCAGCAGCTGCAGCAGTGACCAGTGAGGACGACAGCCACAGAGCTCGCCCAGGCCAGTGAGGAAGGCTCCAGGCTTGGGGGTAGCTGGGTGGGGAAGCAGCACACAGGCCTGGAGGGAGAGTCTCAGCCCTCCTGCCCACCCCCCAGACCCGCTTTGCCCTGCCCCGCAACTGGGGGTCCCTGGCCAGCCCACTCACCCCCGGGGGGAAGTGGAGAGCAGCAGGAAGACTTGGAGCAGTCCCACCAGCCTCACAGCGGCTCAGCTCCTGGACAGCTGCTGGGGCTGCCTCAGCTGCTCGCTGGGGGCCACCAAGGCCAGTAGAGCACAGCCCACAGGGCCCCCGTGGGCATCCAGCTGCTCCGGGAACCTAACCAGTTCCCCACGGAAACCCTAGGGCAAGAGCAAGTGCTGGGCCTGAGTCCAGGGAGACCCCAGGTGGGACTGGGGGCAGAGGTGGGAAGAGGCAGGCGAGGGCTCACCTGGACCAAGGCCTCCCACCTCTGGCAGCTCTCAAAGCCCAGCGTCCGGAACACACCCTCCAGGACAGCGACTGTAGAGGCTGACACCTCAGGACTGCTGAGTGTCAGGGCCACCCTTGGACCCTGCCCACTGTACTTACCTTGGGGAGGCAAGGCCAGAGTCGGGCCAGGGTAGGGCTCAGCTGGGAGCCAGCTGGGCTGGGTCAGGGCGTGTCTCCGACTTTCTTCCCAAGCTGCCCCGAGCATCTGCCATCTGCGAGGCCACCTGCAGGGTCCCAGACACCAGGAAAGCCATGGGGCTATGTGGGGGTTTCCTCTGAGCACAGAGTTCACCTCCTGGGCCCAGTGCCAATGCTCTTGGTCCCAACCCTTGGCCTCTCCCTGAGTCCCGTCCTATCAGCTCTGTTTATGAGCTGAGCTGGACCCTGTCCCCTGCCCTGGAACCCTGTGTTCTGGGCCCTACGACCCCAGGCCCTGCTCTGTTCCCTGGCTCCAGCGGGCTGCTTCCTGGCTGGCACTAACACGCCCCCACCTGCACCAGGAGCCTGTGTCCAATCCTATTCTTAGCTCCTGGCCCACCTGCTATCTGATCTCGTTACACCCCAGTGTCTCCCTTCTGAGCCAGCCACCAGCACCAAAAATATTTGTGCACTGCTCCCACCACCCATCACCCCTACTCACTCATTCAGGGCACCCATACACACACGCACACACACACACACCAACTGCCAGCCTGAGGGCATGGGGAGCAGTGAAGGGCAACATCCCAGTGGTAGAAACCCCGGGCTGGACTCAGCTGTCCAGTGAGACCCCGGCAGCTTCATCTGGGAAATGGGGTCTGTCCAGTGACCTCAGGATGAAGCCCGGGTTAAATGGGGGCGCAGAGAGGCTGGCACACACACACTGCGGGACAAAACATCTTGTCTCAGCCCGCCCCCACCGCCTCTCAGGTGGCCCCTGAGACCACCACCTGGTGATTCAAAAAGGACTCTGTGGGGTAGAAGGTGCTCTCAGCACGTGCCCACCAGCTCCACAGGGCCCAGCCTGGGGACGGCAGGGGGGGCGGGTAGGGTCAGATGTGAAGAGATGGGGCATGGCCCATTTTGACTCAGCAGCACTCTCTCCCTAAGGGATTTGAGCACAGGGTCCAGCTTAGCGCTCCAGATCCTCTATGGGCAGCATGAGCCACCACCCTGACCAGTCACGGACTCTGAGCCTGGCTCCTCATTTCATCAAAGGGAGAGAGGGAGTGGCCTCGTAGACCCCACTCCCAGTCAGCTCCCTCACTCTCCTGCTGAGTAGGGATGGGTGCCACCAGCTGTCCCATCCTGAGCTGTCCTCAGACTAGGGCAGGCACTAGCTGACAGGATGAAGGACCCAAGGCTCATGGCAGCCCTTGGGGCCCAGGTGACCTGGAAGCCAAGAATGTGGCTCCACCTGATGACCATCCAGCATCACGTGCCACTAGGACCACCAAGCCAGGAGGCCCAGGGGTACAAATTCCAGGTCCCCCCCCAACCCCCAGCAGCCACCTAAAGAACAACAGCCTGGAGAAAGTTTTCATGTTTATTCAACCTTTTTGCTGCCCTTTGAGGCCAGCTGGGCCAGCTCCTTGGGAGGGCCTGTGGTCTGTCCCTGTGAATGCCCTTCTGCAGGGAATACAGTGCCTCAGGAGTTAGTGACAAGGTGCTGATGGAGTGCTAGTGTTAAGTACCATAAATCCCGAGACTCCAGGAGACGGGAGCAGCAGGGGCAGCAGGCCTCCGCTGGCCCTGTTCTTGGTCTGCACAGTTGGCCTCTGTCCCTGGAGCCAACACCACCCTCCCCAGACTGGTAGAGGGTGACTCTTGGGAACTCAGCTGGGGGCGAGCTGGCTGAAGGCAGAGGCAGGCAACTTGCATGCTGCTGGGACAGGGCAGAGCAGTCAATGTCTGGAAGTGGGAAGGGGTGGAGGCCAGAAAGCCCCTGTGGCTGCACCCAGGACCCAGGTCCTCATGGGTGTGGGCTGACTGACCCTCCCAGAGCCCAGCAGTACCTAAGGCTTAGCCTTCACCCCCGTGGGAAGGCACAGGATGGCAGGACAAAAGGCCCAGCCGAGAAGGCCGGGAACAGAGAGCGACGGGGCCAAGCAAGGCTGAGGGGGTTCTGGGATAGAGACCCCAGGCCTGCCTGAGTCCTCATACATCCCTGTGCCCCAGCTTCTCCCCTGTGCTCATGCCACCAGCCTGGAATGTGCCGGGGCTCCAGGAAACCAGGGGGCAAGAAAAACCCCAGAGCAGTTAGGGGCATGGCCACGAGGTCACAGGGGACTCCATGCCTGGGGGGCACTGGCCAGGTCCCCAGGCGGGCAGGGCTGATGGGCTCTGCACGTGGGGGACCCTGCAGTCCTGCCGGCAGCGGAGATGGTGGACTGGGCCGGGTGGGGACCCTGCCTGGGCCGCCCTTCTGGCCCTCACCCCACAGGCTGGGCCATCTTGGCGTGCAGGCTCTGGTGGGCGATGAGGTGGGCGCGCTGCTTGAAGCTCTTGTCGCACTCGCCGCAGCCGAAGGGCCGCTCGCCCGTGTGCACGCGCCGGTGGTCCAGCAGGTAGGAGCGCAGTGAGAAGCTCTTGCCGCAGTCACTGCAGCCGAAAGGCTTCTCGCCTGTGTGGATGCGCTGGTGGTCGGCCAGGTAGGCACTGCGGCTGAAGCTCTTGCCACACTCGGAGCAGGAGAAGGGCTTCTGGCCCGTGTGCACACCCTGGTGGCGCACCAGGTCCGAGGAGCTGCGGAAGCTCTTGTCGCACTCCTGGCACTTGTGCGGCTTCTCGCCCGTGTGCGTGCGCTGGTGGCGCGCCAGGTCAGAGCCCCAGCGGAAGCGCTTGCCACACTGGCCGCAGCTGTGCGGCTTCTCAGCCGCCAGGTCCTGGAACTGCCGCCGGCGCGTGGGCGGCCGCCCCCGCCGCGCCCCCGCTGCCCGCCCCCGGGGCACCCCCGGCCGGGCCTCGGCCTCCTCCAGCCTCCAGGACACGGTCACGTCACCAGCAGCCTGGCCTGGGAGCGCCGTCACCACCTCCTCCAGCCGGGATCTCTCGCTGTGGCTCGTGAGTCCCAAACCTGCAAGCGGGGAGGAGGCGGCCTCTTCAGTGCCACGCGGTTCCAGGGACAGAGCTGAGGGGAGGCAGAAATGAGGCTCCCGGCCAGCGCCTGGGGCTCAGGTTCAGACAGCCCTGGGCTCCAGCAAACTCCAGCCTCAGCTTCCTCCTCCATGGAATGGGGACAGGAGAAAACGACGACAGAGAAACCGTTCAGAGTAAGCAGCAAGGGGCTTGCTGGGGGTCTCCAGCAGAGGCACTTACTAACTACAGGCCTAACCAATCTACACCCCCTTCCCACACTGCGATCCAACATCCCACCCCAAGCCCTGGCTATTCAAATGCCAAAACTGCATAGATTGAGGTCATCTGTAAATGATCCCAACCCTCACCATCTGTTATCAGCAACCAAGGAACCACAGGGCTCAGCTAACATGGTTCCTCTCGCTACACAAGCTTTTGTCCTCTCAGCTCAAGAACAAACGGAAGTGGATCGGGAGGGATCTTAGCTGGTTCCACTGGGTTGCACGGATTAAATGAGATGATCCCCAAACAGTGCTTAGGAAGGCCCTGACCTGGAGAGAAACCCAGCAGCGTGGCCTCTAGTGAGCAGGTGTCTCTCCGCACCTCTTCACTGGGCAGGCTGAGTGGGCCTCACAACCACGTTTGCACGACGTCCCAGCTCCGTCCCTTCAGTGTCCTTCAACCTCTCTGAGTCTCAGGTCCCTCGTCTATAAACGTGCACACGCTTTCATGCGGTGGGTTGTGAGGATCCCATGAGAAAATGCCTGTACCCGTGCTCAGCACAGTCCTAGCATGTTGCCCATGCCATCACAGGCAGAGAAAAGTGAACACCAGCACAAACGAAACCTCCGGGGGCTCTTACAGAGATGCAGGGAAAGCCCTCTTTGGAGCCAGCTAAGCCAGGACTTGGGAGGAAGACTGAGGATTCCAGCAGGGTGTGCAGGGGTGGGGCCTGACTGGGCCCACCCGTTGCTGCTGGGACTCCAAGGAGGCAAGAGCCTCCAGCTCAAAAGAGCCAAGGACCCCTAGGCCCCTCGCTGTGCCCACTGCTTACCCAGGGCAACGTTCTGGGAGTTCTCCCTTTTTATGTCCCAGAAGAGATCTCTCTGAGCAGGGTCCAGGGACCCCCATTCTTCCCGGGAGAAATAGAAGGGAATGTCTCCAAATGTCACAGGTCCCTGGAATGAGGTGAGAAAACCCAGCTCAGGGCTGCCCTGCTCAGGACTCCCCAGGCAGTCATGGGCAGAGACAGGAAGGGGGATGGGAAACAGGACAGGTCCAGGCCAGAAAAGGATGGATGGAAGAGGCCTTGGTGAGAAGACAAGACCCATTACAGGGACTCATCAGAATCAGAGGGGACAAAGGAACTGGTAACTCACCCCAGAGGCAAAGCAGGTACCTGTCGTCTCTCTGGTGCTCCCCTCTTTAAGAAGAGCCGGAAGCTGGGCTGCATGGAAAGAATGGAGCCTCAAAGAGGCCAGCCCAGGCCGGGAGTGAGATCTTGCAACTCTCCTTCACACACACACGTACACACCTTGCCTTCTCAGAAAAGAAATACCCTTCTTGCTCCCTTTAGGGCAACGTCCAGGAAAGACCCAGGCCCCTGTCCAGCCACTCTGCCACCTTCAAGTTTACTCACCATCATGGCTGTGCTGCTCCCAGGGTACAGGTGGCCGGCTTTGTGTCCCTGCCTTCCGGGGAGGCCCCTGGGCCTGAGATCCCTGGACTGCAGCCTCAGGTTCCGCCCCCTCTGAGGGCACATCCTGTGCAGGAACCACAACATGCTCATCAGCACCAAGACCAGATGGGGGAGACAGAGTTTAATCCCTGGGAAGGAGACACAGGACACATCCCTTAGGAGGCTGGGTGTGGGGAAGGTCAACACAGGGCCCCAGGAAAGACCAGATGAGAATGTGACATCAGGCAGTGCTATGTGCCCAGGGACACTCCCCAACCAAGCGTGAGGCAAGAACCAGCCCCCAAAGGCCAGAATCAAAGAGCCACTTAGCAAGGGGCAGTGGGGGGAGACCTTCCTGTCAAGGGCAGAACCCCACACCCCCGCCACACATTAGCATCTCCCCAGACGCTTCCAGTGTCAAGGACCCAACACCCCACAAGACAGCAGGGTTCACAGGGACAGCTCTACCTTCTCACACCCCCTTTGGTGCTCTCACTATGCACATCACTGTATCCCCAGGGCCTGGCCTAGAGCAGAACACAAATAAACGTTTGCAGAACCTGTGGAGCTAAAACCTGCCTTCCTGGAGCATGCCCACTTTGGTCCTGCTGCTGCCCTACAAAGCCACCAAAAAGAAACCAGATTCACTTGGACAGTGTCTTTCAGAAAGGCCACACATTATGACAAGCTCCTGTGGACACTCCCTCTGGCTCTCCATGTCCTCCCCCACCCCCAACCCCCACCCCACCCCCTGGAGGACTCATCTCTATAGAGATGGCCACCTCTCCTCAGTCCAGGTGCTATCCAGGTGCCCCTGGATGCGGGAGGGGCCCCTCACCTGTGGCCAAGCTTTCACTGGCTGCTTTTGTAGGTCCTCCACCAAGGCAACAGCTTCCTCGCCACTCCCTGGGCATCGTTCGCATACCCAGCCCTGGACGCCCACGGGCAGCACACTCAGGAACTGCTCCAGCACCAGCAGCTCCAGGATCTGCTCCTTGGTGTGCAGCTCGGGCCGCAGCCAGCGGCAGCAGAGCTCCCAGAGCTGGCTGAAGGCCTCGTGGGGCCCACCCGCATCCCCGTAGCAGAACTGCCGAAAGCGCTGGCGGCACACCTCTGAATCCCTGCTGTCCTCTTGCTGGGCAGCGTCCTGCTCCCAGGAGGAATCTTCTACCTTCACGATCAGAAGCCCTTCTCCCTCCCCAGGGGCCTGGTCCTGAGGCTCTGGGGGGGCTGCCATTCCCCTGGCCTAAGGCTCAGGGCTGGTCAGCCTCAACCTGGGCCTTCAATCTCCCAGAGGGATCCCCAGTGGCAGCTGGGTTGGCATCTGGACAGGCACTCCTGGGGAAAGAGCAGAATAGCAGGAGGGGGGCGGTACATGAGCAATCACCAGCCTTGAGGGACATCCAGGGACTCCAGCTCCCGTTCTTCCTGGCCTTGAAGGCTATTTTAGGCTCTCCTATAAAGTCTTGCTCACATGACTCTCTCCTACCAATACAGATCCGCGGCTCCTTATCCTCAGCTCCAAAATCCAAAACTCCCAGGTTTTCACCATCTGGTCTACTGACATGAGATGAGCATATTTATAACCTCCATTTATCTCACTTAATGTAAATGTTCATAGGTTCTATGGGAGAAATATTAATGTATTTGTTCAGTTTGTAAAAATCTATCAAGTTGTACTTCTGATGTATATTTCTGTATATTATTCTTCAATTAAAAAAACTTCTTTTTAACTGGGAATTCCTGGAGGTCCAGTGGTTAGGACTCCGCGCTTTCACTGCTAGGGACCCCGGGTTCGATCCCTGGGTGGGGAACTAAGATCTCGCAAGACGTGCAGTGCAGCCCCAAAAAATGTTTTTTTAAAACTAATGTTTTGATTACTGAGTGTTGTACCAGATTGCGCTAGCGGTGTTATTTAATATACAATATATGTACTGTATTTTTCTCAAATTTTGGCCCCTAGTGTATCAGCAAAGGGTCCACAGACACCATCCTGATCCATTTATCCAGATACACATGAACGTGAGACATAGTTATACCTTACTGCTTCTCTTCACAACAGTCCTGAAAGGTATTTTGGAATATATATATATATATATTTTTTTTTTTTTGCGGTACGCGGGCCTCTCACTGTTGTGGCCTCTCCCGTTGCGGAGCACAGGCTCCGGACGCGCAGGCTCAGCGGCCATGGCTCACGGGCCCAGCCGCTCCGCGGCATGTGGGATCTTCCCGGACCGGGGCACGAACCCGTGTCCCCTGCATCAGCAGGCGGACTCTCAACCACTGCGCCACCAGGGAAGCCCTGGAATATTTTTTTTTTTTTTTTTTTTTTTGTGGTATGTGGGCCTCTCACTGCTGTGGCCTCTCCCGTTGCGGAGCACAGGCTCCGGACGCGCAGGCTCAGCGGCCATGGCTCACGGGCCCAGCCGCTCCGCGGCATGTGGGATCTTCCCGGACCGGGGCACGAACCCACGTCCCCTGCATCGGCAGGCAGACTCTCAACCACTGCGCCACCAGGGAAGCCCCTGGAATATTTTTTTTTCCTGGAATATTTTTAATTGCTTTTTGTTTCAACAAAAAAAGTGATACAAACCATTGTAACAAAAGGGGGGGTTAAACAATACAGAAATACATAAAAGAGAAACTCTTCCTTCCACACTGCAGCTGCACCCCCATTAACCGTCTGACATATGACCTCCCAAATCTTTCCCTGTTCATTTACGGGAAATATATCCATAGAAACCAGGAGAAAAGTGCTTTGTGCGTGTTTTTACATAAATCAGGTCTTACCGCAATACTATTTTGTCATTTGCTTTTCTACCCAACAATGCTGCCTCAGCCGCTCTAGGAGATTCCGTGGTATGGATATACTCGTTTCTTAATGAATACCCACCCGAGTGAGGCATTCAGGTTGTTTCCAATTCTTTTCTACTACACACTAAGCACTTTATTTACTTTATTCTGAAAGGTACGCTCTCCATGCTCATCCTCCAGTGACCGAGGAGAAGGCTCCGCTCGGACAGAGCCAGGGACTCACCAGGGTCGCTCAGTAGGACTCGGCAGTCGGGAACGCGGACCCGGCCAGAGCCCCGCGCTCGGTCCCAGCAGCCTTGCCTGAGCGGAGATGAGAGGCGGAGGGGCGGGCAGCAGGTGCGGCGCCCCAGGCTTCTCCCCTGCACCTCCCTGAGGTGCGCGCCCCCTTCGGCCCCTGCCTCGGGGCGCCGGCCCCGGCCGCCCGGAGCCCGGCGCTCGACCTCGGAGCCAGGCGGGCCGCGTCGCTTGTCCCGCCCCTCAGGACTCACACCGCCCACAGCCGCCCAGGCGTTCCCAGTTTCCGCCTCCAGGTTTCGGCGCCGGAAATTCGCGCGGGGCTCGCCGGGAAACAACACGGCGCATGCGCCGAGACAAGCACTCCCAACTACTCTCCCCAGGAGGGCGTTCGCCTACTATACCGGCCTTCTCCCTGACGGATGACCAATGAACGGTGAGAATTTCCAGGGGTGGCCAATCAGAAGGCAGTGACGTCATGTGGTCAACACCCATGCCCCCAGGCTGAGGTCTGCCCCTAGATTCGCGCTTTCTCCCTCTCGCCTTGTCTTTCAGTTTTCTGTGTTCCTCTGGCCCGTGAAGGGTGAAAAGGAAAAGCCAAGGCTGGCCTGCTGGGCAGAGACGTCTCTGGGCCCAGCTACGAGTGTATCGCCTGTTCCGCCGCAAGGGATGCTCGGGCGTGGACTCTTCCTTCCGTCCCCTGCTCTTTCCGCTACACAGTAGATCTAGAGCTGAGGGGGCCGTGGTCCAGGAGCCGGAACTCAGCCTTAGGAGACTCGTTTATAGCTTTTAGGGTTCCCTCACTCACCCAAATAGTCTTTAGCTGCTTCTAGCAGGGCGCGGAGCTTGCTGGGAAATGCAGTCCAGTGAGGGGCCGGGAAACTCCTGCGCCGATTCTCTGTTCCAGAGGGTCGGCTAGGGTCTCTCAGCAGGATGCGGCCGTCGGGGACGCTGACCCCGACCAGCAGATTTGACTGAAGGACAGCGGGGCTCTCCAGGCTGGGGAGAATCTAAAGCAGGCGGGCCGCGTCGGGGAAGCTCTATGCATTTGGACCTGCTCCCACCCTCTTCTTACTCCCCTTGGAGATATGAGGCTCCAGATCTTTTTCTGAAATAGAAAATCCTTTCTTGTGGTTGTTGTTGTTTGATTATGCAAGTACTGCATCCTTAGTGTAGGAAAGAAAATAAAGTACGGAAAATTTTAAAGGCATCCATATCCACAAAGCTAACTTCCTCACTCAGCTCACATGGCACTCCCTCAAAGTGGTTTTTCCCTAACCCTATGTAAACAGCACCCGGCCCCCGCTGCCATGCCTCTGCCCTGCCTTATTTTTCTTCCTAACTTTTATCACTACCTGACATATTTGTATATTTGCCCCCCACTACTCGACTATAATTTTCATGATATCAGACTGTTTTCACTGCCCTACTTCCAGAACTTAAATACTGTGCCTGGCACAATATTTGTTGAAAAACTGATGGTTAAAATAACTGAAAGTTAAAAATATCCCTAATAAGGCCATTCAGAAATAAGCACTATTAATATTTTAGTCTTAAGTTCTACATCTATGATTATTTCTAAGGTAAATCTGGAATAATTCTATTTAATGAATTTTTGTTGGCTCAAGTCTACCAAAGAGGTAGACTTCCCTGGTGGTGCAGCGGTTAAGAATCCACATGCCAATTCAGGGAACACAGGTTTGAGCCCTGGTCCGGGAAGATCCCACATGCTGTGAAGCAACTAAGCCGTTGCCCCACAACTACTGAGCCTGCGCTCTAGAGCCCGCGAGCCACAACTACTGACCCCGCGGGCCACAACTACTGAAGCCCGCTCACCTACAGCCCATGCTCCGCAACAAGAGAAGCCACATCAGTGAGAAGCCCCCGCACCGCAACGAAGAGCAGCCTGTGCTCGACACAGCTAGAGGAAGCCCGCGCACAGCAACGAAGATCCAACGCAGCCAAAAATAAATAAATTTTAAAAAATTCATCTCAGATAACCGTAATGCCTTGTGGAGACAAAATATTAAAAAAAAAAAAAGTCTATCAAAATCCATCTGTTGTGCAAGGTGCATAGTATTCCATAACATGGAAGTTCCATATTCCATTTAAAGTCCCTTACTCTTGTATATTTAGATTGTTTCCATTTTTCCATTTGCAGATGTTTACTACGTACACCTTCCTGCATTTGCTTGAACTACTTGCTGGAAGCCCAGGCTGTTCTAAGAAGACCGCTGAAGTGGATGCTACTGGGCTCCCTCTCCTCCCCTTACTGGCCCCAGTGGAAAACTACACAAGGAAGAAGGAACTTGAAAGTCCCTTTTTCCAGTGTGCCCTTACATTGTTCTTCACCCTGTACTGACAAAGATTAACAACAAGTTGGCTTGCAAAGGAGAAACGTCCATGGGATCCGGCTCCATTACCACAAAGCAAGACAAAAGGGTGTATTGGGGGTTTGAGGGACAATAAATTAGTAACTAGCACACCTACCATATATTCTATTGGGCATTGCTGATGGATGATAATTTGTATATAGTTATATTGAAATTGACCACCTTATTGTACTTTCCTTTCCTTCTGATAGTTTTAGTTTATTTTTCTATGATGTAAAAAGGAAAAATTGTCTTTCCAGAAAATTTATATTCATTTCCAGAATTTATACTCATTATTTTCTTAGTCTTATAGCATTGTCTAGAACTCCCTAAATATCTTGGGATTTCCCTGGTGGCACAGTGGATAGGACTACATGCTCCCAATGCAGGGGCCCCAGGATCGATCCCTGGTCAGGGAACTAGATCCCACATGCATGCTGCAACTGGGAGTTCGCATGCCACAACTAAGGATACAGTGAGCCACAACTGAGAAGCCCTGCAGCTGCAACTAAGGAACCCATGCGCTGCAACTAAGGAGCCAGTGAGCCACAACTAAGACCCGGTGCAACCAAGTAAATAAATAAACAAACAAATAAAAACCCTGGACCTGAGCCCCAGCTTCCAGCTCTCTGGTTGAATGACTTTGAACAAGTTATTGGACTTCTTGGCCTGTTTCCTCCTCTATAAAACTGAAACCCTCTGCTTAGACTTGAGAGCGTTGAGGAAACATATATATGGTGGTTGGCACCACGCCTGACAGGGCAGCTGCCACTGGCAGCTATTATTACTATTCTCAGTCTGCTGTCCTGTTCAAGACATTTCATCCCTTATTGGCTGGGAGCTAACCGGGGCTGCGACTGCCCTGCTGGCCCTGTGATCTGCAGAGACAGGTGGGGTCCCAACAGCCTCCCTGATGCAGACGTCCTCAAGGTCATTTGGTGTCAGACTGAATGTAGTTGTGAGAGCTGAGCTGCAAACCTAGGACAATAAGCAAGCTGAGCCCACCCCTCCCCGGGGGGGCGGGGGGAAACGTAGAGAATGGGAAGCTTCAGAGCTAAAAAACCAGAAGGCCAGGAGTAAAACAGCCAGGCAGGGGCAGATAGGGCAAATTATAAAGGACATGTGCAAAGAGACCAAGGAGGTAAGAAGTAGGAGAGGGAGCTGGCAGCAGCCTCAGAAAGGACCAGGAGGGGCAGGGTCCCTGGTGAGAAATCCTCACTGGATTACAGCTGGGTCCCCAGGGACGCAGGTGAAAACGTCCAGTCACAAAATGCAGGCCCCAGTGCCTGAGACAGGAGACAGGGAAGGCAGGAGACACTGAGCATGAATTCCCATGCTGGCTCGGCCCTCCTCCCGGCTCCCAAAGAGAAGAGCCCAGGGAGGGTCCAGAGCTCAGTGGGCAATGCCTGGGACAAGTGACCACAGCAGCAGACCACCCCACCGCGTTCACAATTTCAGAAGTGGCCAGCTGACTTCAGGTTTGGAAACCTCTGTGCTCAGAAGCCTTTGCTATAGGCTCTGGAATGGGTCCAAGCCAGGTGAAGGCTGGGGAGGAAGGTGCCCAAGCCCCCAGAGGGATGACATAGGGATGGCTGAGTGAGGAGACACTGGGTTGACTCTGGAGCCCCCACTTCCCCCCGCCAAGTCCAGGGTCAGCCTCCAGGGCCCCACGAGACAGAGCTATAGGCTGTCGCTAGAATTCCAAGGCCTTTAATTTGCAGTGAGCATGCCTGCTCCTCACCCGAGCTCCTCCCGTGTTGCCGCGCCCCATCCCCATGCCAGCACCTCCCCAACTCCCTTCCTGGGCCTCCCAGGTCACACCCCCGCAGCAGCTGCCCCCGCTCCAATCCCCCTCCTTCCTCATCTCTGGGCCCTGTCTCTCAGCCTCCTAGGTGGGGGCCGGAGGGGGCGCCGCCAGAGCCCCGGCTGCCCCCAGCATCAGCATGGCCAGGGCCTTGGGCCCCGCCGTGTGGATCTTCTCGTGCCGGTGCAGGTTGGAGCGCCGGCTGAAGCTCTTGCCGCACAGGGGGCAGGAGTAGGGCCGGACACCACGGTGGGTGCGCTGGTGGGCAGTGAGGTGCGAGCTGTGGCTGAAGCTCTTGCCGCAGTCGAGGCAGTGGTAGGGCTTCTCGCCGGTGTGTGTGCGGTTGTGGGCGATGAGGTTGGAGCGCTGGCTGAAGCACTTGCCGCACTCGGGGCACGGGTAGGGCTTGACCCCAGTGTGGGTGCGCTGGTGGGTGACCAGGGCTGAGCTCTGCGTGAAGCACTTGCCGCAGATGGGGCATTTGTGCGGCTTGGCGCCCGTGTGGGTGCCCTGGTGGGTGACCAAGTCCGAGCGGCGGGTGAAGCGCTTGGCGCAGCGGTCGCACACATAGGGCTTCTCGCCCGTGTGGATGCGCTGGTGCTGGATCAGCGTCGAGTGGTGGCTAAAGCTTTTCCAGCAGGATGGGCAGGTGTAGGGCTTCTCGCCGGTGTGGATGATCTGGTGCTGGATGAGGTGTGAGCTGCGGCCGAAGCGCTTGCCGCAGTCTGTGCATGCATAGGGCTTCTCGCCCGTGTGCGTGCGCCGGTGCGTCACCAAGTGCGAGTGCCAGCTGAAGGCCTTGCCGCACTGCTCACACTTGTAGGTCTTCTTGCCGGCGTCGCTGTCAGGGGCCAGGCCCTCCTCGCTGCTCTCAGGGGCGGTCGTCTCCCCCTCTCTGGGTTGCTCTGGGAAGCGGCCCTCCTGGGCTTTTAGGATGCCGATGTCAGGCGGGGCTGGTTCCGACTGTGCCTCCACCGCGGGACCCAGCTGCACATCGTCCTTGGCTGGCCCTGAGCTCTGGCTGCTGGCTGCTCGCTGCCCACACCGTGGGGCGTCCTCCTGGGCTCTCCCCACCCTGCTTTTGAAGGACTTCATATCCCCAAGGGCTCCCAGGGATGGGGCTAGCTCCTCCTTGCCCACCTCCACGGCTCCTGGATAAAGAGGGATTCCAGCAAGGCAGAGGCTTTCATGAGGGCCCCAGGGGAATTGTGGAGCTAGAAATTAGGGCAAGGACCTGCTGGGAACCCTGGAAGCAAGAGCCAGCCTCCACACAGGAGGGAGGGCTGGCGGCCCTGCCCCAGGAGGGGCTGTGTGTCTGCACCCCACAGGAAACAGCCCGCACTGACATGGGGCACCTGGGAGTGACAGCCACGACCCTACTGCCCCGCCCACCTGCCACCTCTGCACGCACCTCTCTTCTCCTCCTCCTCATCTCCCATCTGCTGGCAGGATCCCGAGGCCTCGCCCTTGCCCTGCACTTGAGAGGCCCAGAAAGGCCTGCTGAAGGGAAACCCTGCTTGGGAAGAGATGCTGTGCTCAGTCAGGGCCTTTCGGGCTGCACAGCAAGGAGAAACCACCCCCCACCTCCCCGGAGAGATGATGGAGCAAAAGAAGAGGGGATGCAGCTCTGCAAACACGGGGCAAAACCAAGTGACCTCAACAGTCACTGGGGGCAGATGGCCATGCCCTCTCAGGATGCACACTCCGGGTCAACCTCCAGGCACACTCTTCTCAGGGCTGGGCCAGGTCAGCTGCTGGCCACCTCTATGTCACACTGTCCCCAGCAGTGAGTCCAGCAATGTCCAGAAACCAGATGCAGTCTTCCTATCCTGCACCTGCACCTTCCCAGAAACCAGATGCAGTCTTCCTATCCTGCACCTGCACCTTCCCAGGATCACAGGCAAAAAGGGCTCCTGGGGGAGGGGCAGTGGGCAAAGAGGCCAAGTGGGAGGGCCTGCGATAAGAGGGCCAGGGACACTGACCACCCAGAAGTCAAGGACCAAAGGCCCATTTGCCAAGTACCCCAGGGTGAGGGCCTGGGAATTCTGGTCAAGTCAGGAAGAGAGCAGAAGGGCTCTGGCCTCCATGCCCTGATCCAAGCCCCATGGGAGCCCCATGGGAGGGAAGGAATGTTTAGACCAACTGGGTGGTTGTGAGGCCTGCCATGGGGCTGTGGAGTGGATGCTGGTTCCCTCTGATCTCCCAGGACTTGCCTGGACCTGCTGGCCTGGGCCCCGGAGAGTGCTAACAATGGGTGGTGAGCAAACTAGAGATAATTAAAGGTGTGAGCACAGCAGCTGCTGTGATCCCGGGGTCCACCAGGGACAACAGGGGTCTTGGCCCGCCATCAAAGTCAGAGGGTGGAATTACCAAGACCCTGGCTCTCCACCTGGACTAGCAGGTGTGCAACAGATGTGCACTGACAGACAAACAGACTGAATGACCGAATGAATGACAATGAATGAATGAATGCTGATTTTTCCATAAGCCCTCATGAAAGTCTGCCATGAAAACTAGAGCCTGAAACTGAGGAATCAAAGCCCTGGGACTTTACTGCTTACCATGAGAAAAACCAAGGGAGCCAAGGCCCCTCTGAGAAGAGGACACGGCCCTGGGGTGGATGTGACAGCTCAGAGTCAAAGGCCTGGAGGGATTAGCTGGCACTGTTCCCCATACTCTGGGCTAGCAGCCCGGCCCAGAGCCAGGCTTTCTGGTCAGATACCTCTGAAGCTGGACTTGGAAGCGGGGAACTGCTGGAATAAGCTAGGGAAGAACTGGAGAGAAGCACAGTCTCTAGGTCGGCACTGTCCAGCACAGCAGCCACTAGCCACATGTGGTTATTTCAATTCAAATCTGACCTAATTAAAATGAGATAAAACAAAAAACTCAGTTGCCCTAGCTGCATTTCTAGGGGTCAATAGCCACATATGGCTCATGGCTACCATATCGGCACCGACCAGAACACATCCATCACTAGGAAGCTTCTATAGTACAGTGAGGTCTGGATGAACCACAAGAGGGGGTTCAAGCCCTGGAAAGGGAGGAGGAGGTGATAGCAGATAGGCCCCACTGCTGACTTCCCAGGGCCTCAGGAAGCAGCACCCCAGCATGAGTGAGCCCTTACCCAAAGACAGCCCATTCCTCTTCTGCAGGATATCCCTGTAGAAACTCTGCTGTGTGTGGTCCAGCCGCCCCCACTCCTCCCGGGAGAGGTACACAGCCACGTCCTCAAAGGTCACTGGCATCTGAAACAACATGAAATGCCCACTCTCCAGGACACGCTAGGACGTGGTGGAGGGGCATGGTGGTACCAGGACAAGGGCAAGACCCCGACTCCCATCCTGCTGACTCAAGTGAGGCTGGCCCTCGGGTGTGATGAAGAGGACAGTTGCCCAAGGAAGGCTTTTGGGGGCAAGAACAAAGTGCTTGTATACAGCAAAAGACAAGAGACAAAAACAAGGATCCTTCTTTTCGGCACCACTGCCAAAGCTCAGGATCTCCAGTCCCCACCCTCAGGTCCAGTGCTCAGATCCAGAGAATGATTCAGAGACGCTGTCCCTCCACGTCCTTCGGCTCCAGCTGTGGATGGGGACATTCACCTGGGACCAGGCAGTGAGGAGCGCCGCGGCCATCCGCCGGTCTCTGGTCCTCCCCTCGTGAGAGAGCACAGGGATCTGGGGGGAGGGGAGGGCTGAGAGAGGAGAGAGGTCCTCAGCGTGGCCACCTCGTCCCGCTTGGCCCTCCCACTCTCCACAGTGAGCTCATGCCAGGCCCACCAGGGACACCCACAGTGCCTCCAATTCCACCCCCAACCTGATCCAAGAAGAGGGTCTGTGGGCTCTGAGGGTGAGCGGGGGCGGCCTCCAAGGGGCAGGTCGGGCAGACATCAGGGTCTCCCCACCCGGGCTGAGCGTCCACCTGGGAAAGTGCCTCTCTCCACATCCCCCTCCTCACCTCCGCCAGGCAGGAAATGCACTTTCTCCTTAGAGCCCTGGCTTAGGGGCACCCAGCCCCGTACTCCTTGAGCTCTGGCCTCCTGTGATGCCCCCTCAGGGTGTGGCTCTTCCGGCTCCATCTTGATGTGGGGTGGCTCCTGAGCTGCTCCCAACAGCACTGTCCCCTCCGACTCGGAAAGCATTTCTTGACAAGAATGCCCATGACCTGGAGTCTAGCAATAACAGCCCCATCAGCACTGTGACAGAGAATGGGAAACACAGCAGAACTCCACACTCGGGGACCTGCAGAGGCAGACACTGAGGGTGGCAGAACGCACACCCAGATGCAAGGCTGGCCCTGCTTCCGTCTCCATCCCTGAGACCTGCACATCCGTGGTTTACCCCTGTAAGACAGGACAGTGAGGGAAGGAGGCTCATCGAGGCCCTGCTGGGTGCCCACAGGGCAGATGCCTCTTCCCAATTCGAGCCTCACACCTCCCACAGGAGTGTGGATTGTTATTCTTTTAATAAATGAGGAAACTGAATGTAGTTGGCTGGGTTGAATAGTGTACCCTCAAAATTCATGTCTACTCAGAACCTCAGAATGTGACCTTATTTGGAAAAAAGGTCTTTGCAGATGTAGTTATGGATCTTGAGATGAAATAATCCTGGATTCAGGTTGGGCCCTGAATCCAATGACTGGTGTCCGTAGAAGAGGAGAGGACACAGGGGCTTCCCTAGCAGTCCAGTGGTTAGGACTCCCGCTTTCACTGCCGAGGGCCCAGGTTCTACCCCTGGTCAGGGAACTAGGATCCCACAAGCCATGCGGCAGCCAAAAAAAAAGAGGAGAGGACACAGAAACAGAGGAGAAGCCATGTGAAGATGGAAGCAGAGGCTGGAGTGATGCTGTCACAAACCAAGGGACACCTGGAGCCAACAAAAGCTGAGAGGCAGGAAGGATCCTCCCCTAGAGCCTTGGGAGGGGGCCCTGCGGACCCCTTGATTTTGGGGTTCTGGCCTCCAAAGTGTGAGAGAATAAATGCCGGTTGTTTTAAGCTACCCAGTTTGTGGTCCTTTGTTACAGCAGACACAGGAAACTCACACCCCCAGGCTCTGAGATCAGACAATGGCCCAAGGTCACAGAGCTTCGAGTGACTCGGCCAGGACCTGAACTCAGTGTATCGGACTCACAAGTCACCCCCAGGGCCATAACTTCTTGAAAGTGACAGGAAGACATGTGGCCTTGGGCCATTTCAGTCCTAACTCAATTGGTCAGAGCTGTTGGCAGTTTCTGATTTGGAAAAAATAAGTCCAAGCATACCTGTAACTGTGCTGAGGCCTTGCACCCACCTAGGTCTGATGGAAGGGAAACTCCTCTCAGGCTCACCCCCTTTAGCGCTGTCCCCCACAATGGGACTGCCAGGATCCTCCCTCCCCTCTTCATAGCAGCCTCTGCCCCAGCCCTCTGGGAGGTGAGGAGCAAGCTTTTGAGTCAGGCTACTGGGGCTGGAATCCAGAACCACCGCTTACCAGCCTTTCAGTCCTGAGCAGAGCAGAGCACTGGGAAAGTCACCTCCCTTGCACTGGGAGGCCCTGGTGAGGCCTCATCATCACCACCCATAGCACTGGGCACTGGCCAGCCTTCTGCTGGGAACTCAAGCCTATCCCTCCACCTCCCCACCCACCTCAGTATATAAGACTCTCAGGCCAGGAGTCAAAGTTCCTGGGAGCCACACAGGCCAGGCGGCCTCCGAGACTCAGCTGCTCTGCCTCCACACAGATAACACGTGAGAAAGAGCTCTCCACTCCACAAAGTTCTGGATAAACAAAGAGCAGTGCTGGTAATTATTATTATTACTCTACTGTGTGAGCTGACAGAATCCAACATCAGCAGAGAATGTTGTGGACATGTGAGGCCCACTGGGAGTTACAAAGACATTATGGAAGGGAAACTGAACTGCGGTAAAAATTCTTTGTGCTTCTATGGTATGAAAACAGAACTGACACTTGATTTGTACTTGAACTTACAGCCACTGGAAACCGTAGCTGAGGATTTCCAGGTTTCTCTGACCTAGGTTCTAGTGGCTGTGGGTGGTGTTTTATATGTTACAATAATGAGCACCTACGGGCTGATGAGCTGCTCACAGAGGCCTCTCGTGCCTATTATCTTCTCTGAGCCTCCCAACCACCTGGCAAGACAGGTGGGAATGGCAGGCACATGATCCGCATTTTATAGATGACACACCTGGTTCCCAGAGGCCAAGGGACCTGCCCAAGGTCGCACATCCCGCTGCAGCTGACTCATGTTCCCCTAGTCCCAAGCTTGGTGACCCTGGTCTCCCCGCAAGTCGTAACTACGCACACACAGGCAACAGGTACAGGAAGGGCTATGTGCTTAGACCCAGAGAGAGAGGAGGTGCAGGCCCAGGCAGAGGGGAGTAGAGGGTAGACTGAGGCTTGCCCATAAGCTCTGAGCACTGTTCAGAGAGCAAACCCCACCCACAGGACCACTGTGCAGCCCCCTTACTATCTCGTGCAGCCTTTGGTCTACTGACTACCGAATTCACCAGGCAAAGCAAAGCAGTCCCATAGAATTCGATTCCCGGGTGGAAGGTATTTCCCATCATACCACCTTCTCTTCAACATCCCCCCACCGCATCTACCAGCCCTGCTCCCACGGTGAGTCTAACTCCTCCATTGGTCCAAATGCCCTGCCTTGAAAATCCCCTTCCACTCCAGTTCCTTCCAGTGCATGCCTCCCTCACCCAGCACCCCATCCATACCTCTTGGGCTCTCTCCTTGTCCTGGGTAGCACGGATGCCTCCACCATCCGCAGACATTTTCTGTCTCAGAGCTACAAAGCTCAGCCGAGTCGTTTCTTCGTCTTGTTGGCCAAGTCCCCTCCAGCTTCTGGCCAGGAGCCTAGAGGAGCAGAAGGAAATCAGCCAGTGTCTCCTGGACATCCCTGAAGCCCCCCAAATTCCCACACCGGACCAGATCCATCCCTGGTCCCAATCAGAAATAAAACCTCCGAGACGCCCTCCAACGGTCTCACTCTCTATGCTGTTTTTTGGTTCCTCTTTTTGACAGAATGCTATTTTGTATTATCCCGTTTATCGTTGAAGCAAGAATCTCAGAGCAACTGGGTTAAGGAAACCCGGGGTGACTTGAAATCTGAATCTCCTGTCATTAGGAGCCGAAAGGCCTGCAGAGATCCTGCGAAACAGGTGCTGAGTGGGGCCCCGCCCACCATAGCCAGCTCCGCGGAGGAATACAGGCCCCGCGGTCTCCCGGGTCCAGGACACACACACACACCCTGCACTCGACCTGACTCGGTCCCGCCTGGGATCCAGAAATTGAGCTGCCCGCTCTCAGCAGCCCTCCCTGCGGCTGCAACCACCCGCCCGGGCCGGGTGTCCATCCTGCTCACGGTCCCGCAGATGATGTCCTTCCTCTTTCCGAACGCGGGTCCAGGCCTCCTCTCCCTGCCAGCCCGTAGCCTTCCACCTTTGACCCCGTCCCCTCCTGCCAGCTGGCCACTCGCGCGGGTCTCGGGATCCAGGCGCCCTCCCAGCCCCCCTCTCACCGAGGTGGAGGCGGAGGGGTCACCTCGGGCGGCGGAGGCCCCTCCCCCGGGGATGGGAGATACCGCAGCCTACACCGGGCGCGGGGAGCCGGGTGGAGACTGGGATTAGGGACAACAGGAAGTCCCTCCCAGATCCCGTTCCCCACGCAGCTGCAGCCCTACAGCGTTCCCAGCTTGGAGGGTTCCGGATTTGGGGTCCCGAGGCCGGCTGCACCTGCTTTCGGCCCGGAGGTGACTCCCAGATCCGCGTTGCCGGCTCACGATCGCTTTACCTGGCACGTACTCGTGACACCAGCCAAGCAGGAGCGCCAAAGTGGGAAAATATATTTTGTGTAAGGATTTTGATATTTGACGTTTCAAATTGCAGCTGTCGTTACAGGACGAAGGACACTTTGCCGAGTGGAGGGACATGGTGGTCCCTTTCAGTACACAGAGCTTCTGAAAGTCTTATGGGTGTCTCCGTGGAGACGTCCCTGGATTTCATTTAAGGCTCCCAGACCAGTCAGCAGCTCCTCTGGGTTCCCGCCAAGACTGGCATGGAGTTCTCTCTCCCTAAGAGCAAACTTAGGAAACGAAGAGACCTGGGAACTCCTCAGTACCCACCCCTACACCTATGTCTCACAGTTTGGAAAGATGTGGCATCAATCTGATTTTTCCAGACGCTGCCCTCCCCCCGCCCCCGACCAGCTCCCTCTCAAGGCTAGGGATAGAGGTGACAAAGGGGTCTGACCCAGCCATGCATGGGGTCCCAAACCCTCAGACATCCCTGGTGGCTTCATAGTCCACCTCTCAGCTTCTGTCTTCCCTTCAGACTCTGAGAACTAAGGCTCCCAAAACGGGAGAACAGAGACTGTGCTTCACTCCCTGGGGCAAGGCACCCATTTCTCCTTAACAGGGCACAGGAGATGAGTGTCAGGAAAGGGTTGAGGGCCAGCCCTGTAGTCAGATTCCAGGAAGATTC
>NW_006780388.1:1787455-1801228 GCF_000442215.2 Lipotes vexillifer
CCCCCTGCCTTCGGCCCATCAGAGTCCTCTGAGATGTATCCACATCACCCAGGAAGACAGGCACCACTGGCCCTTGTACAACCCCATCGGTGTGCTGTGTGCACTCACAAGGGTTCAATTTTTTTAAAACTTAGTTCCCAACGCTTAAAAAATTAGGAGGGTTCCATGACTTCCCTGGTGGTGCAGTGGTTAAGAATTCGCCTGCCAATGCAGGGGACACGGGTTCAGAGCCCTGGCCCGGGAAGATCCCACATGCCGTGGAGCAACTAAGCCCGTGCGCCACAACTACTGAGCCTGCACTTTAGAGCCCATGAGCCACAACTACTGAGCCAGCATACCACAACTACTGAAGCTCGCCCACCTACAGTCTGTGCTCCACAACAAAGAGAAGACACTGCAGTGAGAAGTCAGAGCACCACAATGAAGGGTAGCCCCCACTCACCACAACTAGTGAAAGTCTGCACGCAGCAACGAAGACCCAACACAGCTATAAATAAATAAATTTATAAAAAAATAAAAATGAGGAGAGGTCCCATAAAATTGATTTTCTTGAGAAACAAGAACAACCAGAGCAACCCTGGACCCATATTCCTCCCATTCTGGGCCTGATCTCACGGTGCTACCTTTGGTTCTCCACTTGGCCCTTGCAGCATTTTGAGCTTGCAACTCTGCTTTTTGAGTTCAACTTGTTTTAGGAGTCCTAGAATTCTTATTGATTCTACTATCACTTTGATGAAAGAAAAATTACCCCCAGGGTTTGGCTCTGGTCAGTATTTCCAGGTGTTTTAATCCTCAAAGTAAAGAGAGATGAACAAAATTGTATCAAAAGTCAATACTGTTTTTAAAACAGAGAGAATTATAAAATGAGAAAAAGCCACAGGGGGCCCTGGAAAAGATGAAATGCACAGTCTGGGAGCCAGACTGTGTCAAGCTAGTGTCCAGAGTAAAGGAACTCAACCTGAGGTGGACCATCTCACACATGGCAGTCCCAGGAGTGCACCAAGTCCAGAAAGAATGGGTGTGTCCTGATTCCTGGGCAAACGTTTCTCTATCAGACAAAAGGGGCTACAGTTCAGGGATACTGAGGAAGCCCAGAGGTTTGGATCCCACCATGGGATTACCTAAGTTAGACCAAAAGAAGTCTCAACATTTACTTAACTGTTCAGAAAAAAAAAAAAAAAATATATATAGATATATATATATATTTATATATATATATATATATGTTTTTTTTTTTTGGTACGCAGGCCTCTCACTGTTGTGGCCTCTCCTGTTCCGGAGCACAGGCTCTGGATGCGCCGTGGGATCTTCCCGGACTGGGGCACGACCCCGTGTCCCCTGCATCGGCAGGCAGACTCTCAACCACTGCGCCACCAGGGAAGCCCCAGAAAATATTTATTGAGCATCTGCTATGTGATATATATTAGCTCCTTCTTGGAAATGAGAGGAAACCCTTCTAGGGCTGGCTCTAGGCCTGAGCAGGTCTAGAAGGATTATTGATATTTGCTTTGTGGGAATTGCAGTCTCCAAAAGACTTCAGACCAGGGCAAGGTGAGTCAATAAGTAGAGATCAAAAACCTAAATGCCTTCAGCAACCAGGCAGTACCATAAACCACCAGTGCCTTGGGTGTAAGACCGGAGTGGGAGGGACTTCAGGGGCCTCAAGAAACCATATTTTGTTTAAAGGGGGTGGTTGGGGGCTCAGTATTGCCCAAGCATGAGGTTTTTTCAAGACCAGCCAAAAAAGAATTCAATTTCTATGTGAAATATCCTGACTTTTGAATGTTGATGACTAAAAACAAAAACAAAACAAAACAAAATTAAGAACTCCATACAATTCCAGCAGAAAACATCTGTTGTCCCACTCACAGGCCACCAGGTTAGAGACGTACTTACCTCAGGAGCCTGTTTACAAGGCGCTTATCAGAGCTTCAGGCAAGGGAAACACTCAACAAATGCCAACTCCACTATCCTGCGGCTTCAGTGAGCTTGAGTAAGAAAGAATATGCCACCTTTAGTAAATAAATCGTTATCTACCCTCAGACTGGCCTGCAAGCTGATTCAGGTCTTAAAAGAGGACCTTACAAAAAAGCAGCCAGAATAATAAAAACTAGAAAAAAGAATCATCTGATGTAAGAAAAATAAAAACAAACGTGTGCTAATGAACACCGTTAAGCCAGGCTGGAGACAGGGAAATGCAGATTTAGCCTTAGGAAGGAGAGACGATAGGGTCAAATAAAGGAATGTAAGAGAAGCCAAGAAAAATAGGAATAATCGAGTAAACTGCAGAGCAAATGTTAACCATTGAAAAAGAAGAAAAGGAAGCCAGTACAAGTGTTAGGTAGGTGGAACCCCGGAAATAAAACAAATTTTGAAGAAAAATAACAGAACTCCCAGGGCCGCTGGAGACCAGGTAGTGAGAGTTCAGGTGCCCGGCGGCCCGCTCACAGCCGGTGGCGTGGAGGCAACCCTGCGGCCCCGTCCCCTGATGCGAGGCGGATGCAGGGGGAGGCGTTCGGAGCCACAGGAGGCCCAGAAGCCCCGCGCGCACAAGTCGTCGTTCCCCAGCTCTGCAGCCCGCAGGGCAACTATGCGGAGAGCGCGTCTCCCAAGCAACAACTGCCCCGCCCCGCCCCACGGGAGACGCAGTGATTGGCTGTCGCCTCCATGGCTCCGCCCCTCCACAGCACCGCCCTGCTGCCCTTACCTGCGCGCTGCTGTCCGCGCTCCCGAGGGGCAATCCCGCCGAGGGCGAAGGGTCATCCTGGTGCTGCTGGACCCTGGCCGGTGTGCTCGCGTTTCCCGTCCGGGTGCCCCGTTCCAACTTCCGGTTTCCCCGGGTCGCTCGTGGAGCCCGCCTGTGGGCCAGGGGCACGGGGGCAACGGGGGCGGTGAGGACCGCGGGGCGGACACCCGCGAGCCCTCGAGTTTCCGGTGGGAAAACAGGCTGGCTGAGCGAGGGCCCTCAGCTTGAGAGCGCCGGCGCCGGGGTACCCGGGACCACGAATTCCGGCCCAGCGCCCCATCCAGCCTCCCAGGTCAAGGGTTTCCGCCCCTCACACGTTTTGAGTTTTGTTTTGTTTTGTTTCAAAAATGGGAGTATATGCTGCTGACGTGCCCCCCCTGTGTGCGTGACACATATTTAGTATAAAAAACATATAGAGAAAACAAAACATGTAGCATGTCAAAGACATACACAGCCATACATTATGAAGTGGTGAAAGCAGATTTTATTCGGTAACTATGGACAGCAGGGCAAAGAGCTGCGCTCCATCCGATGTGCTGCAGAGGTGACTGGGTGTTTCAAAGGGAGAATGGGGGCTGCGGGGGGCGGGGGGTAGTGAAAAGTCATAAAGAGCCAGTCAGTGAAGCTGCAATTAGGCCAGGTGTGTCTGCTACCTGGCAGGTGTGGGAGGCAGGAGTCTATCCTCCCACAGAGAAGGGAGACAGAGGCCCTGTCCCTCCTGATGAGTACATTTCAAGGGAATGGCTCTCAGGTCAGTGACAGGTTATAAGAGTTATAATCTTCTTCTGGGTTATAAGAGACACATATTCACAATTATAAGCCCTTTTTAGTAAGTGCTCTAAGAAAGGGAGGCTAGGGGCCCATCATCAGGCATTAGCTAGAATGAACAGTAAATTTTTCTGGCA
The DNA here is from genome assembly GCF_000442215.2 of Lipotes vexillifer. Lineage (NCBI taxonomy): Eukaryota > Metazoa > Chordata > Mammalia > Artiodactyla > Lipotidae > Lipotes > Lipotes vexillifer. Next base: position 1,791,107 of record NW_006780388.1, read on the forward strand.
GCTTTGAGCTTTCTCAGGCAGGAATTTTAATGGGGGGCTGGGGTCATAATGGCCTTATGCAGCTAGAAGCTATGCTAGAGTTTGGTCAAGTCTTAGGGCAGGTTTGGACGGATGGTTATGTGTCAAGAGTTCTACTGTTCTCAAGCGATGCCTTGCTGTTTTTCAACTGCGGCATATTCTGTTGTATGGCTACATCACAATGTCTAACCAGGAGCCTACTCATCACCCAATTCTTGATGCCCTTGCCTTGCAGCAACTGGAACTACCCAGCAGCTCTTATTGTGGAGGCTTTGCTCCTTTCCAGTGGGCGAACAAGACTAACATCTGATCTTGCAACAGGGCAGGCAGAGAGGCTGCCAACCCCAAACCTGGCTCCTGGATCTCAGCTGTGATGCTGGCCCAGAAGCCTGCCCATCACAGTCAGCAGAAATGGCTTTCTCCTGCCCTGGGCAAGCTCCAGGAGGAAAGGAGGCTCCTCCCTAGGCAGCAATTCCAAGTGCTTCTTACCATGATTGTCAAGGCTGGCAGCTTCAGCCTCAGCCAGGCAAGCCGTGAACACCAAGGCCAGAAAAGCCCCCAAACTTAGTAGGGCTGACTGGATATATTCCCCAAACACCCACATACCACCTTCCAGAACATTTTCTCTACCTGCGAGCTAAAGACAGCTTACAGTACAGGCAGGGAGGGGATTCTCTGTTGAGACCAAGCTCAATAGTTACTCCACTTGGCTCTTTGGAGGTAGATATTAGAGTAAATTAAGTTACTTTCCCTATAGAGGTTGCTGCATTTTTAGGAAACCAGGACACTATCATCATCCTAAAATACCCTTCACTGTTGCTGCAGTCACCTCCTGCTATCTGATACCTAAAGGGTGCCCCAGTCTTGGGTAGAGCTTAAGGTGCATTCACTCACGAAAGCTAAAGACACTGAAGCAGGTGGGGATGGGAGTACTTAGGAGGCATTCTGACTGGCTCAGGTCTGAGGACTCCTCCTGGAGGCCCCTCATGGGAGCAGATGACAATGGCACTCAGGCATCCACCCTTGATGTCCTTTTCAGCCCTTCCTCCTGCTGCACTCTCTGCCACCTACCCTCAGCTCTCAGACTCCTTCCTCTACATGGCATGTGGTCTTTCACTAGTGTCTCTTCTATTTTTTTTTTTACTCAGTTGGGTGTGAAAAAAAATGTAGAACTTCCATTAGTTTTACTTTCTCTCCTTTTAAAAATCCTATTTTTGTGAATGCTTTATAATGTGAAAAAAAATCAGGGTTCCATGGAGAAACAGCTGATCCTAGGACTGGGGCAAGAAATGCACAAGATGAGTCTGCAGACAGTGGGAGGGGAAATGGTACAAGCTCTCTGGACAAGTGTGGCAGAATCTTCTGAACCTGACCATCCACATACCCTGTGACACAGCGATTCACTCCTGGGCACAAGTCCCGCAGTACGCACTTACATGGTTACCAGAGACCTACAAAAACTACTAAGCGTGGCCTCAAACTGAAAACCACCCCCGTGTAGACACAGTAGAATGAACAAATAACACAATGGGGAAATACTATTCAGGGAATAAGCAACGCGTGGATAACTCCCTCACTGTGGAGTAAGGTCAGATGAGAGTTCCTATTGTGTGACTTCACTTACACGGAGTTCAAAGACAGACCAAACAAATATGCTGTGGTTGGAAGTCAGGATAGAGATTATGGGGGAAGGGAAGTGACCAGAAGGGGGCACCAGAGTAGGCCCGAGAGGGCTAGTAAACTCTGATTTGATTGGGATGCTGGCTAAAGGGCTGTTTTCGCTTGGTGGAGACTCATCACGCTCTTCGTTTTTCGTTTGCGCACATTTTTTGTATATTACACCTAAAAGTTTACTTAAAAAAAAAAAAAGGAAATGAATGAAGAGAAACCATAAGACCACTGCTATGATCCAGGCAACAGATGATGGTGACCTGGACTTGGTAGCAGCAGTGGAGGTAGAGAAACACAGATATGAAAAATATTTAGGCTATCAGACCTACAGAACTTGGAGACTGATGAGATGTGGGAATGAGTTAAATCAAGGGGGTCAAGGATAAATCCCAGTACCTGGCTTGAGCAACTGAATGGATTGTTCTACACTTACCGAAATAGAGAATACCAGGAAAGACAAGGTCTGATGTGGAATATTCCTTCAATCCACATTTAGTGAGTGTTTACTATGTGCCGGCCACTGGAGATACAGCAATGAACAGCAGCAAAGCGAGCCTTGTGGAGCTTGCGTTTAAGTGGCTGGGTGAGGGACTTCCCTGGTGGTCCAGTGGTTAAGACTCCGTGCTCCCAATGCAGGGGATCCGGGTTTGAATCTGGGTTTGATCCCTGGTCAGGGAACTAGAACCTGTATGCATGCTGTAACAAAGATCCCGTGTGCTGCAACTAAGACCCAGCGTGGCCAAATAAATAAATAAATATGTTTTTTAAAGTCATACAGTGGTTCACCCTCTCTTCAGTGCTTCTCAGTCATTTCTACCTTAGCAGTGAGATTAGAGTAAACCTAGCCCAGAATCCTGCCAAAGTGTGTTCTTAAGTCTTTGTTCTGTCCTGAATTCTGTACCACCTGGAATTAAACCAACTCATTAAAAAAAAAAAAAAAAAAGAATGAAGAGGAACTGGCAAAGTGGGGATGTGAGTGAAAGCATCCATTCCAGGCGAGGACAGGATCAGACTGGCATGTTCAGGAATTGAAAGACAAAGGAAAAGAAGCCAGAAGATGAGATCCATGGTAGGAAGGGGCTGTGGGATGAGCCCCATGCTGAGCTGTCTGGATTTAGTTCTAAGTGCCATAGGAAGCCACAGAAGAGCTTTGAGCATCAGAGTGAAGGGATGCAATTAAACCATCTGCCCAAGTTGCACAGCAGCAAATGGCAAAGCTGAGACTGCAGCTCAGGCTTGCAGAGCCAATGGCTGGCTCCTACCAAAGAGACAAGACGAAACACCTGGGAGATAGCTAGTTTACAGACACTGAAGAAAGACCAGGACAGGTGCAATGCTCACTCCTGTTCTCATCAAAATCCCCAGTGCTTCTGTACCAGGGCTGGTCCTTAGTGAGGGGTCTGGCTGTGCCATAAACACTGCAATTACTCCATCAAGATTGCAACCACCCAGAGGAAAATGCTGGGGTTATGGCTGCAGGAAAAGATGTTACTAATGCAGTTAAGAGACAGGCATTTAAGCCTCTGGATGAACCAAAGGCTAATCAAGGGATCATAGTGTTTTTAATAGTAATTCTTCCCAGAGCTGGAGAAGGATTTCTCCCTTTGCCCTGAATAATTCTAAATGGAGGAATCCTAAGGAAACTGAAAATACAAGGAAATTTGTTTTTCTTTTGCAATCTCTGAAGAGATAAGAGGAAAGAAGACCCCATCACCCCATCACTATTTTCAGGTGCTTTTGCTGACCTGGATAATACTAAACTTATTTTTTTTTCATATTTAATAAATAAATGGTAAGTTGGGGGTTGGTTTTTGTTTGTTTTTTATTTTTTTATTATTTTTTATTTTTTATTTTATTTTTTTATTTTTAAAAATTATTTATTTATTTATTTAGGGCTGTGTTGGGTCTTTGTTGCTGCGCACAGGCTTTCTCTAGTTGTGGCGAGCGGGGGCTACTCTTCGTCGCAGTGCGCGGGCTTCTCACTGTAGTGGCTTCTCCTGTTGCAGAGCACGGGCTGTAGGTGCGTGGGCTCAGTAGTTGTGGCGCATGGGCTTAGTTGCTCTGCGGCATGTGGGATCTTCCCGGACCAGGGCTTGAACCCATGTCCCCTGCATTGGCAGGTGGATTCTCAACCGTTGCGCCACCAGGGAAGTCCTTTTGTTTGTTTTTTAGACACCAGTTACTTCCCCCCAAAATCTAAGGTAACAACTAGAATAGTTTAAGTGTGCATTTTCAAGATAATTTTAGAAGATATTGATATATATCCTAAACAGGTAGATTTATATTAAAAGTCCTTTGAAGATGCGTTTATCATTTTTACTAAATGGAGTAAAGTAACAATCCAGCAACTTCACAAGAATTTTCGTCTCTCAGTGGCTAACACTCTGGGAGAGGGGAGTGTATTGATATTTTCAAAGATAAGGACGAATTTGAAGGGACTTAAATGTTGAGCTCTTTTTTTTTTTTTTTTTCCTCGCCACGCGGTTTGCAGCATGTTAGTTCCTGGACCAGGGATTGAACCCGGGCCCGACATCGAAAGCGCTGAGTCCTAACCACCGGACCGCTAGGGAATTCCCTTAAGCCCTTTATTTCTGCAAAGTAATTTGAGTTAATAAACCTTGCCCCCGTGATCTGGTTCTGCCCAGTCTGTAAGCCTCAAGGGGGCAGCACTTGTCCCTTCTATTCAGCACTGGGTACCCGGGGTCAGGGACAATGCCCGGACACACTCGGGGAAGCAAATATTTCCCGAATGAATGGTGTGCGCGCGTGGTGGGCCAGGAGCGCGGGTATTAGCCAAAGCCCATACCTGGGCCGAGAGTTAGGATTGAAGGAGGCCAAAAGCTAGTGTTGGTCTTGTCTCACTCCAGGCACTTGCCTTTGCCTGGATGCTATTTCTGGGAGTTAGGTCAACCTGGTCTCTGCTTTTCTGACAGATTTCCAGGAAAGGTGTGCACCTGAGTCGAAGGTCTGGAAGACAGCGTCAACAGCAAACACCGAGCCTTCCCTCTGTGCTCCCAGCCAGCTCCCCCAGGCTCTCACCTGGACGCTCCAGGCCCGAGGCACCGAGACCACCTTACCCGAGGAGGCCACGCTCCTTCCTGCAGTTCTCCCCCATCATGTCTAGACAAGGCCCACAGCTCCCGGTCGAGTTGCCCCCACTCCCAGGGGTCAGACACGGCCTCGTCCTCGAAGGCTGCAGCCATAGGTGCGCGTGTCAGGCCTGGAGGCGGGTCAGGGTCGGTGGTGCCCGGGGGAGGGGGCGTGATGGTCCAGCCTAGGTATAGGGGTACAGGAGATGCCTCCGCCCCGCCTCCCAGGCCCGGCCCAGCGGCGGGGTTTCCTTTCCACATCCGGGGTGGGGTTTCATAGTCCCGCCCTGGGTGGGTTTCCTGGCCCGCCCCAGAGAGGGGGGCTCAGTAGCCCCCGACTGCCCTCGAGGTAGCGGGAGTACGCACTGTGGAGTGCCCGGTGCGGGGTGCCAGCAAACCTCGGAGGGCGGTGGACTCTCTGCCCGGCGGTTCCTCATCCATTTTGTCCGTCTTCACGTGTGCCAGGCGCTACGCTAGGCGCGGAGGATGCAGAGCTGACAAGGGAAACGGACCACTGTCCGCAGGGAGCTTTGGTCCAATGAGATCCACGATAGACAATTAAAATAAAGGACCAGGAGAAGCCCAGGTGCTGTTAAGTGCAGGAGACAAGACCCGGCCGAGGAGCCAGAGCAAGCGCAGGATCTGGCCGCCCGTCGGGGCAGCCTGAGCAGGTTGGAGCCCTGAACGCTCAACGAGGCACCGTGGACTCCCCAGAGGGAAGTGCCCATCTGGCTAGAGCCAAGGGCATGACGCAAAGAGGCCCTTTAGAGCAAAGGGAAAGGCTTGACTTTGGAGTTAGAGTTGGACTCAAGGCTGTTGGTGAGGTCACTTCGCCTCCTGGGAGCCCCTGCTTGGTCATTCATAATGCTGGGACAAAAGCCACCTCTAAAGATTCTTGGGAGGATTTTAGGTGCCAGTGTCGACCAGTGCCCTCTCTTCCCCATCACATGGTCCTGTTCCATTTTCTAATTAGCACCTGTGGTTTGCTCCTGTACCCTGGCGTGCAAGCTCAGGACTGTCCCTCACGTTTACCTCAGTATCCTCTTTGCCCGGCACATAGCAAGCTTTTTTTTTTTTTCCTTTGGCCACACCTAGCGCCATGTGGAACTTCCTGGACCAGGGATGAACCCGCGCCCCCTGCAGTGGAAGCGCAGAGTCTTAACCACTGCACCACCAGGGAAGTCCCAGCAAGCATTTGTAAATGGCAACTCTTGTTCCCCAAAAAAGTACAGGCTGACAGACCACCAAGGGGCACAGGGCCAGTCCTGCTTAGGAGGGGGGCAGCTATTACTTGGAGGGGTAGTTAGACTCTCAAATACAGGCCTGGGTTGGAATCTGGATCCACTGCTTTGTCTTTATTTCTCTGGCCCCGCCCTCTCCCCACCCCACTCCCAAACTGGGAGGTTAAGGGTTAACTCTAGGAAGCCCCCCTCACCACCTGGATGGGATTGGGGAAGGGAACTTCCTGTTCCATTTTCCCGGAGTCCTTTCCCAGGTTGGTTGAGGCTGACTCTGGCCCTGGGGGCCCTCAGAGAACCCCTCAGCACTTCCACCTCTGTAGTGGGAACCCCGAGTGGTGAGTTGCAGGGAGGCCTGGGGTACAGGCTTCCAGGACAGACTTAAGGGGTTCGTTGTAGCTTGGAGAGAGAAAGGGGGCTCCAGGCCTCTGTGGTGGGATGGGGGATTAGGGTGCTGGAAGAAAGCCTTGGGTGGATGTGGTTGGTCCATGCCGGGGAGTACTGGCGGGCCTGTGGCAATGGGGACATTCGGGAGGGTCGCTGGACTTCCTGTGTCGTGGGCTTGCTGTACCCGCTGGGGAGTGGAAGGCAGGCTCCACGGTCCCCCAGGTGGACCGGACTCATCGACTCAGCCCAGCACTGGAGGGGAGCCCGGCCAACAAAGACGAATGATCCAGGGAGAAAGGGAGAGCTCCTGGCCGAGGACCCCAGCTCTGGGTGCTCCCATTGTCTGGGTGGGTCTGGTGGCAGCACCTCCACCCCAGGCTGGTCTAGCCTAAGCCTCTCCGCCTCTCGAGGTTCCAAATTAACCTGGTCAAATATCAGAGGATGGCTGAAGAGCTCCCCCTGCAACCAAGCCCACCCCCCACAGATGCGCATATTAACAAAGCTTTTGTCCTGGAGACTTGGGGGGAGGGAGAGACTCTCCAGGGCCTTCGTCCCTTGAATTCCACCTCTTTCAAACCTTTTGGAGAGACCTCCCCTGAAGGTTCCGGTGCCCCACTTGCCTAAGCCTGAGGGCTGGAAATCGGAATGGCCTTGTTTTTTCTGATTCATGCTGTAATATTCTGGTTAAGACTAGGCAAATTGCACAGGGTGGGAGGGGAATTGAGTCCTTTTCTGTTTCTGAGCTTTCGCACCATAAAATCAGCGTTCTCCCCTTAAAGCAAATCTTGGCTCTCCCTGGTGTGACCTTGAGCAAGTCACCCATCCTCTCAGAGCTTAGTCTTTGCACCTGTCAAATGGAGAAATTATAACTTACTGCGTGGGCTGGAGTAGGATGAAGTGACCCTAAGCAGAGCCCATACAGATAAGCACTCAGTACATGCCAGCTGTTAATACAGGGTTCCTGATCACACGTGATTCGTTCTCTAATTATTTTGCTCATGCTACCAAAACACAATAAAACAAAAACCCATTTTCCTGAACATTTAGTAAAGACCTTTTCTGCACCAGACATTTTTTCATGCATTCCTCAATAATTAAAACTGCAAGGTAGCCAGGTGGGTGGTGTGTGTAGAGTCCCAGAAGAGGTGCCAGTGGGTGGAAGGAGCCCCATGTGCCAAAGTGCAGGAAGGCACGGACGTTGGACAAGGCTGTGGGGGAGAGAATGGAGGTAGGGGAAAACTGGGGAGATTCTGGAGTGGTGGGGGGAGACTGCAGACAGGCCGGAGGGAGTAGGTAGGTGGGGGAGAGGGAGGGAAGCTGGGAAGATGCTGGAGGGAGGTGGAGGGAGGCTGGTCAGGTGGCCAGCACGTAGGCCTGGGTCTCTGTTTTAGCATCACAAACCTCTCCCCTGTGCGGGAAGTGCTAGGCCCAGACTTAAAACACATGTGTTTCCTTTGTTCTTTTACCACATCATAGCCCACTCACCCCACCTCTAAAGGAGGTTCAGAGATCCCTCAGCCCTGAATGAAGGGGACTTACACTATCCAAAGCTCTTGACCAGGCTGACTTCTCCCTGGCTCCATTGTCAAGGCTGGGCTGTCTTGGGGAAATGTCTGTACCTCTGAGCCCGGGTGTCCTGGGCTGTAAAATGGGTCAGTGATAGGACTAGCTGTTAGCTGTGGTTGTTTGTATTTTTACTCAGTAATGAGAACAGTAAGGTGTTCTCATTAGGCACACCCGACGTGTACTCTAGCAGGTAGGGCACCGCTCCACTCCCTTTACGTGGTGGGAAGTGATGCAAGAGGGTTTCTTCCCATTCCTCTGCCTGGGATGTTCCTGATGGGGGTGGGGGACAGGTTTGGGAGAAGCTCATTTGCAGTCCTGAAGCTGGAGAGCAGGGAGGGCAGAGACACGTTGGAAATTGGGTTTCCATATCCGTAGAATAAGCCTTCTGGGTTGTGCTGAATGACTGAACTGAGTCCCCTGTGGGTGCTGAACTTGGGTCAGCTCCCCCTAGGTAGGTCTTGGCTACCCCAAAAGGAAGGAATAGTCCTATGGAACCAGTGCCCCCTGTTGGTCAGTTAGAAACACTTTTTTTTTAATGCTAGCCAGACTCACAGGGTTGGGATGGATACCTCCCAGAGGGGTAGACCAAGGAAGAATCCAGAACTAAAAAAAAAAAAAAAAAATTAGGAAAGAAAGGGAAATGACTGCCTCTCCTGCCATCACCCAGCTCCCAAGGGTGCACCCACTAGAGGCCTCTGAAGTGAGTGAGACTGCTTTGGCCTGCCTTGGGAACACATCTGTCACAGACTTCTGCAAGCAGTAAGCTTAAGTCCCATGTGGAGACCCACCCACCCATCCCAGCTCCCTGGCTCATCCCAGCCTGTCTCTAGGGATGGAACCCAGGGAGGGAAGGAGATTGGAACACCAGGTGGGAGCTCAGCCCTGCACTGGTCAGCTGGGTGGCCTTGGCCTTGACTGCTGAGAACCACCTCCAGAGCCAGAAAGTGAGGGTCAGTAAGTCTGGTCAAGGAGCAATCACATGCATGAACTACTCCCCACTCCTGCCAAGCTTTTATCTTTAAAATTCTCAAACTTCCAAAGAAGTTGAAAGAGCAATGCAATGAATGGGTGAATCCATACACCCATCTCCCAGATTCAACAATTGCTATAATTTTGCCACATTTGCCTTGTCGATCCATAAATGTGGCTGAATCCTCATGCTCCATCACTTCCAAACCCTTCAACATTTTCTAAGAATAAAGAAATTTCCTACATACCACATCTCAGAAGTTGGTAGTCATCTCCATTATCACCCAGTGCTGCAGATTTCCCCAACTGACCCCAGAATAGCTTTTAGAGCCTTTTGTTTTAAATTAGGATCCAGTCAAGGTTCGTGCATTTGGTTATATCAGCTGTTAGTCTCCTCTAGAGCAATGTGTGCCCTACAGGCACTTTTTAAAATTTAATTAAATTAATTTAGTTATTTATTTTGCGGTACGCGGGCCTCTCACTGTTGCAGCCTCTCCCGTTGCGGAGCACAGGCTCCAGACGCTCAGGCTCAGCAGCAATGGCTCACGGGCCCAGCCGCTCCGCGGCATGTGGGATCTTCCCGGACTGGGGCACGAACCCGTGTCCCCTGCATCGGCAGGCGGACTCAACCACTGCACCACCAGGGAAGCCCCAGGCACTTACTTTTCATAACAGACTCAGAAGAACCTGGGCCACTTGTTTCCCGTAATGTCCTGTCTTTGGGATTTGTTTTGGTCGTTTCCTCAAGGGACGTTTGACTTATTTGTTTGTTGTTGTTTTTTATAAATTTGACATATAACCTTAAGCAAGTTTAAGATATACAGCATTTATATGTTATAATATGATTGTAATGTAATGATATGTATCATTATATAATTATAGTACAATATTATTGTCTGCATTTGTTATACTGTGCATTAGATCTCTATGGCTTATTTACTACTTGTTACAAGTTTGTACCTTTAAACACCATCACTCTTAGCCTCTCTGCCAACTTGTTTTTATTCCCTGCAATTCCCTTTAACCTGGAAGTTGGGTCTAAAGGCTGGATTGGATCACGATGGAATATTTTTGGCAAGGACCCATCTTCAGTGGTGCCAGGTACTTCCCGTGGCATCATATCAAGAGGCAGGGAAAGCCAGACTGTCCTCTCTCAGGAATGCCAACTTTGGTCACTTGGGGAA
>NW_006780388.1:1801238-1813982 GCF_000442215.2 Lipotes vexillifer
GGTAAAGTGAAGTGAACTTCTAAATGCTGCAGGAGGGAATGAGAATACTGAACAATCCATTTTCTCTGCCTTTTGGTGTGTTGGTCAGGCTGAGCTCGTGACCAGTTCGAGAAACGATTCCTCTGGAGGCCACATCTGTAGGCATCCCTTAACACCCCAGGTGTGGGAGCCAAGAGAGAGAGAGACCCGAGAGTTGAAGCAACCACTGTGAGGCGTCGCCAAGGTGAAGGATGCTTGCAGAACCAGGCCCGGCTGCACGGGAGCCAGAGCAGCTCGGAGCAGTCAAACTGGAGGAGGAAGAGGCTGCCGGCCAGGAGGACCCCAGGTGGCCAGAGGCCAGGCCCCGGCCCGAGGTGGCTCACCAGCTCTTCAGGTGCTTCCAGTATCAGGAGGACATGGGGCCGAGGGCATCCCTGAGCCGCCTCCGGGAGCTCTGTAGCCATTGGCTGCGGCCGGCTCTGCACACCAAGAAGCAGATCCTGGAGCTTCTGGTGCTGGAGCAGTTCCTGAGCGTGCTGCCCCCCCACCTCCTGGCCCGGCTCCAGGGCCAGCAGCTCAGGGATGGCGAAGAGGTGGTGTTGCTGCTGGAGGGTGTCCAGAGGGAGTCCAGCAATGTGGGGCCGCTGGTAAGAAGCAGGCAGCCAGGCGGGCTGGACAGCAGGTGGAAAGACAGGGACTTTATCACCCCATTAAGAAATCACTGAGCTGGGACTTCCCTGGCGGCCCAGTTATTAAGACTCCCCGCTTCCACTGCAGGGGGTGTGGGTTCGATCCCTGGTTGGGGAACTAAGGTCCTGCACGCCGTGCAGTGAAGCCAAAAAAAAAGAAGTCACTAAACCCCACTTTCCTTCCTCTGCCGGCTCCTTCTTAACCTCCAAACTCCCTCCCTGTCTGACCCTCACCTTTCCTCAGTCCCATGGCCCTAGGGAGTTAGTAGGACTTGGATTACCGTCCTGTCCGTCACCTAACATGGATGTGTTCTGAACAGGATTTTAGTTTTAATGCTGGCAAGAATTGTCCCCGTGCAGAGGTCACCTTGGAGGAACAGGGGGGCTCTTTCCAAGTCTCCAGCCACAGCCCCAAGAAGGAAGTGCCCTCAGAAGGGCCTCCAGCCCTGGAGCCATCGCAGGAACTCTCGCCATCCCAGCCAGTGCCCTCCAAGCCTGCTGAGATGGGGGCCTGGAGATGTCCCCCAAGTTCAAAGCAGCCACTGAGCCCAGGTCCCAAGAGAACATTGCAGGCCCCGCAAGAGACCGGTGAGGAGCTGGGGCCTAAAGAAGGTGGAGGCCTGGTGTGCGGTGGGAGCTGAGGGGCCAGGTGGGTGAGGGTGGGGAAGGAAGGGGGCAGCCTCCCTAGTTAACAGGAATGGGGGAGAGCCAAGATGCCTGTCACGGGGCCCTGATGATGGGTGCACGTCCTTGGAGCCACATGGTGGTAGGACCGGCTTCTAACAGCTTTTTCTTTCTCCCCCAGTGCTGTCAGCACCCCCAGGCCCTGAGCTGTGGCCAGAGAACTCTGGAGATCAGGAGCTAGCAGCTGTGCTGGTGAGCCGGACTGGTACCCTCAGTTCTCTGCCTCTGAAGTTTTAGCAAATCCATGTTTTTCTTAATTTAAACCTTGAAAGTTCTTCATCCCCCTCAGGTCCTAGAGCCCCATTCCTCACTTAGTGACAATCTCTGCCCCTCCTTTGGTCACAGGAGTCCCTAACCTTTGAAGATGTCCCAGCAAAGAAGGCTTGGCCTGTGCATCCTCTGGGTAAGAGGCCTTTTTCCTGGGTTTATGACCACTGAAGGGTTTTTCTTTGCCTGTTAGGGGTGGTCCCTACCTGACTTTTTGACCTCTTTGGCAAAAAATGGACTATTTTGATGAGGTAATATATACTGATATATGCATATATAGATAGATATATATTGATATGTCTGTATCTATACAGGGCTATTTTTAGGCTCATTGGGTCTAATCATCAACCCCCAAAACTTTGAGCTTTTAAAATAGGTGGTTGGGAACTCCCTGGCCATCCAATGGTTAGGACTCTGGGCTTTCATTGCCGTGGGCCCAGGTTCAATTCCTGGTCAGGGAACTGAGATCCCGCAAGCTGTGCAGTATGTCCAATCAATCAATCAATCAATCAATCAATAAGGTGGTCATGGCAAATACCATATGATATCATTTATATGTGGAATCTAAAATATGACACAAATCAACTGATCTATGAAACAGACTCACAGCCATAGAGAACAGACTTGTGGTTGCCAAGGGGAAGGGAGTGGGAGGGAGGGATGGATTGGGAGTTTGGGATTAGCACATGCAAACTATTATATATAGACTGGATAAACAGCAAGGTCCTACTGTACAGCACAGGGAACTATATTCAATACCCTCTAATAAAACATAATGGAAAAGAATATATCTGTAACTGAATCCATTTGCTGTACAGCAGAAATTAACACAATATTATAAATCAACTATACTTCAGTAAAATTAATTACAACAGCTAAAATGAAATAAAATAGGTGGTCATGGGAGGGCTTGCTAATGGGTATGGGTCTCCATTTGGGAGAATGACATAGATAGTGGTGATGGTTGCACAACATTTTGAAGGGACCTAATGGACCAGAATTATACACCTTAAGACGGCAAACTGTATGTTATTTGGTTTTTACCCACCCTCTGCCCACCTACCAGCTTTGCAGGATTCTGGGATTCTTTCTGCTTCCAGGCACTGAGGTTCTGGCAATTCCCAGAAGCGCCTCCGAAAAGGCCTGACCTGTCCTGTTTTCTGCTTCTTTCCCAGGATTTGGAGGCAGAACCCCAGACGAGGCGTTTAAAGAAGAGGAACCAAAAGGGGTGTCCTGGCCCGCTGCCATCTCAGCAAAGTCTCAGGCAGAGAGTCCCAGGGTGGCAGAAGAGCCCCACACTCAGTCGCTCGGCCCGGGCCCTGAGGTGGGCGGCCCCGGTGGAGAAATGTCCCCTCCCGACAGGAGTGAAGTTCTCGAGGTCAAAGTGGCTGGGGGCGCCCCCAAGTCAGAGCCGGAGACAAAGTTCATCTGCACAGACTGCGGGGTGAGCTTCCCACAGCTGGCCCGCCTGGAGACGCACCAGCTGCGGTCTCACCCGGGCGCGCGGTCCTTCCTGTGCTTGTGCTGCGGGAAGAGCTTCGGCCGCAGCTCCATCCTCAAGCTGCATATGCGCACGCACACGGATGAGCGGCCGCACACCTGCCACCTCTGTGGCCACCGCTTCCGCCAGAGCTCGCACCTGAGCAAACACATGCAGACGCACTCCTCCGAGCCTGCCTTCCTGTGCGCCGAGTGCGGTCAGGGCTTCCAGCGCCGGGCCCGCCTCATGCAGCACCTGCTAGCGCACGCCCAGGACCAAAAGCCCCCAGGCGCCCCGGAGACCAAGACCCCAGCGCCCCCCGAGCTGGCCATCGTCCTGTGCTCCCACTGTGGCCAAACCTTTCAGCGCCGCTCCAGCCTCAAGCGCCATCTGCGGATCCACGCCAAGGACCAGGGCCACCAGTGCTCCGAGTGCTCGGGCAGCCTGCGTCCTGGGCCCGAGCTCAGGCCCTACGTGTGTGGCGACTGCGGCAAGGCTTTCCGGCGCAGCGAGCACCTGGGGGCACACCGGCGTGTGCACACAGGCGAGCGGCCCTTCTCCTGCCAGGTCTGTGGCCGTAGCTTCAGTCAGAGCTCCCAGCTGGTCTGCCACCAGCGGGTGCACACAGGCGAGAAGCCCTACAGCTGCCCACACTGCGGGAAGCGCTTCATGCGAAGGGCCGGCCTCGCCCGCCACCTCCTGACCCACGGCGGCCCGAGGCCCCACCACTGCATCCAGTGCGGCAAGAGTTTCAGCCAGACGCAGGACCTCGCCCGCCACCGGCGCAGCCACACCGGGGAGAAGCCCTGCCGCTGCAGCGAGTGTGGCGAGGGCTTTAGCCAGAGCGCCCACTTGGCGCGCCACCAGCGCATCCACACCGGGGAGAAGCCCTGCCGCTGCAGCGAGTGTGGCGAGGGCTTTAGCCAGAGCGCCCACTTGGCGCGCCACCAGCGCATCCACACCGGGGAGAAGCCCTGCCGCTGCAGCGAGTGTGGCGAGGGCTTTAGCCAGAGCGCCCACTTGGCGCGCCACCAGCGCATCCACACCGGGGAGAAGCCTCACGTCTGTGACACGTGCGGCCACCGCTTCCGCAACAGCTCCAACCTGGCCCGCCACCGCCGCAGCCACACGGGCGAGCGGCCCTACAGCTGCCAGAAGTGCGGCCGGAGCTTCCGGCGCAACGCTCACCTGCAGCGCCACCTGGCCACCCACGCCGGGGCGGGGGACGAGGGCGCGTCTGGGCAGGCCGAGCCCCCCCAGGAGTGCCTGGAGTGCGGCAAGATCTTCAGCCGCAGCTGCAACCTACTGCGGCACATGCTGGTGCACACAGGGGCCAGGCCCTACTCCTGCGCACAGTGTGGCCGCAGCTTCAGCCGCAACTCCCACCTGCTACGCCACCTGAGAACCCACGCCCGGGAGACCCTGTACTAGCTTCACCTGGTTCCGCCAGGTCTGTCCCGCGTGCATCTCCCCGGTGTACCTGGCCTTCAAGCCTGCAGTGGATGGCGCTGCCCCCACACCCCAGCCACCTCTCTCTGGCTCCACCGACCCTGCACAGTAGTTCTTCCCATCCCCACAGGGAACTCTTCCAGGCCTCAGGAATGTATTTTAAAATACCCAAAGTAAAACAGCCTTCTTGAAAGTGGTCCCTCTTTATGTTTTTTTTAAGTGCACCAAAACGCCACCTTTTACCCTCCCCACTGTATCACGGTGATGCATTTCTCCTTGTCCCACCCCTTCAAAGCAGGCTGGATGGGAGCAGGTCCAGGGGGAGTTCCTCCCACCTGAAAAGGCTCAGACTGTGTGTGTGTGTGTGTGTGTGTGTTGGGAGTTGGGCGGAGGGTTTCTGTCACAGGCAGCTCTTGGTAAGGCCAATCAATCTCACCCAGGAACTTTTTCTCCTCTGGAGTCTACCACTAACCCTCCGTGTCCAATACAGTATCCTCCAGCCATATGTGGCTATTTAAATTAATTTAAATGAATAAAACTTAAAATCCCAGATTCTGGATTAATACAGGAAACCTCTTCTTCTGCAACATTGGTAACTAATTCTAACTGAAAATGCTAACAGGAGAAACTAACCTGCCCACAGCCAAGTCAGGTTGACAGTTGGGGACCCCTAACCATCGTACTCTTCTAAACCCAAAGCTGCCTTGTAGGCTTGCCCCACCCTCTTCCTGCCCATCAGGCTGACTTGGTTTGCCTCTCCCTCTGGTGGACAGATTTTAAATCATGTGACTTCTGCTAAAAATACAGGAGAGAAAAGCTGCCCACCCCAGCTCCAGAGCACACATACACCTGCTTTTGTCTGTCACTTTTCACTCAAAAAATATTATATTTTAATTACTGCCCCTCCACCAACCTGACACAAGACTGCTCCTTAGCAAATGCTTGTGGAAAGGAAGTGAACTCATCAACCAAAGCTCAAGGAACTGAAGGAGAACCAGCCCCAAATCTGGGGAAAGTAGAGGTGGTTCTCAGGCACAGTTGGGAGGGAAAGCTCTGAGCCTAGGGAAGGTCCAGCCCTTCAGGGGTTGGGAGGAAGAGTGGGTTGCAGAGAATCCCCAAAGGCAAAGCTACTCTGTGAGCACCCTGAGGCAGGAAGTCAGGGCTGTGTGGGGTGAGGTTGGAGAGATTCGGGGGAGGGGAATTTGGCCTCAGAGATGGTGAGCATGGCTGGCCCTCAGGCCTTGCTCCTGGATCGCCCAGTCTGCATTTGCAGGCCCAGGTGACGGAGGCCACAGGCCCAGAGACCCCACTCCCACCTCTCCTACTCTGCCTTCCCTCCTGGCCCAGGATTGGGTACACCCTCCCTGGCTCCTGGGGCTCTGATCAAGGAGCTGCGAGGCCCCAGCTGGAGTGGTGAATGCCCAAAGAGGGAGATAAGGAGAAGAAAAGAGGGGTCAAAGCCGCTCCCCGGAGCTCCCTGTGCCCCAGGAGTGTGCATTTATTGAGCACCTACTATGCCTCAGGCACCGCGATAAGCAATGCAGTGGCCTGAGATGGTCCAGTCCTCACCATGAGTCAGTCCTTGACCAGGGTCCCTAGTTACAGATTAGAGAGGCGGGTGGCTTGTCCTTGTTCACCCAGAACCAGGACCCCCACCTGGGTCCATCTGACCCACGAACTCTGCCTTTCACCATTGGGCCCCCAGCCTCCATCCCCACAGGCACTCCATTTGGTTCAATCAACTTTTATTAGGATTTCAGCACTACAGCTACAGGCAGGTCAGACCTGGAGAAAGAAACCCGGGTGGGGAGAGCTTGATGGGCAGGGTGGTGTCCTCCCTGAAGGACAGGAGGTGAGGGAGGTTGCAAGGATGGGTCAAGGGTGGGCAGGAGGGCAAAGTTCGCTTCAGAAGATTCTTACTGAGAAGGGGAAAATCAAATTGGCTTCTACATGAGGCCAATCTCCTCCCGGACTCTGTGGGGCTCCCTAGACCTAGATGAGGCTCTTGAAGACCTGCCCCACAGAGGAGAAGAAACGCTTCAACTCTCCCCAGATGGCCTCAACCGCACTGCGCAAGGCCTGTAGGCCGGCAGCCACCTTCTGCCGCAGGCAGGCAAGCGCAACAAAAAACTTCCACTTCAGCTTCTGCAGCCATTCTCAGAACTGCCTCAGCGCTCTGTCCCGAAAGCTCTTCCCCGGCTTCTGGTCCCCTGAATTGTCAGAGCCAGAGGGCCTCTCCGGGTCTCCTGGGTTGTCAGTACCAGAGGGCCTCCGGATTCTACAACGGAATTCCTACTGCACTTCACCAAGCACGGGGGTGAACTCCTGTAGGGATGGGAGGCTGTTCAGGGACCCCCGCTAGGGGGGATGCAGCCCCAGGTCCTGACCCTGGCTGAGGCCTCCAAGCCTTTGTGAGAGTCTGGGACACAGAAGCCCGCAAATGGAAACTGCCTGCTTTCCTGCCAACAGCTCCATAGACACCAGGACTTTTCCCAGAGGCTGGGCCTGGCCCCTCAATTCCCCTCAAGGCGTAAACCACCATGGTGAGGTGTACCTGCCTGTTGGCATACTGGCCTCTGAGCCCAGCACCAGGCCCACGGGGCTCATCATCGTGAATTCAGGGCAGGGCTCTGGCCACTGTGTGCTGGGCGGGGAGGCCAGTGCCAGCAAGGCTGCACCTCCTGAGCTCTCAGGGGCCATCCCTCCAACCCCCACTCAGGGGAGCTATGTGCACACATAGCGTTGGCAGTGCCAACGGCGAGAGAGAGCAAGGTGGAGGGGAAGCAAGGGGCTGTGACAGTGGCTCATACTCACCAGTACATTGTTGTGAACTTCAGCATCCACAGCTTCAAGCAGGTTCTCACTGAGTTGGTCCTGGGGAGAGGAAGTGTGGAGGCTGCACACCTGCCCCTGCCGCTGAGGTCTGTGGTCCCCACTGTGGCCTCCCATGCATCCAGGTGAGTCCAAAGGGAGACAGCAACCCAGATAACCTGGCTGATCCAACCCCGGGGGCTACTCTTTGGGGCAGGGGCAAGGCCCAAACTCACCTCCAGCCTTGCTAGGACTGACTCGACCTGCTGGGAAAACAACGCTCTGTTTAAAATCCCCCCACCCTCTCTCACTTTCAGTCTCAAACCCCAAGCCCCAGCTTGTTCTCATCTGTGGCCCCTCACCGCAAGGTGAGGGTTCAGCCCACGTGCCTGGGGACCAGGCATCTGGCATCCCTGCCCTGCCATCAATTGCCCTCTGACTTGGACACCTCCCTCAGCATCCCTGGGCCTCTGTATCCCCCACCTGTGCACTCACCTGCCACACAGGTAGGAATTTTGTCCAGTGTAAAGACTGGGTGCTGAGCTTTCACCTTCATCATCACCATCATCAGAAACCACCCACCACACTTAAACTGGGGAGGCAAGGGGAGTAGGGGTGCACTGACCCACCTGTGTGTCTGCTTGGGGTTGACCTTGGAGTTCTTCACAGAAGTCATCCACATACTCATGCTGTGAAGAGAGACAGAGTTGGGACAAAGAGGCTTGGTCCTTCTCCCTCTTGCGTCTCAGGTGAGCCAGGACATTCTCAGCTTCACCCAGCAGAACCCAGGCCTCCTGCATCCCCCAACCATACATGGGGAAGAGGTTCTTACCATTTTGGCCCTCAGAGCAGCAATGTTATCTGGGACTCCCTGTGTAGGTAACAGTGACACTCAGGCTTATGTGACCTTGCCAACTCCCCCAGACCTGTTACACACACACACACACACACACACAAAGTAGAACCATTGCCACTGAGTGTGCAGGGTCAACCTGGTTCCCAGATCCCTAGCCCTCCGTGGTCCTGGTGAGAGCTGAACAGGGAGGAATTGGCACTGTCCTCTCCTGTCTGAGGCTCTAACTGACCGCTGACCCTGCAGGCCCCTGGGCCCCAGCACCTCCCCGCCAGACACTTGGCTCCACCATGGAGGTGGGAGGTGCCCCACAGACCCCTCACAAGACTCTACATTATGGTCCCAATCTGGAGCTGTCCACACTGCCTTCCGGCCCCTGGGTGGTCAGTGCCACTCACAGCGTGTGCAAGGCACCTGTCTGCACACTTTGTGTCACCAGGGGCACCACCCTGTCAGCCCAGTGTCACACACAACGGGGCAAAAAAACACCTTGGGGGCCAGTGGGAACAATCTCCTGACCCTCTGAGTCTGACCACTCAGCCCTGGGTCATCCCACAAAGACCACTCCCCGATCCCTGTGTTGCGTGGCCCAGAGCTCCCTGGTCTGGTCACCCTCAGAATTGAGGTGGGGGGAGTGGTGTGGTGGGGGGAGGGGGGAAGGCACCCCAAAGGGAAAGAATAGACAGTGAGGCCAGGCACCTGAGAAGAATATTTTTAAGTTTCTCGGAAAGCACTGCCCAGCCTCAACCCCCGGGTTTCCAGGGTGTAGACAGGGTCCAAGGGGATGGCTGATTCCTCTTACACTGCAGACCCTCCATTTCCAGCTCCCCCACAAGCATGTCCAGTCTAATTCCTAAAGTGACACCCTTGTCCCATAACTCCTCTGTGCTCCTGCACACACAGACATGCACACAGAGCTGCCCCCCATAACTGACCTCCCAGACAGGAATACTGGCCCACAACAGGACCTGTTCCATAAAGGAAAGGGCTCAGAGCAAAAGAAAACTGTAGGGTCCTTTGTCCACAATTATGCAGGATTTCAGGACGGTGACAGCAGAGCATTTGAACAGGGTCATTGTGAGACTGGGCCCTGTTGATGGCACAGGTCACATGCCTTTGACCCTCTGCTTCCCCGGTGGCTCCCCCAGGGCCCAGGGAAGGTGGGACAGAGGCAGGTGCATGTGGACCAGTCAGTAGGGGTGGGGGCTGGGCTGGTGGGGGTGGGGAACACTGGGGAAATGAGACTCCAGGGCCCAATCTCCCCCCCATCACTCACTCTCACTCACTTTGGAGAAGCACATGGTGGCTCCGGGTTCTGCTGCTGTGACCTAGTGGGAGGAACAGGTGTGAGGAAAAGGGTTTCAGAGAAGCAGCCTGTCCCGCCACCCTGGAAAGCCCTCTGGCTACAGATCAGCCCCCTCCCCCAACTTTTGCTTCTCCTGAGCCAGTGACCTTGAGCTCCTCCAGCCAGAGCCCCAGCTGAGCTGTCTGCTGACCCCTGAGATCCACTGATTTAAGAGCAGAAGAGAGAGGGGCGGGGGGAGGGTGGAGCCACCCTGGGGCAGGATGCAGGGTCAGCTGTGTGTGTTTGCGTGTGTGACAGAAACAGAGACAGAGAGGGGAAGAGACAGAAGGAAGGAAAGATGAGGCGACAGAGGTCTGAGGGGCCTGGACTGAGGAGAGCATTTTCCTTACACTCAGGGTCCCTGGCTGTCGCCCCTCCACCCTGAGCTGGGATGGGACTCTCTGAGCCCAGCACGGGCCTCACCCCTGACCCATCAGCTCAAGAGAGGGGAGGGGCAGAGGGAAAGTCCAGACTTGAGACAGCAGGCTGAAGAATCTTCTGGAGCTCTGGAGAAGGACGTCACCCAGCTGCGGGTTAAGATATGGGGGATGCCCCTGAGCCCTCTGGGAGCCCCTCAATCCAGAGCCACCACGGCAGGGCTCTCCCTGGCCCTATCTCTCACAGCCTGGCCTGCCTCCCAGCTGCAGCCACAGCCCCTCACAGCCCAGCATGGCCATGGCCTTCCTGACTGTATTAGTGACCCAGAGCTGCCATAACAAACTGCCACAGACCAGTGTCTAAACAGCACAAATTTATTCTCTCCCGGTGGAGCCTAGAAGTTGAAATCAAGGTGTCTGCAGGCTTGGTTTCTCTGAGAGTCCTGAGGGAAGGATGTGTTCCAGACCTCTCTCCTAGGCGTGGAGACGGCCATCTCCATGTTTACATGGCATCCTCCCTAGACATGTATCTGTCTCCTAATTCCCCATTTTTATAAGGTCACCAGTCATACTGGATTAGGGCATACACTAAGGACTTTTTTTTTTTAAGGCCTTCATTTTAACTTGATTCCCTCTGTAATGACCTATCTCCAGATAAGGTTGCATTCTGAGGTAGTGGCGGTTAGAACTTCACCATGTGAATTTGGGGAAACACACTTCAACTTGTAACATCCTTGAAGAAGAACAGGGTTCCTTAGGGGCCACTCGTGTGAGCCCAAGTGGGACAGACCTACAAGTCCCACTCCTTGGTAAAAGCCTCACTTGGGTTCACTGGACCCCAGCTAACAACCCCTGACCCTTAGGAGCCCATTCAATTGTCTGAAAACCCCTTTCCCCACTCAGGAAGTCCAGATCTTCCCTGAGCCATCTTTGAATTCCAGGGTGAGAGGGAGAGAAGGGAGCAGCTCCTGCTTCAGCTGCAAGTCGTATTTCTGGTTTCATCCCTGGAAACCTGGCTCCCTGAGACATGACACTCTGCCCCTCCATGTCTGTCTCATGAAGGCCACCATCTGAAGGCATTTTGTGTTTCATCATGGACTGAGCCATTTTCTTTAGAGCTTTAGTGAGATATAATTCACATACCATACAATTCACCCAGGAAAGTGCCCAATTCAATGCACAGAACTGTTCAACCATCACTACCACAATCAATTTCAGAGCATTTTCATCACCTCAAAAAGCCATTCTGGGGGGTCTATCCTGGCGGTCCAGTGGTTAGGACTCCATGCTTCCACTGCAGGGGCATGGGTTCCATCTCTGGTCGGATCCCCTCATGCCACACTGCTCAGCCAGCAGCCAGAAAAAAAAAAAAGCCATTCTGCACCCCTAAGCCATCATCCTCCAGTGCCCATTACCAGGCAACCACTAATCTACTTTCTGTCTCTATAGATTTGCCTATTCTCGACATTTCATATAAACGGACTCATACAGTATATGACCATTTGTATCTGGCTTCTTTCACTCAGTATAGTGTTTTCAGTTCCTCCATGTGGCAGCGTACACCAGGACTTCATTCCTTTTTATGGCTGCACAACATTCCACAGTAAGGATGGACCACATTTTGTTTCTCCATTCATCCACTGATGGACTTTTGGGTTGTTTCCACCTTCTGGCTATTATGAATAATGTTGCTATGAACATTCATGTACAAGTTTCTGTGTAGACATGCTTTTTCTCATGAATTCCACCTAGGAGTAGAATGGCTGGGTCATACAGTAACTATGTTTTTAACTTTTTGAGGTACCACCAGACTATTTTCCAAAATGACAAATCATTCAACATTCCCAGAAGTAATGTATCAAACTTCCACACATCCTTATCAACACTTACTATTATGTCTTTTTTTTTTTTTTTGCAGTAGGCGGGCCTCTCACTGTTGCGGCCTCTCCCGTTGCGGAGCACAGGCTCCGGACGCTCAGGCTCAGCAGCCATGGCTCACGGGCCCAGCCGCTCCGCGGCATGTGGGATCTTCCCGGACCGGGGCACGAACCCGTGTCCCCTGCATCGGCAGGCGGACTTTCAACCACTGCGCCACCAGGGAAGCCCCCTATGTCTTTTTGATTCTAGGCATCCTAGTGGGTGTGAAGTGGTATCTCACTCTGATTTTTATTTTCATTTCCCTGATGATTAAGGACGTTGAGCATCTTTTCATGTGCTTATGAGCCATTTGTACGTCTTCCTTGGAGAAATGTATACACTGTTCCTTTGCCCATTTTTATTATTTTATTTAATTATTTTTTAAATAGTAGGTTTTATGTTTTAAATTAAATATTTATTTATTTGGCTGCTCCGGGTCTTGCAGCATGAGGGATCTTTGTTGTAACATGAGGAATCTCTAGTTGAGGCATGCTTGTGGGATCTAGTTCCCTGACTAGGGATTGAACCAGGGCCCCTTGCATTGGGAGCGTGGAGTCTTAGCCACTGGACCACCAGGGAAGTCCCTTTGCCCATTTTAAAATTTATTTATTTTTTATTTTTGGCTGTGTTGGGTCTTCGTTTCTGTGCGAGGGCTTTCTCCAGTTGCAGCGAGCGGGGGCCACTCTTCATTGCGGTGCGCGGGCTTCTCATCATGGTGGCTTCTCTTGTTGCAGAGCACAGGCTCCAGACACACAGGCTCAGTAGTTGTGGCTCATGGGCTTAGTTGCTCTGCGGCATGTGGGATCTTCCCAGACCAGGTCTCGAACCCACGTCCCCTGAATTGGCAGGCGGATTCTCAACCACTGTGCCACCAGGGAAGCCCCCTTTGCCCA
>NW_006780388.1:1814140-1845482 GCF_000442215.2 Lipotes vexillifer
ACGAACCTGTGTCCCCTGCATCGGCAGGTGGACTCTCAACCACTGCGCCACCAGGGAAACCCTTTGCCCATTTTTAGATTGAGTTATTTGTCTTTTTATTGTTGTCAGGATAGTGTATATATATTGGATACAAGTCCCTTATCAGATATATCATTTGCAAAAAATTTTTCCCCGGGCTTCCCATGGGCCCATAAGCCATGGCCGCTGAGCCTGCGCATACGGAGCCTGTGCTCAGCAACGGGAGAGGCCACAACAGTGAGAGGCCCGCGTATCACACACACACAAAAAAATTTCCCCATTCTTTTCACTTTTTTTTTTTTTAAGAATTTATTGTACCTGAAATAAAACACATGTCGCATACCCTTTACCATCACCATTTTAAGTGCACGTTTCTGAGGCATCAGATATATTCACCTTCTCGTGGAGCCATCACCACCATCCCTAGAACTTTTCATCTTGTAAAACCAAAATTCCGCAACCATGAAATTCTCACTCCCCATCCCCTCCCACTGCCCCTGGCAACAACATCCACTTCGGTCCCTGAGTTGTTGACTCCAGAGCCCCCATTGGGTGGAATCCTGCAGTGTTTGCTGCAGGGTCATTTTGGAAGAGCTGACTTGCAGTCTGAAGCTCTGCCTGTTTGGACCTAAAGAATCTGCATTTAGGGAGAGAGTGTATGAAGAAGGGGGTATACAAGGGACAAGGGTGTCTGGGGTGACTTTTCACTTTTCTGATGGTCTCCTTTGAAACACAAAAGTTTTACATTTTTATTATGGGACTGTACTGTTCTTTAAATAATATAATTCAATTTAATGTGGCATTTTTGTGTAGCAAACTTAATGAAGTCTTAAAGGCTGCAGAAGAAGTTTCCATTGTAGCAGTGAAAGCAGCCTCAAATTTCACACGGGACATGCCTCCTCTGGGCTCCCTTCAACCAACTTTTGGGTTCCTCCTCCCATTCATTCTCAACCACCCTGTCTCCCATCAACGCTGGATTCCAACCTCTTCTGCAAATCAGAGTGATTTGGGTCTGTCAAGTTCCTGCCACCGAACTTCACCCCAGCTCCATCAGTTCTCAGAAGAAACAAAGGGCTTTCTCTCCCGTCATTTTTACTGTCCTCCTGGTGGGGCTGACAAGCTCTTCAAATACAAGTTTCCTCCTCCTCATACTTCACAAGGATCCTAACAGAGGCCCAGATGGCTTTCTGGTGGCCTTGAATTTTCAGGTCCCAGGCTGGTTGAAGACACCTGGCTGTCGCCCTCCTACTGGTCTGCTGCTCGTGACCGAGGTGGGCAACATCCCCACTGGCCTCAGCTCTGGGCAGCACTGTGGGGCCACTGAAGCTGGGTACCAACCAAAGAAGTGGCTGCTAAGTGACTCCACAAATGGGGGGTGGACCTCTCTCAACCAAGGCCATCAGCTGGGCTTT
This sequence comes from Lipotes vexillifer, assembly GCF_000442215.2. NCBI lineage: Eukaryota > Metazoa > Chordata > Mammalia > Artiodactyla > Lipotidae > Lipotes > Lipotes vexillifer. Next base: position 1,815,571 of record NW_006780388.1, read on the forward strand.
GTAGACAACAGGAAGGGGTTGGCCCCTGGGAGAGAGAACATGGCAGAGACACAGAAAAGCCACAAGGCAGAGACACAGAGATGACAGCTGCTGGCCCAGCTCCCTTGCCCAGCAGGGCCACCCCCACCCCCACCCCCACCCCAGCTTGTTCAAATGCAGATTCATGGCCCCAGCCCCAGAGTCAGCATTCAGAGCGAGGGCATGGAATCTGCATTTTTAAGTTTAGTGGGTCATTCTGTTGTGTAATATTCCAAAAGCATAGTTGCGGAGGCACTGATTTAGATCCTGAGTTCTGTGGATAGTGGGCAGGGGGGAGGTTGCAGTGGGGTCAATGAGGTGGCCCAGGTTCCACGCACTCATCACCCAGGAAAGCTGAGGAGCCAGTGACCCTGTACTGAGAAGGGACCAGTCCACTGTCTTTCTACCAGCATTGAGCTGATGGAGCCAGGCAGTTCAGGAGGTGGCAGAGGCTCAGGTGTGGAGGTGGGGAGAGGCGTTTTAGGGACAGGATGGTGACCTATTGAACGTAGGCATTTCTGGTACCAGCGTGGTGACTAGAAAGAAGGTCCACCCAGAACTTGGGACACCTGGTGCTCAGGGATGGTCTCAGGGCTGGGTTTGGGGTCCCCACCAATATGGCTTGACTGGGACTTCATGGAAGCAGGGCAGGGTGAGAAACGTCAGAGCAGCGGGTGGAGAGCCAGCCTGGGGTTCAGCGACCCGGGCAGGCCTGTCCTGTAAAGACCCGAACAGCTTGGGACAGCTGCTGTTGTCAGGCGGGTCCAAGGCTGCAGGGAGTCAGCTGGCTGAGCTCCGGGAAAGGCTAGGTATTCCGGGAAAATAAGAGTCCTGCGGGGTCGAAGCCAGGCCGGAGTCTGGGTTGCCAGGGGAGGGGGAGGAGAGAACTAGGGGGCCAAACACGTGGGGCATTCAGTGGCAGGGCTAGTCCTGTCACCACCCCTTGGCCTTCCCAGGGCTTAACTCCACCCTCATCCGCCCAGGTGCATCCTCGCTGAGCTCCGCCTCCGGGGACAGAGGGCCCGCGGTGGGAGATCTGGTCCCTTCCGTGTGGCGGGCTGTCCCCCCTCAGCGGGAGGCGAAGCCCCCCACCAGCAGGGGCAGAAGGGGCAGCAGGGGGGGCACGGACGGCCGCCCTGCCGCCTGACTGATCTCGCACTGACAATCGCAGGCTCCTGGCTTAAGGGTCGCTTTGGGGGGTCTGGGGGCGGAGCAGTCCAGAAACTTAGGGCCCATTGGTTGGGGGGAGTCCTGATCGGCTTTGACGCTGCCCTTGGGGAAGCGCCAGTAGTGGGCGCCCTTGAAGAAGTAAGTGTCACCTGCGGGGATGGAGCAGATGCTTCAGGGGCTGGTCCAGGCCTGCCCCTCCCCCTCCCCCCGTGCAGCTTCTCTCCCCAGGGCTCTCCAAAACCCCGGGACGTCCTCTAGCTCCCCATCCCTCGGCCTCTCCCCGCAGGCGCTCTCTCCCACCTGTGTTGCTGACGGTGACGTCGTCGGGGGCGTGCGGTGCCCCCTCCCAGAGGCTCAGGTCGCGCGGGTAGCCGGGGTCCGGGCGCGCTGCCGCCTCGTCGTACCGCCAGTACCGCCTGCCCCGGATCAGGTAGGTCTTCCCGTTCAGCGGCCAAGAAAACACGGCATCCACCTCCTCTCCCGGGGGCAGCCCCAGCTCCGTGAGCGGCCGCGCGGCGCCCTCCAGCTGCCGGTCCTGGAACACCCAGAACTGCGGACCTGAGTGGGGGAGGGGGGGAGGGGCAGTGAGCGGCGCTGCGCATGCCCGGAGCCAGCCACGCCTCGAGCCCCACTCACCGCTGAAGAGAAGGATCCGGCCGTCGGGATGCCGGGCGTAGGCGGCCTGGATGACCTTCACCTGGGCCGGCAGCCCCTCCCAGAAGCGGTGGAGCCGGGCGGGCCGGGGGGACACCAGCTGTCCCGAGGGCTGGAGGCGCCAGAACCACGGGCCTACGGGGGAAGAAGGGGTGGGCATGTGGGCGTGAGATGAGACGGCAGGAGGTCTCCTCCCCGCCCCCTCCGCCCGCCCCCAGTGTGTGGCTCGAACACAGCGCTAGGTTTCCCCTCCCACCGCAGGTCTGCAGTGGCTCTAGGGTGACCGGCTTGATCCAGGGCTTTCCTCTTTTTAGCACTGAAAGTCCCGCATCCCTGCGAACCTCACAGCCCCGGCGGGCGGGTCACTCTAAGTGGGTAGGAAGCCAACTATATGGGGTCGGGGAGGTCCGAAGTCACTTACCTTTGAAGAAGAAAGTTTCGCCTCGGATGTTGGCGATGGCGTCAAAATGGCCATCACATCGATCAGGAACGGGCTGGAAGGGGCTGGGAGGGAAAAGGGAGGTGAACAGAGAGGGTTGGGGGGCCCCTCTCCCTTTACTTAACCTGGACAGCATCCTACAAGGCAGGGACTCTTACCTGCCCATCTCGTGTAGGAGGACCCTGAGGTTAGGGAGCTCATTCAAGGCCTCACAGCAGGAGAAATACTCACCTGTCCGGGGGCAGGGCAGGGGGCGGGGGAGGAGGAGCCAGGGGCTTCCTTGTGGGCTTGTCAAGTGGGGTTTGGGGTGCTTTCCCTGTGGAGAAACCGTTAGAGAGCGGTGAGTCCCCTGACCCTGCTGCAGAGGCTACCCGGTGAGTGCCCCATCGCTCTTTGTACCGTAGAGCTGTTGCAGGCCTTCGAGGTCGTCCTGGGACAGGCGGTACTCGGTGGGGTTGCCCACCGGGCCCTGGTAAAAGGGCCTCATGATGGAGTTGGGCGCTGAGGAGTGGCCCAGGCCCAAGGCGTGGCCAAACTCATGAACAGCCACGGCAAACAGGTCCGTCCCTTCGCCATCTGGGGAGGGAGGGAGAATGGGCTGGAGCTGTGCCCCACCCCTACCCCTAGCACCCCAGGCCCCGGGGAATGGGGCCTTCTGCTGGACAGAAACAGCCAGGAGACACTCAGAGGTGGCCATGGCCTCCTCTACCCAGACACCCGCCCCCACCCCCCCCAGCCATTTTATCCTTCCTCTCTGCATTCACGTATTTGGTAAATGTTCTTGAGTAGCCTTGTTTGACAGTGCTAGATACTGGAGTGCCAGTCTGAAAAGACCCACAGAGCAGGTTGGGGGAAGAGCAGGAGGAAACAGTGTGAATAGAGGAAGGAGCAGCTTTACACTGATGAAGCCCCTCCCCCAAGAAGGCAACATACAGAAACATTCTGGGGGAATCAGGAGCCTCAGGGTGTGTGCAGTTCTCTTAAGGGAGCTTTTTCTCTCAAGGGAGCCCTTGGAGTACCCTTCTCACAGCTCCAGTCTGTTGGCAGAGGCCCCCCACCCCTCCAAACCCTTCCCACTCCCACCCATGGGGAACGATGGTCAGACTTCATGGCCCCACTCCCGCCCCATGGTCCGCCGTCCCGGGTTCCCCCCCCCCCCCAGTGCCCACAACCCCTCAGTCCTCTACTTCCCCTCCCCCATCTTCCTCTCCCACAGCCTCCACCCCCACCCCCACCTCCCTGGGGTCCTCGCCTTCCCTCCCCACCACTGCAGACTTCATCCCTCTCAGAACACGAAGCTCCAGCAGGGACTCTCCAACCACAGCCTGCTAGCCCTGGCGCCCAGCCTCTCTGACCACAGAAGCCTCTCCCTTGGGGACACAGCCCAGGCGCCAGGACCTAGCCTCTCCACACTCCCAGCTGCTGGCCAAACCCCAGCGCCTCATCGATTCCTGAGCCAGTGAGAGGCCAAGGAGGGACAGAGACAGCAAGAGAGGCAAGCAGCCCCGCCTGGAGGTATGGATTTCCCCAGATGTTCATCTACTTCATGGAAATTTCTAACTAGAGTGAGCAGTGCTGCATGTGGGTTTATTGGAAGTAACCTGGTGAACTGAAAAGCAAATTTCTCTCCACCCCTCAAGGCCACTAGGCGAGAATCTAAGGATGAAATGAGTGAGTCATTAGCAGAGTAGGAAAACACTTGTCCCCACTTACTTTTCACAAACCTCTACCTCCTATCCCCATTTTACAAGTGAGGAAACTGAGGCACAGAGAGGTCAAGTTAAATGACAGAGCTGGTACCCTGGCTGTGCTGTCCTGCAGCTCAGCAATGATTTCAGATGTCTTGGTCAAACTCATAAGTACTGATGAATTCCCATGTTGACTGTGGATTTTCTCACTGCACTGAGTGCTTTTTCTAAGAAATTGGAGGACAGGACATTTGGTGTCTTAATTGGGTAGATCTTTTTCATATCTCACCACTCCCCTCCACCCCGCCTTGCCTCTCCTTTGGCCGCACCCCTTTCTTGCACCCTTCTCACGCTATTCAGCTGGGGAAATTACACAACCATGCAGATCCAGCCACGTGAGACTCCCGGTGCCCATCTCTGGGGGTCCTCAGCACCTCCTCTCATCCTTGCCCACAGCCTCAGCAGGCAGCTCCTTTGCTCTCTCCACTCAGCTTCAATTCCAGACTCATAGCCCCTGCAGCCCGCTCCCAGCCCCAGCCCCAGCTCCCAACTCTTAGATGACAAATGCTGACAAATGCATTTCCTATTTCATCAAGACAGGCCGCTGATGTAATCTGTAACTTCCTGTGCATCGGGCACAGTGCTTCATCTCCCCCAGCTCACCTCCTGCCTCTTGCCGTGCCCTGGGCGGAGGTCCTTGCCTAGCTCACCTCCTCCAGGACAAGGACAATGCCCCACCCATCCGTTCATCACTGCATTCATGCATGCATGCATCCAGCTGTCCATCCATCCATCCATCCATCCGTGTGTCCATTCATCCATCCATTTATCCATCCATTAATCCATGATCCATCCCCCACCCCTTTCTTTCTATTGGCTCATCCACTGTCCCTGAGTGCTCAAGACTCCCTCATCCTAAGACCTGTCTGCCCCCCATCCATATCCCTTCTCCCTCCCCAACAAGTTCTCTGGTCAGTGGTCTGAACTCAGCCTTCAATTCCTCAGCTCCTCTCATGCCTCTGTGGTCTAGATTCTCCCACCACCCACCAAGCCTGTGGGCACTAAGGTCACTTTTCCCCAGAGGGTCAGATCCAGGCATAAATAACTTACTGGACGATTTGCTGCCCTGCTCACTCCTGTCCACTTCCTCCTTTTCTTTTGTTCTTGGTCACCTTTCAGCCTGTTTTTTTGTTTGTTTGTTTGTTTGTTTTTGCGGTACGCGGGCCTCTCAGTGTTGTGGCCTCTCCCATTGTGTGATTTGCTGCCCTGCTCACTCCTGTCCACTTCCTCCTTTTCTTTTGTTCTTGGTCACCTTTCAGCCTGTTTTTTTGTTTGTTTGTTTGTTTTTGCGGTACGCGGGCCTCTCAGTGTTGTGGCCTCTCCCATTGTGGAGCACAGGCTCCCGACGAACAGGCTCAGCGGCCATGGCTCACGGGCCCAGCTGCTCCGCGGCATGTGGGATCTTCCCGGACCAGGGCACAAACCTGTGTCCCCTGCATCGGCAGGCGGGCTCTCAACCGCTGCGCCACCAGGTAAGCCCTCAGCCTGGTTTTTCTCCATTTCCTTTCATTCCTCCTTCCCTGCCACCCTCCTCTTAATTATGGGATGCCCCACAGCTCTGAACTTGATCATCATATTCTACATTCTCCTGGAACCTTACCCCCAAGTACTGCCAACTCTCAAATCTGCCACCAGACCCAGCTCATAGCAGCTGGCAGTGAACAGCCTGCTCTGTGCTGAGAGCTGTAGGTGAATTATTCGTCTAATCTGCAAGCCCATGGGACCAGCACATACTATTATTATCCCCACTTCTCAGATGAGGAAACTGAGCACATTGAGGTCAAGTAACTGATACACGCAGCAGGCAGAAGAACCCGGAGATCTTAAATTCTGCATTACATAGCCTCCCTATGGTGAATTTGTCTATCTATGTGATCTGCACCTCACCCAAATCCTCTACAGAGCCTGTGTGCCCATCCTCCGGCCACCCCCTTCCCCAGGAAATGGCTCTCCCTCCTGGCCCAGCCTCCCCTTCCCTGAGCAGTCTGCAGCCAGTAGCTGATTGATGTGGGGGGCAGGGGGCTGGAAGAGCTGGCCCCCCTTCCTCCAGGCAGAACCAGCCCTGTGGCATTATTTATGCTCCAGTGTTCCCTGTGGGGTCAGGCTCCTGTCCAGCTGAGACCACATCCTTGCTTAGCTTCTCTCCCCAGTCCTCTCCTGCTTCCCTTTCCCCTGAGAACATGCCCCCAAAAACTGCTTGCACAAGAATTTTCCTCTCAAGCTCCAGTTCTGGGGAACCTGACCTAAGTTGGAGGAATCCAAATTCTAGTGCAAGATACCCGACCACTAACGCACCACCTGCACTGACCAGCCAACCAGCACTGCAGGCACACGTCCCAACCTGAACTCACCCCTGCCTTCCCGAGTCTGCTTCTCCTCCTCCCCCACTTCCCACCTGCATTAACAGGACACCATCCTCCAGGGGCCTTGAGCCAGAAACCTGGCTGGTACCCAACCATCCTCACCCCCTTCGCCCCTAGAACCCAGTCAGATCCCAATCTTTGCCCATCCTGACTAGACTCCCCTCAGAGCTGCCCATTGCCCTCTGCCCCCACTCCCATCCCCTCCACCATCTCTCACCTGGACCCCAAGATAGTTTCCTGCTTCCCTGTCCCTATCTTGCCCCCAACGGCAGCCAGTGGTATTTCTAGAATGCAAAACCTTCCAGTTCCCACTGCCTTCAGAATCCTATCATCCAGACCCCGCCATGTGCTGTCCAAGACCCCTCGTGGTGTGAGACCTGCCCTCCAGCCTCTGTAGTCCCCTCCCAACACCATATTTTTGCCTTCCAGCCCCAAATGTCCCAGGCCGTTTCTCCCCCCAGTGCTCCCACCCCAGACTCCCCTGGCCTCAGAGAGCTCACTGGCTTGTGCTTTCTTATGTGTCCCCCCCGCTCTCCCTCACCCCCACCCCCCCCCCCACCCCTGCCCTGCATACGCCGGGAGAGTGGGACCTCGGGCACTAGTTGGCACTCAGTATATATGTGTGGAACAAACAAAGTCACCACTTCCAGGAAGTCCCCGGCACGCGAGCTTTGGATCAGCCTTCCTTTGAGCACCCCCAGGCTTGAGGACATCCTCTGTTGTGATTCCCCGTGGTTGTGTCACCATGTGTAGCAATTGCCAGTTACTCTTCTGACTCAGCTGCTGGCAGAGCTGTGTTTTTGCCCCTTTAAGTCCTTGGAGCTGAGCATCTAACAGGACTCTGTGATGGGCAATTTTCTGTGTTAACTCGGCCAGACTATGGTGCCCTGATGCTTGATCAAACACCAGTCTAGATATTGTTGTGGAGGTTATTTTATAGACATGGATAACGTCTATATTCAATTGACAGTAAGTAGAGCAGATCACCCTCCATAGCGTGGGTGGGCCTCTTCCAATCAGTTGAAGGCATTAAGAATGAAAACTGAGGTTTCCTGGAGAAGAAGGAATTCTGCCTCAAAGACTGCAACATAGAAATCCTGCCTGGGTTTCCAGCTGGCTTGTTCTGCAAATACCGGACTCAAAAGTGCACCACCAAGTCACCTGAATTTCCAGCTTGCAGGCCTGCCCTACAGATTTTGGGATTACCAGCCTCTGCAATCCTATGAGGCAATTCCTTAAAATAAATCACTTTCTACACATACATACACACACACACATATCCGACTGGTTCTATTTCTCTGGAGAAGCCCAACTGATACAGCCTCCATAAATGTAATTTAAACTTAATTCTTAAGGACAGACAGATCTGGGGAGAGGGTCTCTCAGAAGAGGGGAGATTGTACCTTTTGACCCAAAAGTCCAGGTCTCCTCATCATCGAAGTGAGTGTCCCCAGAGATGGAGTGCTCCCCAGGGAAGAAGGCATGGGCGAGGGTGCCCCCCTGCCCGTCGAAGGGGTAACTGTCCTGGTGATAGGCCCGGGCAAAGTCGATGAGGATATCAGGCTCCATCGGGCCCTGAGAACCCACTTCCTGGAATTCGAGGCCTGACTCAACACCCCAGGTGGTCAAGGCATGGTGCATGAGGGTCCGCACTGTCTCCTGGCTCAGCACTGAGCCCTGGGGGAAGGAGTTTACCCTGGAAAGAGGGGGGGCGAGTGAGGGGGGCCGAGGAGAGAGAAGGCAGCCACTCACTCGAAGGTGGGTCAGGCAGGCCCAGGGTGGGAGAGGGCGCCAGGACCTACCTCCACGTCAGGGTTCGCTTCTTCCACACGCTGCCACTCAGAGCATACCGGCGGCGCCGCCTGACCAGCCCCGCCGTCCCCAGCACATCAGGCAGGGAACAGCGGGGCTTATGCATGGTGGCCACTGTCACAGGGTCTGGGGGAGAGGTTGTGGCAGAGAGGGGTCACCAGTAGGCACCAGCTCACTTTCTCCATGGGGAAACTGAGTCTCATAGCGCTTCAAACACTTGCCCAAGAAGGCCCCACATCTTCGATTGGAACCCAGGCCATCTAATTCTGGAAGCCAGCTCATACCAGACTATGACACTGCCCTTCTGGGTAGTATCACTCTCTGCAGGGCCCTGCATGGACTCAAGAGTCTCAGGCCAGGATCTGGGCATCCTGCTTCCCTGAGCCCTGGCCGCTGGCCTCTAGAGAAAGGAACCCTGGGGGTGCAGTGAGAACTACTCTCTTGGAGGCTAGAACCCCCTGGGAGGTTGCCCATACCTCACACGCTAGCTCCCAAGTCCCCATCACATCCAGATAAAGTTGAAAGTCCTCAGGCCAGCTGGGTCTCTGGTCTGTGGCAAGCCCCTCAGATCTCCTGGAATCCCCTTTACCAGCTTGGCTCTATCCCCAGCCGTCCCCTCACTCCAAGTGAAGGTTGAGGGGAAAAAGAGCAATTGAGGGCTTCCCTGGTGGCGCAGTGGTTGAGAGTCCGCCTGCCGATGCAGGCGACACGGGTTCGTGCCCCGGTCCGGGAAGATCCCACATGCCACGGAGCGGCTAGGCCCTGTGAGCCATGGCCGCTGAGCCTGCGCGTCCGGAGCCTGCCACAACAGTGAGAGGCCCGCGTACCGCAAAAAAAACAAAAAACAAAAAACAATTGAGCACATCCTGTTGCCCAAAGGGTCCTACTCCCCTCGTAGCCGGACAGGACCCCTCCACCTCTCTCTTTCTTTCATTTAACCCAACAGACGAGCCTCTCAGCTCTTCCTCCAAAATATACACCCTGGATTCAGCTGCGTCTCATCACATCGTTGCCTGAACACTATGTGCCTACTTCCTGGTCTGGGTGCTCCCCACCCTCCATTCTTCAGCAGTAAGCAGAGGAAGCTTAAAATTGCAAATCACAAAAAAAAAAAAATTGCAAATCACATCAAGTTGCCTCTCTCCCTCAAACCCGCTCAGGGTTTCTTATCACACTTGAAATCAAACCGAAACACCTTTCACTGGCCCCTGATCAGGCTCTTGTTTAGCTCATCAGTCCTCCTTTCATTACAGGCATGCAAGCCAGTGTCTGCCACAGGGCCTTTGCACTTGCCTGGGACATTCTTTTCCCACATCTTCCCATGGCTGTTTCCTCCTCTTTGTGTCCTACGAATTCTTCAAGTCATATGAGCTCCTCCCAACTCATATGACATCTTTCAGAGGGGCCTGCCCTGCCCAGACCAGCTCCCTGAATACCATTAGCATTTTATTTTCATCAGAATGCTTACCACTATCTGAAATTAGTTTGTTCTTGATCTGTGTGTGTCTCCCTCTAGAATGTTAGCTCTGTGAGAGCAGGGACCTCATTTACCTTGTTCACCACTATACCAGCGGAGCCTGAAATGACCTCACATGTCATTTATCAAGAAGAGATTCCTGATAAATATTTACTGAAAGAGGAATATCTTAGAAGCTCCGAGTTGGGACCTGAGGTCAGCATTTCATAGCGCCCGTGATTCAGATACACGGGAGGTTTAGAAACTGCGGTTGGTTGGGTGGGCAACAATGGTCAGGCTGGGCTGGGGGAGGGGGTGGGGGCCACATACCCAGGACGCCTGTCTCCGGCAGACCCGCAAACCTCTGCATGACCTTGATCGCATCCCGCAGCTTTGCAGGGCTCTGCAGCTGGGCCTGGGCAGGGTGAGGTGGCGGCAGGTAGCCATAGCGAGTCAGCCAGTTCTAGACCAGAGAAGGGAACAGGGGAAGCAGGAAAGGTCGAAGAGATGGGACTTTCCCTTCCCACCACCATCCTGGAAGCCCCACCTCTCACCAGACATGGATAGTCCAGAGTCCTCAACCCCGGGTACTGGCCTGCTCCCCATCTCAAGGTACAGGCCCTCCAGCCCTGGGCTTGCCCTTGTTCATCTGTTCCCAAGAGTCCCCACCTCCCCACCATAGCCCCTTTCCAGATTTCCAAATTCGGGCCCCGAACCTCCTGACGAATCCAATAATTCAGGTCCGCTGTCTCCATCCCCGGTCATTCTTTGGACATTTGAACCGCCCCCAGCTTCCTCTGAACCCGGGAGTCCAGGCCCCGGCTTCCCTCTCCCAGCCCCCCTGCAGGTCCAGGAGCCCGCGAACCCCGGCACTCACCACGCCCAGGCTCACGTTCTGCGCGGAGGGCTCCCGGGCGCGCGCGGGCTGCGGCAGCAGCGGGAGCAACAGCGCCAGGAGCCGGAGCATGGCGCGGTCCTGCCCTGGCAACCGGCGGAGCTCGAGGGGACCTGACCCGCGCCGCCCTGGGGATCCGGGGGTGGAGATCAGGGGCCCAGATTGGCTCAGGGGACCCGGCGCCGGATACGAGGAGTGGGCGAGGGCTGGGGGTCCGCTTGGGGATCCGGGACCCTGGGAGGCACGATGCGGGGGGCACAGGGGCGTCCAGCGGAGGGCCGGCAGAGTTGAGAGGGTGCGGGAAGGGGGCGGAAGCTCGGGCTCCGGGTCCGCGACGGCCGCCTCTCGGGGATGCGGGCCGGTCCTGTCCGCGCCGACGGCTCCTCCTCCGGACTGGAGCGGCGGGCCCGGCGGGGAGGGCCGGGTCAGGCGCACCCTACTAGGCGAAGACGGCGCAGCTGGGGAAAGGGCCGGATCTTCGGTCTTCCAGAGAGACCAGGCGGGGCGGGGGGGGTCCTCCGAGCGCTTCACAGATAGCAGGGCGCGGCCCCAGCCCCGGCCGCAAGTTTCTCTTCCCAGATCCCGGCTCCGGTGGGACTCTCCGGAGCGCCGCTCGCTTCTGCTTTCTCAGATACTCGAAGCCGGGCCCGGGGGAGGGGCGGCTCGGGGTCCTCCCCTTCCCCCAGCCGCCCTTCCCGGAGACCCCAGGACGCTCGGCAGGCCAAGCGCAGGGGGGATTTCCGGGCGGCGGGAGGCTGGGCCGCTTCCCCCTCCGCGGGGCCCTGGCACGCTCCCCGCCCATCTCCGCCAGCGGTCCCAGTGTGCGCGCGTGCGGCTGCCTGTGGCCACCGAATTCATTCCCCCAACCACGTGGGCTGCGCGGGTCTCTGCTTCCTACGCGGTGGTCCTAGCAACTCTAGATCCCAGACCCGGGGTCTACTTCGTGGCAGGTACTAGGCATTTAAAAATCCAGTAACATGCTCTCAGGAGCTGGAGCGCCGGCCCCGTGCCGGGAGCGCAGGGCGGAGGAGGGGTCAACAGGAGAAGATCCCGGAGGCACAGCCGCCCCTCGCGCCCCCCGGGAAGCCGGGTGCTGGGAGGCCGAGCAGCTGGAGAAGGATGAGGAGGAAGGTGGGGGTGGACTTCCTGGCGGGGGCGGCTGAGTGAAAGAGCTCAGTCTGTGGCGCAAGCAGGGCAGCCACAGGACCCCATGTGTGTTTTAAACAAAATAAATAGTGAGCGGGATTAGCAAACTAGAGACGTAAACTAAAACACTGAGATCCTGTGCTGATCCGCTGGGGCTGCCATAACAAACTACCATAGACCAGGTGGCCTGAACAACGAGAGAAATTTATTTCCTGACAGTTTTGGAGGCCGGAAGTCCAAGATCAAGGTGCAGGCAACGTCGATTTTTCCAGGCTTCTCTTCTCACCTTGCAGGTGGTTGTTTTGTCCCTGTGTCCTCACGTGGTCTTTCCTCTGTGCCCACGCAGCCTTGGTGTCTCTTTGCGGTCCATATCCCCTCTTCTCATAAAGACACCAGTCACACTGGATGAGGGCCCACCCTAATGGCCTCATTTTACCTTAATCACTTCTTTAAAGGCCTATCTCCAAATCCCCACATTTTGACTGGGGATTAGGACTTCAACATACAAATTTAGGGACACTGGTTCAGTCCATAATGGATCCCGTATGCAATAAAAACGTCCATTCCTTCTCCTGGTGTTTCTCCTTTGCTCTCACACACTACCACACTCACAATGTTTAACATCTGACACCAGATGTGTGGGGTTTTTCCCCACATCGGGCAATTCTCTGTGACACCAGCTGGGTGTCCTACGATTCTTCAATTCTGATAGTAACCAGAGTTATTGAAGACCCCGCAGGTTAAGGGTTCAGTCCCATGAGACTGCCCCCATTTCAGATGCCAATCACAAGTAGGAGGTCTCCAGGTCACCCCAGGTTCTGCCAAGTTGGCTACAAATCAGAGGTTCCCATGACTTCCCCCTCCTTGGACTTGATAATCTTTGCTAGAACAACTCACAGAACTGGGAGAAACACTTACTTACATTTACCAGCTTTTTATGTAATAAAAAAATAGAATAAGGAATATAGATGAACAGCCAGATGAAGAGATACATCGGGCAAGTTCTGGAAGGGTCCCCAGCCCAGGAGCTTTTGTCCCCGTGGAGTTGGAGTGCACCACCCTCCTGGCACGTAGATATGTTCACCAACCCAGAAGCTCTCTGAACCTCATACTTTGGGGATTTTTATGGAGGCTCATCACGTAGGCATGATTAATTATTAACAATATCCAGCCCCTCTTGCCTCCCTGGAGCATGAGAGGTGGGACTGAAAGTTCCAAGCTTCAGGTGACCAGCCCCCATCCAGGAGCTATCGAGAAGCCCACCCAGAGTCACCTCATTAGAACAAAAGACACCCCTATGACCCAGGAAATTCTGATGGATTTAGGAACCCTGGGTCGGAAACTGGGGACAGAGACCAAATATTAGAACAAAAGATGCTCCTAGTACTCTTATCACTTAGGAAATCACAAGGGTTTTAGGAATTCTGTTCCAGGAACCAAAGGCAGAGACCACAAGACATATTTTCTATTATTTCGCAGCCCGCCCCCTTGTCTAGCCATGGAACACTTACAGCAAAACAATATGGAACTTGAAAGATACTGGCATGTTACAGAATCCTATGCCGTCAGCAATCACTCCAGTCCATCATCATATCATATGAAAGTGTCTGCCAGAGTGAAGCCGCTTAGGGTCTCGAGTTTCCATCTGATCTTGTCAGGTTCCAAAAGCATGAGTGGTCTTGGCACATATGGCTTCACCCTTCCAGGCATCTGGTATAATCGAGCTAACAGAGAATATCATCTCTTGCTCTGAGCCTCTTTCAAGGTGTTAATGTAATACTGGATTTCCCTCATGACATAATTCATTTAGCCATTACTTTACCCTTAGCTACTGTTCCTCCTTCTCTACATTGACACCCAAATGCTTCCACCTTTGGAAGGGACGTTAGGTTCAGCCACTGTGCTGGTCCAGACTGTAGGCAGCTATATTAGTCTAGCCGGTGCCTCCCCCTTGGTCCACAGAGGTTGAGGTCACACAGGTGCAGAACTGGCGGGCTATCTTTACCAGCATCACTATAGCTGCATTCACTGTCAATGCCAATTTTGTCAGAGGAGGTGAAGGCACATCCTGCCCCATCAGTCCCGTAGGAATTCTGACATAAGGTTTGAAGTATAGTTGCAATCTCTTATTTAGGAATCATCACTGTTTGGTGCACCTGTATTTGCAGCCCTGGTCATGGAACCAGGTAGGAAGAAAAAAGTTGTGATGATGTGGGGAAGAAAGAAAGAGAAAAAAAATGAGTTGTTATATGAGCATCCTCCTCCCTTGGGAAAAACTACATAAGTCTTACCAGCATTTCTCCCCACCCTGTCTTCCCCAGATCCACCAGAAAAACAGAGACATCTACCCAGTGGGGACACTCCTTTGGCCACACTCATACCTGCATTACACAGGGAGGAGTATAAGCCAGCTCTTTATTTGTCCCATTTTAAACAACTAATGCTTGCTCCAATTCTCTACCAAACTAGTACTCTGGACATTATGAGCTATAAAGTGGGGTCCTTGGTCTGAAGAAATGATGATCGGCCACCCAAATTGTCACAATATCTTCTGTTCCAGTTCTTTTATATTATTCTGAGCATTTGCATCTACCACTGGCTAAACAAAGCCCAGTCCAGAATCGGTGTCTATTCCCGGCAGGACCCATCTGTACCCCCCAGGGATACCAGCATTAGTCTCACTTGCCAGTTAAGATCCAGGCCTTCCCCCCAGGGAATCTGCCACATAACTATCTCCATTCTCTGTCTCTTGCTTGTTGACAAAACAGCTCTTATTGGCATTTTGTGCCTCAGGGGGTACAAGAGGACCATGTCCAGATTCAGCCCAACTCTGGCATTGCTGTAGGGACCCCATGTCCATTTATCTCATGGGCCCAGGTGGCAGTCACCTTAAGGGAACACATAGGAATCTCTGCTCATTAAGCTGTTAGGGGGTTCCAAGGATGGACATTGACGTGCCATGTCCTACTTTCAAGCACCCCTCAAATTTCCATAGTTATTTCCACGGGGCTGTGTCCCATATGGGCATCATTTTATTTATTTATTTTTAATTATTATAATTATTTTTTGGCCACGCTGTGCTGCATGTGGGATCTTAGTTCCCCGGACCAGGGATCAAACCAGTGTCCCCTGCAGTGGAAGCGCAGAGTCCTAACCATTGGACCATCAGGGAATTCCCTAGGCATCCCTTTAACAGGCCAGGTTTCCGTTGCCCTCCTGCCTGACCGTGAGTCTGTAGAAACCAAAACATAGGGAATTTCACCACTGCCAATTCTCCCATCATGGCTAGGAAAACAGCTTGCAGTTCAGCCCTCCAGACTGATCTGTTTTCACATTCTTTGATCACAGTGGTGGCGTTCCAAAGAGGAGGTTGTCTGTTCACCTTGGAACTGCTGTCCACAAACCAAGCATCTCCTTGTTGGTCAGTCGAGAGCTGTTAATAGGGCACTCACTGTCCAAGCGGTGGAATCCAGAGCTGCTCACACAGATCCGAATTCAGTCCTCGGAGAAGAGAGGCTCCCTCCTCGTGACGGTCTCCCCAGGCAGCACCATCTTGTGAAAACCATTTCCATCTTATGATGGAACTCTTCTGGGTTCTGCCATCCCGATTAGAGCATTTCTCTGACATCACCCTAGACGTAATGGGTATTTCAGGTTTTAAGATCATTTTATGTCCTTCAGTCATGGGGTAGCTTCAATTAATGTCTGAAAACAAGGTAGTAAATAACCCTGGAAACTCTCCAGTTGAAAGTCCCAGTAGTCATCACTGGGGGGTGCTCACAGGCTTTTGCCTTAAGCCCCAGTCTACAATCCACATAGGTCTACCGCACAGAGACTCTGTCCCTGCCAGCACCCCACCTTCTATTCAACGCTGTGTAGAGTCGGGCAGTCTTACTGGTTCCTGTTTAGCACGTCCAAGTAACCTTGCTTGAAGGGAGGATTTGCACACCTTCTGTTTCACAGTACTAGTTAGGGAAACATTCCCCAGTCAGATACAGTGTCAATCCCTCTAATTGCACTCAGGTAAAAGAGGCACTTCACAGAAAGTCTGATAGAGTATTCCAATTAGTAGAATTCCAGTTAGTAGAACTTTTACCTTAATTCAATCAACCCTTACATTCCTAGACCTGGCCTCCGCTGGGACTCCATCTACAGGTTTGGAGTTTACAATACCAGGGGAAATATTCCCAGCAGGACATAATATCCATTCCCATAAAACAATAGGTAAAGGAGACACTGCTTCTTTACATAAAGCCTGTTTAAACATTCCAACTTCCATAGTCTCATGAACTCTTGCACTTCTAGTTCTGTTTTCTCAATCTGATTGCCGCCAAGTCAGGGCTTCACCAACAGGTTTTGGTACCACAGTGAGTGGTGAGTGGGGCTCCTGTGTCAAGGAGTCCTGGGAAGTTCCCTTCTTCACTCCCCGACTGTTTCACCCACTGTTGTGCAAAAGGCTTTGGATCGGAGAAGATTCTGGGAAGATGGTGGAGTAGGAAGCACCAGGAATCTGTCTCCTCACCTGGACAACAATTGCACTGGCAGAATCTGTCTGATGGAACTATTCTGGAAGTCTGAGGGCTTACATCTTCCAGGGGAAGGCTTGGACAGTAAATGGCCATCAATTTCAGCTCTCAGTTCAGTAGTAGCTGCCCATCCCCCACCTGGAGAACATGCAGGAAGGAAGGTGAGCAAAAAAGGACCCTGTCCTCCGAAGATGGGGGATCTGGGCTCTGACGGCTGAGACTGATCAATGCTTCTGATCGGGGAGCTGTAGACAGAGGGGCGGCAGCCATTCTTGTGGCACCTCGCCCGCTGCTGCAGCCCCTGCCCATCTGGCTGAAGTGAATGCCAGGGGATTTAAAGGCCCCGGACCCCTTTATAACCCCTTTCTTTTTTTTTTTTAATTAATTTTTATCGGAGTATAGTTGCCTTACAATGTTGTGTTAGTTTCTACTGTACAACAAAGTGAATCTATACGAATACATATATCCCCTCTTTTTTGGATTTTCTTCACATTCAGGTCACCACAGAGCATTGAGTATTAATCCCCATCTTTTAACGATTTTCCCCTTTCAGGAGTCAGACATTAAAGACTAGAACATTAAAACAAAACAAAACAAAACAAAAAACCTGCATCTATGGGGAAAATTAGCAAGTGACTGTGTGTGCACAAGGAAAGGCTCAGAAAAGACCTAAGAACACATTAAGTTCACACCTCAGTCACAGAGACAGCCTACAACATTCCAAAAAAAAAAAAAAGCCCCCAAACAACAACAAAAAACAGCAAACCCTGGGGAGGGGGAGAATCTGACTTCCAGAGTTACCACATTATTAGATTTAAATGTCCCAGTGTTCAACAAAAAATCACAAGGCACACAAAGAAACAGGAAATATGGGCAGTTCAAAGGAAAAAAAAAATCAACAGAAATTGTCCTTGAAAAGACTTAATGGCAGGCAAATACTACAGGATTCCACTCATATGAGGTACTTAGAGTACTTAAACTTACAGAGACAGAAAGTGCAGTGGTGACTGCCAGGGGCCAAGGGTGGGGAGAAGGGGTAGTTTGTGTTTAATGGGGACAGAGTTTCAGTTTCACAAGCTGAAAGGAGTTATGGGGATGATGGTGGTGATTTCTGCCCAGCATTGTGACTGCCTGTAACGTCGCCAACCTGTACACTTAAAATGGTTAAGATAGGGCTTCCCTGGTGGCACAGTGGTTGAGAGTCCGCCTGCCGATGCAGGGGACACGGGTTCGTGCCCCGGTCCAGGAAGATCCCACGTGCTGCAGAGCGGCTGGGCCCGTGAGCCATGGCCGCTGAGCCTGCGCGTCGGGAGCCTGTGCTCCACAATGGGAGAGGCCACAACAGTGAGAGGCCTGCGTACCAGTAAATCTTAAATTCTAGAAACCTACCATGTTCATGAATAGGTTGTGTAAAAACCTTCTGATCTTTTTGTTGTTCTTGTTTTTTGGTTGGGGAGAGGATAGTGGCTGTGTTTGAACCCTACTGGTTAGCCTTTCATATTTTTCATGAACCAAGACATAAACAGAGCCATCTTACCTTTAATACTCTTCTCACATAACGTACATAAAAAGGAATAAACAAAGCCAAATTTCTATCACTGTCTATCAAAGAAGGGGCCAGGACAAGCTAAGTACCAGTTCTATCTTTGGCAAAAAAAAAAAAAAAAAAAAAAAGGTTAAGATAGTAAATTTTATATACGTGTATTTTACCACAATAAGAAAAAAAAAGTTAATGTGGAAAACAAACAAAAGAAGGCAGACAAAAAAATAGATCATGCTATATGATTCCAGTTATATTTAGCAAATGCAAACCAAACTAGAGGGATAGAAAGCAGATCAGTGGTTGCTTGGGTGGCGTTAGGGGGAGGCAGAAGGGAGGAATTGAAACCGAGCAGAACACTGCGGTACCCCCGCCTCCCCCGGAGTACAAAGGCCCTTCCAATGTCCCCTGCCTCTTGTTTGTAGAAAAGCTGAAGTCTCCCAAGCCTCCCTGAGTCACAAAAGAGCAGGCTCAAGCAGTTAATGATCAGGACGATAGAGTCATAGAATCTTTCAGTGTCTGATGCACATTCTTGAGTTGCTTTACAGATACTGTAACTGTCCCCCAGAGGGAAAAAGCATGATGACCAGACTGCAGCCATGACATAAGCTGCTCCATTTTGAGCAGTACTGACTCTTTGGCTAGCACAATTCCAAGTACTGGCCTCAAGAGAATGCGGTTAACACTATTGCTCATAATAATCTGTATCTTTGTGGGCGTCAAAATAATTGTAGTTTGCTCTGCCCGTATATGTAAGCGGGCAACTAAAATTGTCAGCAAAGAGATGTTATAGAAGTATGTCAACATCTTCCACTCTAAGACTATGACACCCGATGTCAGCAGGAAGAAGTTACAGAAGATGGACCTTCTCCCTTAATCCCTTAGAAATGGAGTGATGTCTGACAATGCGGATCTGTAAGCAGCTTTTTGCAGGAAAGAGCTCTTTGCAGGAAAGAGCTCTCTGCAGGAGGTCCCTTTTGTCTTGTCACTTTAGCAAAGCCATATTGTAACTAACCTCCGGCCTAAGCACACCTTTCAAATCTTTTGATCACACAATACTTAGCCTAACCTGATTCTTTCCTTAGATCAAAGAAATAGAAATGAAAAATAAGGAATTAACAGATGACTAGATCTTTTTCCTAGCTTCCCCTTCAGTAATCTCGTGAAGAAACTGTGTGAACAAAGTGGCATCTAAAGAAAGATCATAAGGAGTCGACAAGGCTGCACCCAACGGGAGATGGTGATGATTCTGACCCCCTATCTCAGTGATTAACTGATGGGACTTCCCCGGTGGCGCAGTGGTTAAGACTCCACTCTTCCAATGAACTCAGATCCTACTTGCCAGCGAGGTGCGGTCAAAGAAAAAGAAACTGACAGTCAGTGATTAACTGAGATTACCTCCCCTTTAAAAACTTTCATAGCCAAGCAGAATCTCCAGCGCTGGTTCTGGGACTTGAGTCCGACCTCTCCCCAGGTTGCTAGCCCCCTGATTTTTTTTGTGTTTTTTGTTTTTTGGCCATGCCACGCGTCATGC
This sequence comes from Lipotes vexillifer, assembly GCF_000442215.2. Lineage (NCBI taxonomy): Eukaryota > Metazoa > Chordata > Mammalia > Artiodactyla > Lipotidae > Lipotes > Lipotes vexillifer. The sequence goes on from NW_006780388.1 coordinate 1,834,872, forward strand.
GGGATGTGGGATGCAGGATCCCAACCAGGGATTGAACCCGTGCTCCCTGCAATGGAAGCGTGGAGTCTTAACCATTGGACCACCAAGGAAGTCCTCTCTTCACGTTTTCCTCTTTGTTTCATTCCTATCAATATTCGTTTTATTCACCTTATTTCTTAATAACCCTTTAAAAATGTTCACCCTGCCAAGACCTGTCTCTTGCCTCTTAATTCTCTCCTCTGCCTTTCCCCATTTTCTTTTTCTTTTAATAACTAAATTTATTTATTTATTTATTTATTTATTTATTTATGGCTGCGTTGGGTCTTTGTTGCTGGGCTTTCTCTAGTTGCAGCGAGGGAGGGCTACTCTTCATGGCGGTGGATTCTCTTGTGGAACACAGGCTCTAGGCGCGTGCGGGCTCAGTAGTTGTGGCTCACAGGCTCTAGAGCACAGGCTTAGTAATTGTGGCGCACGGATTTAGTTGCTCCGCGGCATGTGGGATCTTCCCGGACCAGGGCTCACACCCATGTCCCCTGAATTGGCAGGTGGATTAACCACTGCACCACCAGGGAAGTCCCCCCATTTTCTTGTTAATTAACCTAATTTTTTTTCTTTAGTAAGACCCATGAGGGGTAGCTGGGACCGCAGATTTATAAGGCTTCCTGAACTGTCCTTCAGTTTTGCAGCAGTCAGGTTATGTGGGGTACCCATGCAAAAGGGCCACCCCCCAACCAGAGGGTGGTCAGGGTAAGGGGCATATTTCGTGGGCGAATATTCAAGTCATTTTAAAGCCAGTCCCAGGTGGCTAACATACAGAATTGTCAGCCACTTCATCTGTAGTGTTCCACTTGGCATTTATGGGGCGAGATGGATAGTTCTCCTTCTCAGGGTAATCAGACCTTACTGTGGCTTTTATTCAGTCTACCAGGCTGGCTGTCCCCTCGGGAATAACCTCCTGTGGGTCTGGATCACTTATAAGCATCTGTGATTCTTTCATACTGAGCTGTGGGTCCTGAACAACCCAGACATGCCCTTCCACTCTGCAGACTCAAAACCAAAGAACAGCCCCTAAGCTAGTTACTCTCACAATCCATTTCAAGAAAGGGTCTTCAAGAAAGTGATGATACTGATCCATGAAATGAAAAAAACCCTTCACACTGTCCCCCTGTTTTCAGCAGTTTCTTGGTTTTGCCCTTCCCCCACCTTGACTACCTTCCTGGTGACCTGAGGTCTCAGAGGTACTTATGGTTGTCCCTGCGTGACTTTTCCCTCACTGGGTGGCATTAGGCTAGTGGCCAAAGCTCAGACAGTATCAAGGTTCCACCCAGCACTCTCTTTTAATTTCATTTTAGCTATTACCGATAACAATAACCAATTGAATCGTTTGCCGTTTTCTTAGTAGTTTTCATTTCCTTCTGCCTCAATTGAACCAACTCCCTGGGAGTTGGGTCCATCCCTAAATTCCACTGCCAGCTTTTACCTTTAGTACCTGAGTACAGCACAGCTGCTTCTCCAGGCCATGGGTGACCATGTGGCCACCAGGAATCAAAATCTCCGCATTCCCTGCCCTTTTATCCTTTCTCTTCCCAAGCCACAAGCTTCCATGAGTTCTAGCAAATCCCACTTCACTGACACCAACTTAATGAAAACCTCACTTCTCCTGGTATCCCTATTTACAAGGATATCAGGAGCTTTGTGCCAGGAACTGAGGGCAGAGACCAATATATATTTTTTCTATTATCTCACACCATGTTTGTCATCGGATTGGCAAAAATTAAAAAGTCTGATGATACCAAGTATTAGCTAGCTACAGGCTAGATGAAACTCACACTCTGCCGACAGGAGTGTGTTTCCTGGTTGCTCCGTGATGGGATCAAACCCTCCACACAAAATTTGGTTCAGAGGTGAAGACTGATGAGGTCACACGTAGCCAGAGAGTAGGATAAGATTGATGACTCACATAATGAGGCTTCCTGGGAGGAGCAGGGCAGGTTCCCAAGCAGGTCAGAAATGGCTTGAGAGAGTGAGGAGGGGCTTTCACTGTGGTCAGGGGGTGAGGCTGGGTTGAGGGCCCCCCCACACTGGCCAGGGCTTTCCTGAATTCAATTTCCTGCCTGTGCAAGGGAGCAAGCATCAGGGCCTTCTTATCAGCTTGCCCAGATGTGGGACACAAGAGGGAAGAGGGAAGCCTGAGGCTTTCAGGCTATCAGCAAACATCAGAAATGGAGCTGGACTTCTGATTACAGAATGTAAATTTATACCTACCCTTTGGAAACTGGTTGGGCGATATTTAATAAAACTGAAGAGTATAACCTCTGTGGTAGGTAAAAGATGGCTGCAAATTCTTCTCTACTCCTCCTGTAGGGAGGTGGAATCCACTCCTTTCCCCTGGAACCTGGGCTGACTCAGTGCCTTACCTGACCAGTAGCATGCTGTAGAAGTGATGGTTCTGGGAACTTCTGAGTCTTAAGAAGCCTGGCAACTTCTGCCCAGGCTTCTTGGAACCTCATTTTTGGGGAAGTCGGCTGCCACGTGAGGAGTCTGGGATAGCCTCGCTGGGAGGAAATCCAGGCAGACACATGCAGAGGCTGCGTGAAGAAAGAAACGCTTTCTCGTCCCAGCTGACCCAGCCAGCCAGCCCAGGCGCCAGACATGGGAGCGGAGAAACCATCTGACGACTCCAGCCCCAGCCACCATCTTACCTGCAACTGCATGAGATCCCGGCAGAGCCCAGCCAACCCTCAAAACTGTGAGAGAGAAAACCAAATTGCTGGGCTTCCCTGGTGGCACAGTGGTTAAGAATCTGCCTGTCAATGCAGGGGACACGGCTTCGAGCCCTGGTCCGGGAAGATCCCACATGAAGCCTGTGCGACACAACTACTGAGCCTGTGTGCCTAGAGCCTGTGCTTTGCAACAAGAGAAGCCACCACGATGAGAAGCCCGCGCACCGCAATGAAGAGGAGCCCCCGCTAGCCACAACTAGAGAAAGCCCGCGTGCAGCAATGAAGACCCAACGCAGCCAAAAATAAATTAAAAAAAAAAGTTCTAAAGAATAATTTAAAAAAAAAATTGCTGTTCCAAGCCTCTAAATGGTGGGATAGTTATTACCCAGCAAGAGATCACTGGAACACCTCCTCCCACTGATTCTACTTCCAGAATGATGACAGCATAAAACTTCCATCCAAGTGTCCATGGAGCTCTATGTACAAGGATGTGCATTAGAACATTGTTTATAATGTTGAAGAAGTGCCAGAAGACTAAGTGTTCATTGATAGGAGAGTGGAGAAATAAATCGGGGCATAAACATTGGATGAAATACCTTACAGCTGTTAAGAACAAACTAAATCTAAATACATTATCCTGGATAAGTCTGAGAAACATTTTGGAAAACAGCTGCTTCTTCCCCCCAAAGTCAATATCCCGAAAGACACATAAGAAGGCAAAGGGAGTGGGACTTCCCTGGTGGTCCACTGAGTAATACTCCGTGTGTCCAATGCAGGGGGCCCGGGCTCAATCCCTGGTCAGAGAACTAGATCCTGCATGCATGCCGCAACAGAAGATCCTGTGGGCCACAACTAAGACCCGGCACAGCCAAAATAAATAAGTAAATATTAAAAAAAAAAAAGAAGGCAAGGGGGCAGATGAAAGGGGTCTAAAGAGAAATGTTCAGTCGCTCACATGTGATAATGGTACATGATTATGTAGAGGGATATCTGCATCCTCAGAGATGCAAGCTGAAGTAGCCAATGGTTTAGTAAAATGTGTGCGAGTGTGTCGTGTAAGAGAGCAAGAAAGCAAATGTGGCAAAATGTCCACCATTGGGAGCCTAAGTGGAGGGTATTCATTGTGTTATTTCAGCAACTTTCCTTTAGATTTGAAACTTCTCAAGCCTATTGATTCCACTGATATGTATGACATGGATGAATCGCAGCAGCATTATGCTGGGTCAAAGCAGCCAGGAGCAGGGACTTCCCTAGCGGTCCTGTGGTTAGGACTTGGTACTTTCACTGCCACGACTCCATTCAGAGAGCAATCTGGAAGAGGCAAAGTAAAGCAGATCAGTGGTTTCCAGGGGATAAGACCTGCAGAAGGAGCATGGGGAGCTCTGGGTGATGGACCATGGAGCTGGGAGAGCAGTGTGGGAGAGATGCCCGTCAGGGGCTCAAGGAGGAGCCAACACTGCTCACACCTTGATTTCGGGCTTCTGGCCCCCAGAACTATGAAACAATACATTTCTGGTTTTTGAGCCATAAATTTGTTATGGCAGCCCTAGGAAATAAATACCTACCAATAAAAGCCAATTTTTTTTTAAGTTGGGAAAAAACTTGGAAATATCAGGCTAAATGAAAAAAAGCAAGTTACGGAACAATGTATTCAGTGCAAAACATTTTATAGGAAAGTTTTAAATGCCCCAAACAATACTACTTACTGTTCATAGACTCTATATCTGTCGTAAAAGCCCAGAGGCACCTTGGTCTGGAAGTGCACCATTCCCTGGGTTGCCTCACTGGAGGGGGTGGGGCATTCTGCTGGCTTCCGCTGCCAAGCAAAGGCTGCCCAAGTCCTTGTGAAGTCTGTGGAGGCTTCCCCAGGGAGGAGACACCAGGACTCGGAACACTAGGGGCCCACCAGGTGGTTAGGAAGGCAGAGGAGAGCATTCAGGGCCGAGCCAGAGCTTGGAGGCTCCAGGAAGCTGGCTTGCTTGGGGGGCGGCTGGAGACCAGAGGGCTGGGTTATTATCATCCCTGCTCTTACCTGGACATGTCCGAGCATCCCTAGGGCTTCCCTGGGGCCACTCTGTCGCTCTCATCCATCTTCACCTGTGATCAGCAGGGAGGCTGGGGAGAAGGGAGCTGGGGGACAGGGGAGGGGCTGGAGGCCAGGACTCAGGTCCAGCAGGGAGGCTGGAGGCCAGATTCAAATGTCCAAAGAATGACTGGGGCTGGGAACCAGGCAAGCTGGGATGAGAGGTCGGCCATGCAGCCACAGACAAATCACTTTGCCTCCCTGAGCTGGTAACCTGTCTGTGAATGGTAATGACTTAATAGGGTTGCTGTGAGGATGAAATGCATTGTAATACGTGTGGTGAGTCATTTCTTAGGGCACTGCTGAGGATCATGAGCACAGCCTAAGCGCTGGTACTTCACCCTCACTGAATTCTCAGAACTCCATAAGCTAGGAACTGTGATTGCCTCCGTTTTACAGATGGGGAAGCTGAGGGCTGCAGAGGCCAGTCAGCTGAATGACACAGGTACACACAGCTGACATGTGGCCAAACTGGAATTTGCATTTACCTTTTTTTTTTTTTTTTTTTTTTTCGGTACGCGGGCCTCCCACCGCTGTGGCCTCTCCTGTTGCGGAGCACAGGCTCCGGACGCACAGGCCCAGCGGCCATGGCTCACCGGTCCAGCTGCTCCGCGGCATGTGGGATCATCCCGGACCGGGGCACGAGCCCGTGTCCCCTGCATCGGCAGGCGGACTCTCAACCACTGTGCCACCAGGGAAGCCCCCAAACTGGAATTTGGACTGAAGCCATGTGATGCCAGCCCCAAGAGCCAAGCTCTTTTGCTGTTTGTTTTATTGGTGCCTTTCTGGTTTATAGGTCTACAACTCCTCCAACCTCCTGGGTGGACTGTGAACCTCCTTTGGGAGTAGGGCCTTGAGCACTTCATCTCCATGTGAGCCCACCCCCTGCCTGGCAGGAGTGGGGCTCAGGGAGTGGAGTGTGGGTGCATTACACCTGGGGCCCCGGGTGGTCCTGGTATTTGGAGGGAGTCAGGTGGCAGCACCAAGGCAAGGCTGGGGTGTCTCCAGCCCTCTGAAGTCTGCCAGGCTGTCCCACAGGTGCTGTAGGACAATGTAGTAGCAGCCCACAGACCCCTTTGCAATGTAATTGGTACCCCTGCTCTGTGCTGGCAGGAAACCTTGTCCCAGCCCCGGACGCAGTAGTCCCAGCCCCCGCACCACCCCTCCAAGGAATCCTTGCATCCATTTCCCCACAAGTCAGGAGTCCCAGCTCCCATCTTCCTCCTGTTTTTCTAAAACTCAGCCAGATAGGACTCCAGTCCTCCAAGACTCAGAAGCCCTGACCCCCCCAGCCAGAGGGGCAGGGCACCCAGCTGATACTGGCTGGCAAAAGCTGGTTATGGACATTTCTGCCCATCTCCACATTCAAGGATGTCACATCAGTAGATTGAAATCAGCTTTGGAGGGAGTACTTACAGCACAGAAATTGGCAAAAGCAACAACTCAGGGCATTCTTTTTCCCCAGAGAGTCTGTTGTTAAAGTGTTACCAGCATACCATTGCTCCCAGCCCTCCATCTGTCCCTACTCACCAGGCCAGGAACCCCTTTTACAGGGACCCAGGGAGCCCTGGAAGTCTGAGGAGACTCCTGACAAGCCACCAGGCCACGGCAGGGGCATCCCCCACATGCCCAGGCTGCACTGGGCTGGACCCCAGAACCCAGGCCTGGATCCTCCCAGTCTCCATACCCAGACCTCTGCCTCTGACTCTGTGCAGCCTGGGAACTGAGAGCCTCAAGTCGGGAGGCGCACAGGCTAAGGTGTGGTTACGGGCAAGTCACTTTAGCTGTCACCTACAGCACGGGAATCAGCATAAGAGCACACACGCTGAAGTCACACTTGTGCTGCTCACATTCAAGTTCTGTCCATGTGACCCCAAGCAAGTTAGATTCTCCATGGCCCTCAGTTTCCTCATCTGTAAAATGGGGATAATAGTAGTTCCTGCTTCATTAGGATGTCATGAAAGTAAAGAAGTTATCCCCATATAAGAGGATATTATTACTTAGCATATTACTTAGCATTAATACATGTTAGATTTGTTGTTATTGTTAATAATTTCCTATCCCACAAGGGAAGTTGTGAGGGGAAAGGAGCTGACATATATGCTCAGGGGTCTGCACAAAGCAGGTGCTCAGTTAATGGGCCCTGTCGTTCCCATGGCGGCAAGATGGGTCACTGGCTCTGACCTGGGTGGAGGCGACTTTCTTTGGGCCCCACCTGGCCATTCCGGCCACCAGGGGGCGCCCCAGCCTTGCCCGTGGCACCGCCCCCTCACCTGTGCGGGCAGTTCACCTGGCGCCGCCTCCGGAAGAGGGGACCGGGTACCGTGGGTACCTCGGAGGGAGCCCAGCGTCGTCGGGTGAGAGCCTAAGGGGCGCCGAGGACGGGGGCCCTTCGAGCTTCGGGCGGACCGGGCCGGGGAGAGTGGGCGAGTGGGGGATGTGACGGGGCAGGAGCGGCCGGGCCGGACTCCCGGGGCCGGGAAACAGGGGACGCGGGCAGGAAGGAAGGCAGGAAGGCGGTGGCTGGGCTAACGACGCCTAGGGTTGGGGGTCGAGGCATGGGGACCCTGACGCCTGGGTTGAGGTGCTAATAACTGGTAGCTCGGTGCCGGGAGGGGTGAGGAAGAGGGATACCCCTGAGTCCCAGAGCGGTGTTGGGCCTGCAGAGGCCACGTCAGGGAGACCCCCAGCCTGGCCGGGGGGCATTTGGGCTGGGACTGCCGCTGATGCCTGGGTCCTGAGAGTAGGCCTAGGGTCGGACACCTGGAGAAGGGAGGAAGGGAAGGGACAGATGTGTGTGCGTGCGTAGCGGGTGGGGGAACCTCAGGAGTGCTGGAGAGGGGTAATATGCCAGGAAAGCCCCGTGTGTCCCCTCCCTCCTGAGCCCTGGATCCCCTGAACTGCGGGCCCTGGCGGCCCTAGGGGAGTGCCACCAGGCTCCCATCCCCAAAGCCGGGCAGGAAGTAAACAGAAACCTGGAGTGGACGGGCGGGCGGCAGTGCCGGCACAACCTGTTACCTCGCCGGCCCGCCCATCCGCCCGCCCGCTCAGGGCCTGGAAACTGGGGGACTGGGGCCAGCAATCCAGAAGGGGTGGGCTGAGGGTCCGGGCACCTAAGTTCAGAAGGATGGGGACCTGAGAAAATAGGAAAACAAGGGCCAGGAGGGCTGGGGGGCAGGGAACTTGGGCCTAGGCTTCTGGAAAGGGAGGGTGCTGGATTTCTGGGGGCTAAGGGCTCAGGACACGTAAGTTCCCAAGGCCCTGTATTCTTGGGAGAAGAGGCTGGACTCATCCCAGAGTCCTGAGTCCCAAGAACCTGGGTTCTGGGAAGAGTTTCCCAGCTGGTAAGAGGCTGGGAGCCAGAACAGCTGGGTCATGGGAAGAGGGGGGTGGGGACTGTCGCTGGGGTGTGGTCCTGGAGCACTGGGAGAAGGTTTCCTGGGAGCAGAAAACATCTGCCAGAGGCAGAAGGCTGGACAGCTCTTTTCCTGCTTCTCCCTGCCTCAGTTTACCCTGGGGACATTAACGGAGCTGGACAGCCAAGACACAGATCATTAACCCTTCATGGCCCAGGGAGGCCCTGGCTGCAGGACCAAGAGGGCCAGTAGGCAGGTGAAGAACTGCAGGAGAGCCACATCTTGGCCAGTGTGTGTGTCGGCAGGGGTGGGGGGTGGGGGGGGGGGGGCGGGGACATTAACGGAGCTGGACAGCCAAGACACAGATCATTAACCCTTCATGGCCCAGGGAGGCCCTGGCTGCAGGACCAAGAGGGCCAGTAGGCAGGTGAAGAACTGCAGGAGAGCCACATCTTGGCCAGTGTGTGTGTCGGCAGGGGTGGGGGGTGGGGTGCGGGGTGGGGCAGTGAACCCCTTTGGGCTGCGGTGTAGAGTGTCATGTAGCTACCTCTCCCCACAGACCTACCTGTCCCTACAGACACTGCAGGCACCATGAGCTCCCCAGAAGGGCCCAGCTTCCCATCCGGGCTGTTCGCCGGGGGCACCTCTCCCAGCAGCAATGAGGGCTTCTTCCCCTTCATCCTGGAGCGGCGGGACTCATTCCTGGGAGGGGGCCCAAGGCCTGAGGAGCCCGAGGACCTGGCCCTGCAGCTGCAGCAGAAGGAGAAAGACCTGTTGTTGGCCGCAGAGCTTGGCAAGATGCTTCTGGAGCGCAATGAGGAGCTGCAGCAGCGGCTGGAGATGCTGAGCGCCCAGCACTCTGAGCATGAGGAAGTGAGCTGACAGCAGAGGGCAGGGCTGGGGGGATGGAGGACAGGGGAGGGACCAGGCAGGGGGGCAGGGAGAGGAAAGCCAGGCAGGGGGATGCCTCTGGAACCAGCCTCCCTGGCAGTGTTGCCCAGTGGTTAAGAACATGGACTCTGAGGGCAAGACAGGACCTGGGTTCAGATCCCTGCCTGGCTGTGTGACCTTGGGCAAGCTGCTGGACCTCTCTGAATCTTGGGTCTGTCTCCTCAGCAGTATTGCCAACAGATGCTGGGCTCTCTCCCTGCCTGGCTCTGGGCTAAGCACTTTCCATGCATCATCTCAGTCAATTCTCACCTGGCTCTGGGAGATATTAACAGTTCCCTCTGCCCAGGCTGTGGTCAGCCACACTCTCACCCTGGGGGTCACATCTGGTCCCCTAAACACCCTAGACACCACTGACTCCTGTACCCATGTCGTCAGCCCCACACCCTCCCCACCTGGCCACCTAATGGGCATTTCAACATAAGTGGCACTGGATTCCATGACCCCATCCCCTGCTGTCCCCATCCCAGCTTCCCGCCGTAGGACCAGAGCCTGCACATCTCTGTGACCTCTCCCTCCCACACTGGCAGGCCCTGTTGATTCTTCTTCGAAACTAGATTGTCAGTCTACCCACTTCTCACCGTCTCTCCAAGCTGGCCACAGCCCCATCATCTGCCCCAGACACTGCAGCTGCCTCCTCACTGGTCCTCAGCTTCCACTTCCCCGGGTCCAGAAGCCCTGAGCCCCTTCTCCATGGGGAAGCCAGAGGGATCCTCAAAAATTGCAAATCAGATCATTTCAGTCCTTGCCCAGAATCTCTCAGTGGCTCCCCCTCCCATTTAGAATGAAACCAAAACTCCTCCCCATGTGACCTCCTTGACTTCAGTCAGTCATCTCAGCCATGCAGTCCCTCCTCAGAGGGGGCCTTTTTTCAGTTCCCTGAGCAACCCACGCTTATTGCCTCAGGGCCTTTGCACTTGCTGTCCCTTGCCCTAGCCCTCTTCCTTCTTACCCTGTAGGAGTCAACAGACATCACTTCCTCCTGAAGGATCTCCCACCCCACCCTGCTCCTCTTCATCACTTACCAGGGTTTCTTTAGAGCTCTTAATGTCCCCCCTCTGAAACTACCTGGTTCAAGCATGTGTCCATTTGCCTCTGGACTCTAAGCTGCTTCAGGCACGGAACTTGGTGGTCTCACTTACTGCTGACAAAGACTCCAAAATGGGGTGAGATCAGGAAATATTGGATGGATGGATGGATGGATGGATGGGACTTGGAGATATTAGGGAACTTGCCTTACCACAAAGCAGCAGCAGAGCAGGACAACGGCAAGGACAATCAGACCCTGAACCTGTGGGCTCCATCCTAGAGCTGTGTTGCCCCCACAGTATTTGGTTAAGGGCTTGGCTGCTTGGGTTAGAATCCCGGCTCCACTAACTCACTGTGTGTCCTTGGACAAGGCTTTTAACCTCTCTGAGGCCCAGTTTCCTCATTTGTAAAATGAGAATGTTAAGGAGTCTAAGTCTCGTGGAGTAAATAAAATAACATAGGTAAAGTGCTAGCACAGGCCCTGGCAGGAATG
>NW_006780388.1:1845492-1868468 GCF_000442215.2 Lipotes vexillifer
GCTAATCATTGTAGCAGCTGTGGTTAGCTTCACCTTCTTGCATGGAGAGTCTATGACGGGGAGGCAGGAGACGCTGGCCCCCTGACTTGCCTGCCTCCACAAGCTGGGCATCTGGGTGTGCCAGGAGCATCCCCCTGCTGGTTAGACAGGTTTGGGGGAGGGTAGGCAGAGGCCTGGGGCCAGGGTGTGGCTGACCAGGGTTAATTAGAGGGAGCTGGCCAGGAGGAGCTGGGGTAGAGGGACGGAGCAGAGAGGCTGGGCAGAGGCCGAACCTCCAGAGCCCCTGGAACCCAGGTGTGTGAGGCCATGGGCCGAGGCTTCAATTCTGCCAGACTCAGGCGCCAAAAACGGCGCCTACGCCCTCAGGTCCAGAAGCCCTGGTGGCAGCCAGAGGTGAGTGGGCATCAGGGAGTCCCGCCCAACTCTGGCCCAGGGTCAGCCCCTCCTGGAAGCTTCTATTGCTCCCCCTCCTCCTCTACTGTCTGAGGCTGTGTCTTGCTCTCTGCCCACTTCCTCCCCGGCTCTCATGTTTCTGGTTTTCAGGCCTGTCTCAGATGCCCCTTGGACTTTATTTGGGTCTCTGTCTCCCTGCATCCCGTCCAGTCACACCTCACCCTGTCTCTACCCTCTGTCCCGGCCCCCACAGCGGCTGCAGCAGGAGAACCATGAGCTCCGCCGAGGCCTGGCAGCCCGGGGAGCTGAGTGGGAGGCCAGGACTGTGGAGCTAGAGGGGGACGTGGAGGCCCTTTGGGCCCAGCTGGGGGAGCAGCGTTCTGAGCAGCAGGACAGCGGACGGGAGCGGGCACGCGCCCTCAGTGAACTCAGTGAACAGAACCTCCGGCTCAGCCAGCAGCTGGCCCAGGTGGGAAGGCCCTGACCCCGGGTCCCTGGGCAAGGAGTGGCAGATACCTGGGTCCTGGTGGGAGTGGGTGCACTGGGCTTGGTGTTGCGGCTTGGGCCAGCTGAGGGTTCCACTGCCTCCCCCCACCCTCAGGCCTCCCAGACTGAGCAGGAGCTTCAGAGAGAATTGGATGGCCTTCGGGGGCAGTACCAGGCCCAGGCCTTGGCTGGGGCAGAGTTGAGGACACGGCTGGAGTGTCTGCAGGGGGAGGTGAGTGCCAGCTGGGTCTGTTGAGCCTGGAAGGCTGGCTGGGGGCTGTCTGTGCCTGGCCTAGCCCTTCCACTCCAGCTCTGAGGCCTTTCCCCAGAATCAGATGCTCCAGAGTCGCCGACAGGACCTGGAGGCCCAGATTCGAGGTCTGTGTGAGGAGGTGGAAAAGGGCCAGGGCAGGCTACAGGCAACCCATGAAGAGCTGCTGCTGCTATGGCGGGAGAGGCAGGAGCACAGTCTGGAGGTGACTAGTAGGGTTGGGGTGGGCAGGTGCATCCAGCCCGGGCCTTGGCCACTGCCTCAGGGCTTCCTGGGAGAAGACACCAGAGCTCGGTCACTGGGAGCCCTAACAGCTGGGCCAGAAGAGCACAGGCATTAGCACAAGGGCAAGTGGGAGCCATAAGCTACTGAGCAGGGGCAGTACTCTTAGAATGCATCAGAGACTGGCATCTGGGAGGCCAGGGATGGGGCTGAGGCCAGAACTCAGGGCAGAGATGATAGGGACCTGGACCAGGTCTGGGCTGTGAAAATGGAGGAAAGGAAATGAAAAGAGGCAGTATGGCTTGCTGTTTGAGATCTCAGGAGTTTGCACTTTGTGGTCAAATTACCTGGGTTCTTATTTCAGTGTACCTTCCTACTATTGTGGAACACCAGCCTCAGTTTCCCCATCTGTGAGATGGGATGGTAATGGTACATGGCTGTGGTAAGGGTGTGAGACACTCAGCACATTGCCCGGCTTAGAAGAAACGATTAGTCAATGCTGGATGATAGCATTAGTGAGAGAGTTAGAAGGTAGATCGGTATGGTCGGGGGAGGGGGTGGGGCTTTTTGAGGTGACCTGGTGGGGTGGGACTGGAGGGAGGGTGATGGGAGACTTTGAAGCCGGGCGCCCACTGGCGCCCTGTTTTATAGGGGAGGAAATTGGTGTCTGCCGAGGGGAACTGCGCGGCCCAAGGCAGCCCAGCGATCCGGGAGTGGGAGCCAGCTTCAGCGCTGGGCTGCGCGGACTCGCGGGGCTGCCTGACTCTCTGCGGCGTGCCGGCGCCCCCTGTGGGCCAGCCGCGGGATGCCGATGGCGGGAGCACCTGGCTGACCGCCCTTGTTTCACTCTGTGGTGGGTTGGTCGCAGCTGGAACTCGCGCGCTCCGAGGCGGGGGAGGCACTGAGTGCGCTACGGAGGCTGCAGCGGCGGGTTTCGGAGCTGGAGGAGGAGTCGCGCCTCCAGGACGCCAACATCTCAGGAGCCTCACTGCAGTTAGAGCTTGCCCATAGCCTCGACAGCAAGGACCAAGACCAGAACGCGGACAGCGGCGGAGATGCTCTGGTGAGCTCTCGGCCCACCAGCCCCTACACGTACCATCCAGGAGGGCTGCAGACTCTGCCCCTCCTTTTTTTCCCGCGAGGTTCGACACTGCACTGACCAGTTTCATTGGTGAACAGGCCACTCTGTCCCCAGAGACCCAAGAGGCATCCAGCCACCAGCCTTCGCCCCAGGAGGAGAGGTTGGAGCCTCCCAGAAAGCGAGCATCCCTGAGCCCAGCAGAGATACTGGAAGAGAAGGAGGCGGAAGTGGTCCGGTTGCAGGATGAGGTGGGGGGAGCATAGTACTGGACGCAAAGCCCCTCTCAATGTCAGTTTCTCTTTCCCATCTACATCTCCTAACCTTTGCCCACGAATTCCCCTCTACCTGGATAGCCCTTCATCCCAACAAACTTGCAATCATGTTTCAAGAGCCAGCCTGTATGTCACCTCCTCCAGGAAAACTTCCTGGACTACACTGCCCCTTAAGTCCCACCTCCCAATGCTTCTCCATGCATCCTTCCTGCAGGTTTATACCACCCATCTAGCCCCGACCAACCCCACCCCTCTAGGCGCTCAGAAGATTCATCTCCAGCACAGGACCACAACTGTCTGGGTTGTTTGTGGAGCAGGCGGGGATGGGGGGTGGGGGAGGGGGCGGGAGGGCGGCGAGCTGGAGTCCAGGCTGCCTGGAAGAGCAAGAGCTGGGACACTCAGCTGCCTTTCTGCACCTTACCCTGTCCGCAGATAGCGCTGCAGCGGGAAGAGCTACAGTCCCTGCGGGAGGAGCTGCAAAGGCAGAAGGAACTGCGGGCGCAGGAGGATCCCGAGATCTTAAGCGGCGCCCTCTCGGATCGGGACGAGGCTGTGAACAAGTGAGCATCTGCCACCATCCACCACCGCCCCAGGGGGTGCTAGAGGCCCCCAAGACACTCTGGCCTTTCTGGGTCTCGGATTCCCTCCCGCGAGTGCTACAATTGTCCCCACTCCGATGCAAAGCCCCTCTAACCTCCCTGGTTTCGCTATTAGCGGCCTCACTCCCGCCTGGGTCCAGGAGCCCCCAACCACCACTGTTCACTGAGGCCCCAGCGCCCTCGTACCTGCTCTCTGCCCCTCTCTTTTGCAGGTCCCTGGAACTGGCCCTGGAGCTCAGCCGCGTTTCTCTGGAGCGGGACTCCCTCTCCCGGGAGCTGCTTCGCACCATCCGCCAGAAGGTGGCGCTGACGCAAGAGCTGGAGGCCTGGCAGGTGAGGGGCGGGGCCGGCGGGGCGGAGCCGGCTGGGGCGGGGCCAAACGCTGACCCGACCCGCCGGCCCGGCCGCCCTGTCCGCAGGATGACATGCAGGTGGTCATCGGACAGCAGCTGCGATCACAACGCCAGAAAGAGCTGAGTGCGACTGGATCCGCCCCGAGCCGCAACCTGCCGCGCCCCTCGCTGCGCCTGGGCCCTGGGCCCGCCGGCGGCTTCTTCAGCAACCTCTTCCGAAGGACCTGAGCGCCCGGTCGAGGGGGCCACCTTTGCTCTCTTTGGCTCACTTTCCTCTTCTGGCCAACGGAGCGACGGCCCCGACTGTCTGCCAAAGGCGGCTGGTGCCCTCTCCACCCCGAGAGGCTGGGCAAGGGCTCACCGGGAGCAGGGGCCAGGGACCCCAGGTGGGTGGCAGGGGCAGGTGTGGCAGAGCTGTTTTTCGAATCTATATAGGTCCTCTGGCCCCTGGCATGCTCCAGGACAAGGGTGAGGGTGGGTATTTATGTATCAAGCTCAGACAGAGTAATATATAAATCATTGCACCGACTTGGCCTCCATTCTTGGGAAAAAAAAGCACATGAAAAAAAGAATGGCCCAAATTTTATTAGTATAAAAAAAAGAAAAAAACAAACCACTCCAAACCCCTGAGATGGAGGTGGGGGTGTTGCTGGAGGTCAGAAGGACAGGGAGAAAGCTCGGTAGCCCAGATTGGTGAAGACATCCACCCTGCAGCTGTTGCCTGCGGCTGTCAGGACCTAGAGGCAAGAGGGGAGTGACTGACCTGCCCACATGCCCTGGCCTCCCAGGATCCCCACCGCCCCTTCCTGAACCCACCTTGCACTCAGGGGCTGCTGGTTGCTGGTTGAGGCTGAGGCTTAGCAGCCCTGGGGAGGAGCCAGGCACCTGGGCCTTGAGCTCCCCGCTCAGCTGCCACTGATTGACACAGCGACCCTGTCCAGCTGATAGAATCTGTGGAAGACAAGGAGGGGCCTCAGGGTTCAGGGCTGCAGGGGGAAAGGGGCAGGGCTGGCAGAAGCAAGACAGAGGGCCTCACCAAGTCCTGGTAGAAGGTAACGTGCTTCTGTGGTGCCCGCATGGGGAAGACAGTGGTGGGTGTGGAGGATCGAAGGTGCCAGAGGGTTAGTGCTGGGCCACCTCCACAGACCTGGGCAGAAAGGTGGGGGTCCCCAGCCACCATGAACCACAGGCCCTCAGCTGGACAGGGCCCGGAGCTGCCACCCCATCCTGCACTCTGCCCGGCTCACCATCCAGTCTGAGTCAGTTGCCAAACATCCAATCCAGCGCCCATTGTGGGGCCTCGAGCACTCCTGGAAGGGAGGAGGAGAATAGAGGAGGAGGTGAAGACACAGGAGATGCCCAGGAAGGAAGAAGGACAGAGCATGGGGTGCGCCCTCACCTCGTGCTTGTAGACCTCAATCGTCTGGACCTCCTTGGCCGTGCGGAGGTCTGTGGGGGAAGAACCATAAAAAGTACCCTCCTTGCCCCAGCCTCCCTTACCACCATCTCTCTCTCCAATCAGACATTCCCTTACCCCAAAGCCGCACGGCCCCATCCTCGCCACCTGACAGCACCTCGGGGCTCCGCTCCCGCAGTGCCAGGCAGTGGATATAGTCCGTGTGGCCCCAGAGAGCCCGCTGCAGGGAGAGGGGCAGTGTCAGGACAAGATCCAGGAAGGATGCTGCTGCCCCTGCTCCCCCACCCCGCCCCTGCCACTCCAGTTCCACAGTCCTCTCACCGTGAAGGTCCCCGTCTCAAGGTCCATCGTATGCAACTGACAGTCTCCCCCCGCCAGGATGAGGGAATTCTCCTGCAGAAGAAGGTAGGATGGGGTCAGAAGAGAATGTCAAGTCAGAACAGGGAGAGGAGAAGGATTAAAATTTGGGCCCAAAATAGGGCAGGGCAGAGCCCCGATTAAAAAGGGCTCAAACCTTGGGGACGAGAAGCAAAGCATTGATCTCAGGTACTTCCAGACTGGTCCTGGGAGAGGGAAAGCAGAGTCAGCTCTTGTGAGGCAGTACCTTCACCCCCACATGCCCTCTGCCCACATGGGCCTGGCTCACCTGTATGGGGGCTGACGACGCCACAGCTCCTTACAGCCCTTCATGGAGGAAAACACTGGGTGACCTCAAAGGCTCTCTCTGGGTCTGGGCACCTCACCCTTCCCCCAGCTCCACACTCACCTTCTTAAGGATCTCTGCCCAAAGCCAGGCCTTCACCTCCCCATCCCCAGCACTGAGCAGATGTCGATCAGTGGAGACCATGCTGTAGACGGGTCCATCGTGGGCTAAATGGAAGTACAGAACCTGAGTGACCCTGTCCTGCTCCTCTCGTCCACCCGGGGGTTCCCTAAGCTGGCCTCAATGCCTGCACCCACCTTGGAAGGTCACCATGGGCTTCTTACTTTCCTCTTTGGCCTCAGAGCTCAAAGCAGCAGACAAGCTGAAAGGAGAGGGGCCTGAGAGTCAGAAGCAGGGGGCATCAGCCCCAGGAGGACCAAGTGCCAGAGCTAATGGATGGTGGGGAGCAGAGGCAAGGGTACCTAAAGATGGCTATCTGCCCGTAATTGTTGCCGGCTGCCAGGAACTTCCCACAGGGTGAGACATTCTGGGAAAAAATGATCATGTGCAGCCGCTGCAGGGCCTGAAATACTTCCATCTGTGGAGAGAGGCTGGATGAAGGCTGTCTGGGGCGTCTGGGACCCCTGAACCACACACTCCTTCCTGCTTCCCCTGCTGCGGTCCGGCCTCCCGCCGCAGTCCGGCCTCCCACCGCACTGACTTCTCAGTTCTCCTTTTTATAGCCCACCAAGCAGGCACCTGTCCATATAGTCACAGTGGTGGCTTGAAGAAGGAGGTGAGAAAGGGGAGAGTTGAGGCTTGATGCCTAGTGGAACTTTTGTTGACCAAGGACTCAGCCTCCTCCACGTTTCCTCAACTGTCAAAAGGAGCCCACGGGAGATTTTGTCACGATTGGATGAGCTACTGTATATAAAAAGCTTCGCACAGGGCTGCCTCGGAGAAACCGCTTAAAAAGTGGCTCTAGGGGCTTCCCTGGTGGCGCAGTGGTTGAGAGTCCGCCTACCGATGCAGGGGACACGGGTTCGTGCTCCGGTCCGGGAAGATCCCACATGCAGAGGAGCGGCTAGGCCCGTGAGCCATGGCCGCTGAGCCTGCGCGTCCGGAGCCTGTGCTCCGCAACGGGAGAGGCCACAACAGTGAGAGGCCCGCGTACCGCCAAAAAAAAAAAAAAAAAAAAGTGGCTCTATTACTCCAATACAGAACAACGTACTGACTCCTAATCCGTATCCTGACTTTCATGTTAGGCCCCTGAGGTATTTCTGGGTTACTCTCCCTCCCTCAGGTCAGAATCCGAGTCCCACCAACAGCCCACGCAAAACAGGTCTTGAGCGCAGGACTCCTTGCCGGCCCCTTCGGAGCGGGGCATGGACTACAAACCCCCGAAGGCACCGCGCATCGCGCCCCCTCACCTGACCCAGAGGCACCGCTTGCGGCATGGCTCGCTCCATCTCGAGAAATAAAAGTCCCAGAGTGCTCCGCGCGCGACGAAGCCTCACGAGACCGGAAGTGCCGGCGAGCACCTCCCTTTCGCGGCGCGTCACCTACCCAATACCGCTGGCGGCCCCGGCGTGAAGGCGGCCGCTGCGTAACCCGAGTCCCAGGAGAGAAGGTGACCGCCAAGAAGGTCCCAACACTAAGTGGCGCCCTCCTCAACGCCACTACACCAGGTCCCTCCCCTACCTCCTCCCCTACCCCGCTGAACCGACCCGCCTTCCAGTCGCGTGCCGTCAGTCTTCCGCGCCTGCGCGGAACCTGGCAGCGCGCGCGCCTAAAGCCACGCCCACGCGTTGAGCCACGCCCTCGGAGGCTCCGCCCCTGCCGCCCGGATCCCACCCCTCCGCTCGCAGGACCCCGAACCCCAATGATCTTGCAGCAACCCCTGGAGCGAGGCCCCCAGGGTCGGGCCCGGCGCGACCCGCGGGCCGACTCAGGGGCGTCCCGAGGCCTGGACGCGAGGTGTGTGTGGGAGCCCTGGGTGGGCCTGGCCCGGGGGCCCAGGAGCTTTGCTGGACCCTCAGGGCTGGTCTGCAGGATGACACGCGGTGGGGGTTATCGGCAGGGCTTGGGCATGAGTTGAGACAGGATTGCAGACTCGGGACAGACTCCGAGGCAGGCTTCTGGATGGTCTGGGAGAGGCGGTGACTTAGGCGTCAGCTGAGACAGGCTTGGGCTGGGGGCTCCTGGCTGACCCTGCAGGCTTAGTTGGGCAGATCCTGGGAATGGGTCCAAGAGGGTGGGGTGCTCCTGGCTCTCTTTTCTTCCCAGCTCCCCTCTCCGAGGAGCTGTGCCCATGAGTACCAAGCGTCGCCTGGAGGAGGAGCAGTGAGTTTGGGGGCAGGGAGGGACTCCCAGCAAGCCCTCTGTCACCTCAGGTCCCCATCAGACTACCTCTCTTCTGAATATCCCAGGCTGCCTGCCTCCTCGTCTCTCCCCAGGGAGCCCCTGCGCAAGCAGTTCCTGTCTGAGGAGAACATGGTCACCCATTTCTCTAGACTCAGCCTGCACAATGACCACCCTTACTGCAGCCCCCCCATGGCTTTTCCCCCAGCTCTGCCCCCACTCAGGTAGGCACGATCCACAATTCACTAGCTGGGCCTTCTGGAGGATCATACCCAATCCTCAGAGCCAATCTCCAGGCTCTGCCTCATCTTGCTATTTTTAGCTTCTAGCCAACCTCTGTTGTTTCCCTACTTGGCTCCTTGGAAGGTGCCAGCAGTCCAGGAGCCCCTGGGGACCTGTACCAGGTGGGGTGTGGCTCTGCCAGTCCAGCCTCAGCCTTGTGCCGTGACTGTCATTTCCTCTTCCAGAAGCCCTTGCTCTGAGCTGCTTCTCTGGCGCTACCCTGGGAACCTGATCCCTGAGGCGCTCCGGTTGCTGAGGCTGGGGGACACCCCCACCCCCCACTATCCTGCAACCCCAGCTGGGGACATAATGGAGCTCTGAGTGCTGGGGGGCAGTGCCCCTGCCCACCTTCCTTATTCCCCACAGCAGCGGAGGCCAGCACTCCCACGAAGGGAGCGGCTGCCCTGCTTTTCCTCCAGACCAGGCCTCTGGGCACCAGGACCTTCCCCCAACAGAGGACACTGAGCCCCACGGAGCCCTGGGGTGGGAGGCGAAGGAGCATGGGAAGGGAGCCGTTCCCTCCCCAAAGAACTGAATAAAGATTGCTGAGCAAATGAAGGCTTCAGTGTGGAACCCAGGGCCTTTTGGGAAAGGGAGGCCAGGGCAGGGGTACTGGATGCTGGGGTTTCTCCTCAAGATCTTCCCTGGAAAACGGTCAGGGCACAGCCAGGTCCTGGCAGGCTGGGCTCAGGCATTGAGAATGTGTGAGTCAGAGCCTCACCCCCACCCCCGCGGCTGACTCACTCCTCTCTCCAGCTCTGGGAAGTCAGGCTGGGATCATGCCACTCTCCAAACCATTTAAAGTTAAAGATTCTTTTATTAATAAATTCTCTCCCCCTCCAAACTTTCTTCCCAAAATAAATATCTCCCCCCTTTTGGGGGTTGGAGGGGCAGTGTCTTAGGGCCAGCCCTGCTAGAGGGCCAGCCCCCTAGTGTTAGGAACAGGTCCCTAGCCCCCCAGGCTGAGACCCCGTGGTGGAATTTCAGTACATCTGAGTGGGTGGGTCCTGATGTTGTGTCTATCCCTCAGGTCAGCCTGGCCCCCAGGCCATAGTGGGGGTGGGGGGACCCTTGTGCAAATGCTGTGGTTCCTTAGTATCAGCTGTCTGGCATGAGCCAGCCAGGGTCTCCTTTTCTATTCTGGAGCCAGAGTCAGGGCAGTCAGACACCTTGGAAGGCCCTTCTGAAGCCTGGACCCAGGCCTCAGAGAGGTGATTCGCTGTCCCCCATCCCTCCACACCCCTGTGGTTGGAGCAGCCTGGCTCTGGCTGTGTCTGGGAGGCTGGGGCTGGCTCCAGAATGAATGAATGAATGATGAGTGGGCGCAGCCTCCTGCTGGCAGGGGGTGCTCACTGTCACTGGATCAGTGCCACGCCAGGACAGCCCTCCCCGCCGGTCTCCTCGATGGGGGCTGCAAGATAAGAAGAGGGGCATCAGGAGCAGGGGAGATGTTGAGGAATGATGAGGGGCCGTCGGGCGGGCGGGGGCACACTTACTGGTAAACTTTTCTCTCCTGCGGCACCGTCTCCAGACCAGGAATCCGGAAAGCAGCCCCAGAACGAGGGCCAGGCTCAGGGCACCCCCAAGGATGGGCCACAGCAGCCTGAAGGAGGCTGGAGGGGCCGCAGCGCCTGGGGGCGGGGCTCCAAGTCAGACCTCGCCCCTCTAGGGACCAGCCCCGCCCCCTAGATCGGAGCCTTGCGCCTTTCCACCACCTTGGTCCCTACCCCAGTCAGAGCCCCTTCCTCACTCCAGCCTCTCCCAATTAATTCCACAGATCTGCTCCCCTCTCCACCCAGAAACCCTCTCCCCCAGTCTGGGATCCGCTCGCCTCTGGCCCCGCCCCCACTCACAGCCCAGGCAGAAGTCGCTGTGCGGTCGCGTGGGGCACGATGCGCAGTCCATGCACTTGTCTAGGTCCGCGCTCCAGGAGCTGCCGCGAGAGCAGGGGGTGGTGCCTGGGGAGGGGGCCGCGAGTCAGAGGCGGGGGGCGGCTATTTTTGGGGCTGAGGTCAGGGTCGGCCGGCTCGAATAACGTGAGTCACCGGCGCCCTCCCTCCACATTCCTCACAGGTGACTGCACGGCCCGACCGGGACACGGCAGCGCGGGGGAGAGGGGGGCGTAGTGCGGGAGGCTGCGGGGAGGGGGTCAGGTCCCCATAACAGCCCCCCCCGCCGCCGCCGCCGGCGGGTGACTCATTCCTGGGCACCGGGCCCGACCCCGGTCCCTCTCCCCGCATAGCTGGGCACTGAAGTCACCGGATGGAAGGGGGCACCCCACATGGTATGGGGGGCACAGACTTCCGTGCCTCTCAACACCCCCCAACTCTTCGGTCAAGGGGGGGTGGGCAGACCCGGTATTGATCAGGCTGGGGGCGTGCCACCTTACCGGACGGGACATCCCTCCCTCAAACTTTTCTTCTGTCTCCACTTCCGAGTCCAGACTCAGGACCGAAGCCTCCCTCGCCCCACAAGTTGGACAGGCGGGAAACTGAGGCCCGGACTACGGATGAAGCTGGGAGCGAGATGGGACCTCTCCTGGCCAGGGAGCGCGGTGTCTGGAGACCACCTGACCCCGGATCCCCATGTCCGCCTAGTCCCCCCAGTTCTGCCCCCTCCTCTAGGCCCCCAATGACGGCTCCCCGATCCCAGACCTGGGATTCCTCCGTCTCCCACGCCCTCCCGCCCAGCCCGGGCCGGGCATACCTGGCACTCGCTCCCCGGCCGCGGCGTGCAGCAGCGCCAGCCCGAGCCCCAGCACGAGGAGCCGCGGCAGCGGGCGTAGCGGGCCGGGAGACATGGTGTTCGTCGGTCGGCGGCTGCAGTCTGCGCTGGCCGCCCGAGTATCGGGAGAGACAGCAGCGGCCCCGCCCCCGCCTTCCGGGGCGGATCCCTAGCCTCTGCCCGCCCCGTGATCCACCCCTAGACGCCGGGTCCCGCCAGGACCTCTAAGTTCAGTCATTCGCTCAACAAATGCCGTCTCTGTGCGGGAGCGGCCAGAACGCCAAAGGGACGCAGATCTGGCCCTGCCTTCTCGGTGCGGAAGCCCAGGAGGTGCGTGTTGGGCGAGAGGGCGGATCTGACACGAAACAACCCAGCACAGAGAAAGCTGTTTCTTAAGGGCCCCGAGGGTATGATAATAACAATACAACAAAAATAATAATACTGTGCCCTTTAATTTCTACCTTAGGACATAGTTACATAGTAAAATGTGGGCTTGTTGTCTCCATTTATCAGACTAAAATGAGTCTCGGGAAGGTTAGGTGAGTTCCGGAGTCGAGCCCCAAGCTCTGTTCGGCTCCATACCCTGCCCCTTGACCCACTGGTTGCCGGACTTCAGCCAGTTGATGCCCTGCACCCGGGCCAGATGGGGGAGCAGCGGCTCCAGGCTCGAGCGTCCCCCACTGACGAGGTTGGGATTCGCGCGTCCGCCGCGGTCTGAACTGGGGTCTCTGCCCCTCCCCTGGGCGGTGGTCCGTTGACGTCATTGCCTCTTTAAGACCCCCGCCTCCGCCCCAGTCCCAGCACTCCGCCTGCTACTTCGAATCTTGGTGGACTTCTTTGCAGGTGAGCGTGGGGGAAGTGTGCGTGTCGTGGGGGAGGGGGGAGGTGCCTCGAAGATAGGGGGGCAGGAGGAGTGGCGGAGTTGGGTTGGGGTGCGCGTGAAGAACCTGAACTGATTGGGCGGCAGCCACCCAGGGCCAGGAGCCCCTGGGCGGGGGGCTGCACCAAAGCCCTAATGGGGTCCTTTAGCGGAAGGGTTAAACGCCCCTCCCCCCAGCCCGGGGACAAAGGCACCGAAACCCAGGCGCCCCTCCCCCACATGCGCTTCCCTCTGGGGCGGGGCTCCCTTCCCCCTCACCTGCCGGAGCGGACCCTGCAGCTAGCGCCGCCATTAGAACCCTCCAGGGTGCGCGGCTTCCAGGCCGGGGGGCTGAGGACACCCTCCTTCGGGCCAGATTCAGAAGGGAAATAGGGGTCGAGAGCGGGAGGAGACGCCCTCGGATGAGCCGAGCCTGTAGTGCGTGGAAAGGGAAGGGGTCGAGAGCAGGGACACGCTTGTAAGGGAGAGGTGCCGGGTGCCTAGTCTGGCGTGGCCCCGGCCCTAACCCGGCCAGAGTCCTGGAGGGCTGACACTGGGTTTGGGATTAACGCTGTACGGCCCGCCGCGTCCTATCTCCCTCCAGGTCATGAGTTCGGCCCGGGTTATGGGCGGGTGCAAATGAGTGGAGAGTCTGCCCTCTGGCCACCCTGGTGGGGCCGGTGCTAAGTTTAGGTCCGAGCCGTGCGCGGGAACTTTGGGCAATGGAGAGCCACAACGGGACCCTGAACGGAAGGGATCCCCCGTGGCGACCTCCAACACGAAGTGGGATGTGAGGGGGCCAGGGCTGCCCCAGAGGAGATGTTTCGCTGGACAGCCCCCAAGGGTGGTAACTTCTTTTAGGGAAGTTGTGTCCTGAGATAATGGCATTTGGGGCAAGAATACACAAAAAAATGTCACCAACCTTGGGGGTCTGCTCTCTGGCCCCCCTAGGGGAGGGCAGAAGGGCAGGAACCAGGGAGGCAGCCGGTGGCCTTGGGAAAGGAAGTGCTTTGGGGTGGGAGGGCTGTTTTTGTTTCTGTTTCCCTCCATCTTTCCTGCCCCATCCAGGGTCTGACTGGGTGGGATTGGTTTGGGCCAGGCAGTGGCAGGCAAGGCCAGGGCTGACTGGCCACCATGTACACAAGATCTTAAGATCAAACTGGCAACCGCCTGTATGGGGTACAGAACCAAGCTGGGGTGAAGGGTTTGGACATTTATGTTGGGTGCTGGGAGGAAACTTGTATCTCTATTCTTGGTGTTAAAACTAAGTTTTAAGCCTGAAACTCACGGCTAGAGCAAACCTACCACCCATTAACCCTGTGGAAACCACCAAAAAACTGCCTTCTATTGTTTCATCCCTTTTGCCCCTTTGTACGCAAAGTAGCTGAAGCCATGGGCAAGCATGTGCACAGGCTTTATATTTCATTTGCACTCAAAACAACTAGGACTGGGTTGCTTACTTTTTCATTCTTATAAGCTAGTGCCTGTCTGGGGAAAAAAAAATACTAAAGCATTAAATGCTCATTTTGCCCGTGAGAAAATGAGGCTCAGGGAGCATGCCTTGCCCATGTTACAGGACACGGTGTCCTGATTCCCAGGGTTCATACTCTTGGTGTCCTGTGTGGTGGGCATGGCATGTGGCATGGGGGTTAGCATTCATTGGGAACTAGGGTCTGGGCTAGCTGATCTTAATGTTACTCTGCTTCTGTCCCGCAGTGCAGCTCCTCAACCTCAACCTCGCCATGGCCTCTGCTGGTCTGCAAATCCTGGGGATCGTCCTGACACTGCTTGGCTGGGTGAATGCCCTGGTGTCCTGCGCCCTGCCCCTGTGGAAGGTGACCGCCTTCATCGGCAACAGCATTGTGGTGGCCCAGGTGGTGTGGGAGGGGCTGTGGATGTCCTGCGTGGTGCAGAGCACTGGCCAGATGCAGTGCAAGGTGTACGACTCGCTGCTGGCACTGCCCCAGGACCTGCAGGCTGCCCGAGCCCTCTGTGTCATCACTCTCCTAGTGGTCCTGCTTGGCCTGCTGGTCTACCTCGCAGGGGCCAAGTGCACCACCTGTGTGGAGGACAAGGACTCCAAGGCCCGTCTGGTGCTCATCTCTGGGATCATCTTTGTCATCTCAGGAGTCCTGACCCTGATCCCCGTGTGCTGGACGGCCCACACCATCATCCAGGACTTCTACAACCCCCTGGTGGCCGAGGCCCAAAAGCGGGAGCTGGGAGCCTCCCTCTACCTGGGCTGGGCAGCTTCTGGCCTTTTGTTGCTGGGTGGGGGGCTACTGTGCTGCACCTGCCCCTCTGGGGGGTCCCGGGGCTCCAGCCATTATATGGCCCGATACTCGGCCTCAGCCCCGCATACTGCCTCTCGGGGTCCCTCTGAGTACCCCAATAAGAATTACGTCTAATTCGGGAAGGGGAGCGGGGGCTCCCTTGAGAGTAGAGCCTAACCCTCTGAGCTGGAGCCATGGCAATGGTGATCCATGACAGCTTTGGTGGTGTTTTTGCTTTGTATTGGGGGGGTGGGGTGGTTAATCCATTTGATAACCCACCTGGGCTCTGCTACTGGTGTTCCTCACCTTTGGATGATGGAGCCAAAGAGGTGATGCTTCAGAGTTTCTGGATCTTTCTCCACCCTGGACACCACCATCTTAGAGACCAACCTGGAGCTTTGGGCCCCATGTGAAGGGTGCTTGCTATCCAGGTGCTTTCATCCTGTCCCCGAGAGTTCCTGCAGATGTTGGGGGTAGGGCCTCCCTAGGCCTGCAGAGACAAGCCTTCCCTTGCTGGTCAGGCCTCTGGAACCCCCAGGGGCTTTTGAGCCATGTGTAGCCTCTAGAGGAGCAGGTGATAAGTTACCAAAGACCCACCCACCTCCAAGTCTTCTGACCTCTGGCTCCTCCATCCTGAGTCATGTCCCCCCTATGCTGACCCCTGACCCTCCCATCCCCAGCCCCTGTGCACTTCTGCCATGTCCTGCCCACACTCACCAGTTTTTACTAAATAAAGCACATTTTGTTTGGTTACTTGCCTTGGTGTTGCTGGGGGTCTGCTGAGTGCCAGCATGGCAGGAGGAGGTGGGCACAAGTCACTCATCTCCTGTGTTGCCCCATGCCTTGCGTGGCCTGAGTGAGGTTACCCACTGGTCAGGACCTGGAGCAGGCCTTGGCCTGACAAACCCAGGAGAGGCCATCAGGTCTTCCTGGCCCAACCACAGATCAAAGGAGCCAGGTTACAAATGGTCTATTTATTCCCTACTCAAAGGTGGGGGTGAGAGGGGTTGATGATGGGCAGGGCCTCCAGGCCTGGAGGAGAGTGGCTGCTCCCAGGTGACCTGTCCTGGGCCTCTGGATGCTGGTAGCGGCCAGGTCAGAAGGGACCAACTCCAGGCCAGGAAGGGCATAAGGAGCTACTGCCCTTTGGGTGAGGCCCAGGTTCTGGGGGCAGGGGAGAGCTCAGAGGAAGAGGAGGGCCAGCCTGAAGAAGAGACAGAAGAGAGAAAATTGGGGAAAGCAGGGGCAGGCCAGGGCACCCTGCCTGGATGGAGGTGGGGACCCCACTGAGGAGGGTCTAGACTCAGTCAGGCCCACTGAGACTAGCCCTGCAGCCGAGCTGGGCTCCAGCATCTGGAAAGTGAGTTTCACCTGGGGGAGGGATTGACAGTAGAAGGCAAGGATTAGGGCAGGGCATCCAGCACAGGGTCAAGGTTCTAAGCAGCAGGCTTCCATGGACATTCAGCTCACACGTAGTCTCTCTTGTCCAGCCCAGATGCACCCGAGCGGGAGGGGATAGAGTAGCCCAACCTCGGTCCCCGGGGCCGGTCGATCTGGGGCGGGGGGCATGTGCAGCAGAGGAGGCCCCCGCCCAACATAAGCAGGGCAGACGCCGCCCAGCCCAGGTAGAGAGAGGCTCCCAGCTCCCGCTTGAGGGCCTCAGCCACCAGGGGGTTGTAGAAGTCCTGGATGATGGCGTGGGCGGTCCAGCACACAGGGATGAGCACCAGGATGCCTGAGAGGAGGAGGATGACCCCTCCGGTGAGCACAATGCGGGCCTTGGCGCCTTCATCCTCCACGCAGGTGGTACACTGTGCACCCGTGATGGCCACCAGCAGGCCAAGCAGGGCTAGCAAGAGGGCGATAACGCAGAGGGCTCGGGCAGCCTGCAGGTCCTGGGGCAGCGCCAGCAGCGAGTCGTACACCTTGCACTGCATCTGGCCGGTGCTCTGCACCACGCAGGACATCCACAGCCCCTCCCACACCACCTGGGCCACCACAATGCTGTTGCCAATGAAGGCGGTCACCTTCCACAGAGGCAGGGCACAGGACACCAGGGTCCCCAGCCAGCCCAGCACAGCCAGGGTCATGCCCAGGAGTTCAAGAGCAGTCGAAGCCATCTGTCCCCTCAGTTAGGTCTTCCCAACTCTAGGAGTCCTGGTTGATTTGCAGGAGTGGGTCCGATGCTGCGGAGCGTTAAGTCAGCGTCCTCTGACCAAGACAGTCCTCACATCTGTGAGCCTCTGGCAAGGTACCTCCTTGCTCCGTGCCCCTCACAGATGTGTCTCTGAACCTCCACGAACACAAATCAACCTCAAGTCCTGATCAGCTGAGTGGCTGGTGTCCCTTCGAGGGGCCCGTCACCCCTCAGATGCCCAGCGGCTGCTCCTGCCACCCTGCAGTCAGGTCCCACCGCCGCCTGTCTGACCCAGCTTGCATGGACCCTCCCGACCCACCTTCAGGCTGAAGAGAGATGTGTCCCCAGAGTTGGTGCAGGTTCACGCTGAACAGCTCACCTGGCAGTGCCACCTGGGGACTCTGCTAGCTCCCGGTTGCAGGCGGGGTTTTAAGGCCAAGGCAGGGGAGGAGCAGAGAGGCCGAGACTGGGGAAGCCAGAGTGATGGGAGGAGGCGGGGCTGGGGATGGGATGGGAGCCTCAGGGTCAGTGCGGGGGTGAGTCATGACCAGGATGGAACAGGGGAAGAAAGAACATCCATGCCATGGGAACCCATGGACAAAAGAATGGGGAGACTGAGGACTGGCTGTGGAGGAAGGAATGGGGGCCATAAAGGTACTGGCTCAGGACAGAAGTGGGAGAGTATCTTGGGGAGCCTCCTGTCCCCCGCCCGCCGCTGTCTCTGCTCTCCCCCACCCCGTGATGCAAACGCACCAGCTTCCCCAGTATCACACACCCCGCCCCTGTCCAGCTGCCCGCCAACCGGGGACTCTCTGCAATCTGATCTGTCTCCCGTCTCAGCCCAGTGGCGCTGGCGGCTCCCGAGGGAGGGGCCCTGCCCGCACTGTTCCCCAGCAACAGGTGCCTGGCGCTCAGCTCAGGTGGCATCACCCAGGCAATGGCCTAGAAAACCCCTCCCCAACTTCTACATCAGCTCAGGTGTGCCATCCCCACCCCTGCTACTGAAACTGGGGGCTGAGCTGAGGGTGTCTGGGGGCCAGGGACAAAGAGCCCGTTGTGCAGGTGGGGGAGGGGGAAGGGGGAGAGTAGCAGGGGCGCGAGCCCTCCATGGGGGTGCAGCCCCAGCACCCAACTCTGTTCCTCGGGGAGTGGGACACCACAGAGGAGGGCGTCCCTGAGCCCTGCCCCACAGTCCTCAGGAAAGACACCCCTCCTGAAGACCCCCTCAGAGCCTGTGACTCCCCTCGTGGGGGCAGCCTGGAAGTCACATAGACCATGGCTCAAATTCTGCCCCCCACCCGGGGCCAGTTCATGGAAGGTCAAAGTCCTTAGCCTCCTTGGGTCAAAGATCCCTTTGAGAAGCACACAAACAGGAGCCCCTCATTTTGGGCGGGCCATGAGCTCCTTCAAGGCCCTCCCTGGGTGCTAAGAACTGAGGATTATTGTGTGAAAAGGGAGTTGGGGGCTGATGAAAATTCCACTCTCCAGGGTGGTGGAGAGGACCCCCGGGGGAGAGCCTCTCCACCTGCCCTCCTCCTGAGGAAGCTGGAGCTCACCTGGCCTGTGGGGGCAGGGGTGGGAGGCCCCCCAATGCACACCTGCACCACTCTACGACCCTGAGGGAGGGGAGGGGTGCTAGGTGCCTCCTCACCTACCCAGTGGGGCTTCATTTATAAAGGATTCTAATTTCAAGTGGCTGCATTGCTTCTGGGAATGGGTTTTAGCAATTTTTTGAAAGAGATGTTTATATCTTCATCAGATTTGCAAAGGGATGCGTGCCCCAGAAAAGCACAAGAACCCCTCCCCCTAAAATGGAACAACTGAGGCCAGTGCCAGCCAGTGGGTCTGACAGGTGGACGCCAATGATTGGAGCTTTCTCTACACTGGGTGCCTCCCCAGAGAGAGGCAGAGATCAACTGGTATGGGCTGACCTGGTGGCCCCGGCCTGAAGACGGCAGGAGGGTGCTGATGCTAGCTGGCTGGGAAACGGCCAGAGCTCCCTGCTGGCTGTGATGGGCAGGGGGAACCCTGGGCAGGTTGTCCAGCTCATCTAGTGCCCCCTCACGCCCCCAGGCCTCAGATTTCACGGGGGTAGGTGGGTGGTTGAGAAGAAGGGCAAATAGAGGCAAGCCTTCAGTGGGCTCCCTCTGGGGCCACCAGGAATCCAGTCACACAGGTTTGGGCAGGCAGGTGTCAGGGAGCAGCAGCCAGCCCGGATCTCTGGAGGGCCCACCGAACCACACAAAAGGCCTCCCATCCTGGGCAGCCTCAGCCCAGGGCCTTTTCCTTCCCCAGGCCTGGAGAGAGTCTGCCTCCTGCCTTGGGCATAAGGTCACCAACTCATCCTGATTTGCTTAGTACATTCCTGGTTTGAGCACTGAGTCCTTTATAGGGGGGTCGGGGGGGACGGGGACAGTTGGTCAGCCTGCAATTGGGCCTTGCTTTAAGGGCCCACCAGTTCCACGGGCAGCTCCAACCCCCTCACCCCAACGTCGTGATGGGGCCTGGTGTGGGCACTACACACACCAGGTAAACGTGGTGCCCAGAGATGGCACTAAGAGGACCCTAAACTTCTTAGATCCCATTTCCTCTTCGGCTCAACATGTCTACACTCTACCCCTGCACTGCCACACGGGAGGTGGGCGCTCAGAGGATGAAGACACCCCTCTCGCCGCCGCCCCCAGAAACCAATCCCAGCCGGACCTGCCTCCGGGCACAGGGCAGCTTCAGCTTCCTCCCACCTGTCTCCCTTTTCCCCCTCTTGATAAGGTGCCTCCTCCACAGCCTAGACGGAGAGTAAAAGTGGGGACATTTGTCAGAGAACTAGGAGAGGCACACTGTGTGTGTGGGGGGGGGATGGGCAGCAGAGGTCAGAGTCCCAGGGCACCTGGGCAGGAATGTACTGCCCACCGTCAGCCCTCAGCCCTCCTTAGGCCATGGTTGGGAGGCCCCAGGCCCTCTCTTAGGTCCTCTGGTCAACCTGGATTCAGCTGGATCTGGGAACCGAAGGGTTAAAGTTGGGGCCTAGGCTGGGCCTGGGACTCTGGCTGGAAGGCTGTGGACAGGAGAGGCCGGGACCCCCACTGTGTAGTTACCATCTCAATGACACTTTACCGAGTCCGCAGGAAGCCCCACCTCATCCGCCACCTCCTGGGAAAGAGGTGGGGGAGGAGAACCTTCCCCGCTGTACCACTGAGGGAGGAAACCAAGGAGGTGGAGGGGGGCTTGTCCTCCTCACCCCTTCAGGGAGTGACAGAACCCAAACTAAGCTTTGTTCTCTCTGGGAGGGAGGAGGGGTGGGAGGCTCAGGTGGGCAGAAGAGACTGCAGCTCAGCTTAGATGGAGGTGAAGTGGGAGGGGGTTAACTCCAATCCTATTGTCCATCTCGCTCCCCTTACAGGGGAACAGGACAAAAGAGGTGAACTGACTGT
Organism: Lipotes vexillifer; assembly: GCF_000442215.2. NCBI lineage: Eukaryota > Metazoa > Chordata > Mammalia > Artiodactyla > Lipotidae > Lipotes > Lipotes vexillifer. The sequence continues at coordinate 1,865,297 of NW_006780388.1, forward strand.
GGCCACCATGGTGCCAGGAAGGGTATGGAGGTAGCTATGGGGGCTGCACAACAACCCCAAAGGCTGCATCGCCCGTTTCCCTGGGGAGGCACCTGAGGCCCCGAAGTTGCAGGTAGAAAGCCCCTGGCTCCTGAACCAAAAGGAAAAGAGGAAACACTGACATCCCATAATAATTCTCAGGGACTCACACCCCCATTTTACAGAAAAGGGAGCAAGCTCAGAGAGCTAAGGAACTTGGCCAAGAGAACACATGGGCAACAGGACAAGCCTGATGCAACCCCAGACTGACTTCAAAGCCTCCGGCTCCTTGCCCAGCAACGCTGGCTGAGCTTCCTGAGGGTAAGCTGGGCCTCCTGGTGCCTCTTTCCCCGAAGGCAATGCAGCCCGCAGCCCAGCCGGGCCACCCCCCACCATGTTGAGCTTCCCTCAAGCCATCCTCCCTGCGTCCTGTCCTTTCCTCCAGAGCCAGCCATCCCCTCCTCCTCCCACTCCCGAGGCTCCCTGCGTCATGGGGAAGTCTCTGCACAGAACAACATCTGTATCTGATTACACGGGAAGCCACCCTCCACCTGGGTTCACTTTCACCGTGTCCATGTCCCCGTCTCAGAAAGCAGAGTGCTCTCCACTCGCAGCACGCAGATCAGTGAACTCTGGGGTCAGACGTGGTGTCAACCCCACCCCAGGACCTTGCTGGGCAAGTCACGACTGCCTAATCTCGGGTGTCTCCTGGCTATAAACCAGAGGGAGAAGCCTGCCCTGCTTACCTCCAGGGTTGCCAAAGGCACTGGCTGGGCCGCAAGTGCCCTGCACACCTTAGGTATTGTAGGTATTAACTTGGGACGGGAGTATTTCATCAAGAGCACAATGGCAGTTTCACTTGTAAACTGGGGCCGACTCCATTGACTGGGTAACAACTTCATTATCAGTCGTAATTGTGATCTTACAACCACCAGCAGTTAGCCATCTGTATCTCTGAGAGTGCTGTCTTCTTTAGGAGCCCACATTCAGTCTTGTCCTTCCTGTTTACTGATTCTCAGCTCAGAGTGGGGAGAGCTACAGGACATAAAGAGCATAGAGAAAGCAGCAAGCTGGCAGGAATGCGAACTTGCCACAATTCAGCAAGGGGGAAAGTCAGTCTACTTTTTTTCCTGTGCCAGTGAGAGCTTTATCAAGGCACTAGCGCCTTTGGATCCTGCGTGAGTACTCCAAGGGCACCCAAGGCTCAGGTTCGGCAAGGGGTAGGGCCTAACACATGCTTTAGGGAAGCTGAAAGACAGCGTGGCAGGTGGGCCAGCCCCACAAGGGAGAGCACACTGCCTGTATGGATTGGATGGTGGCCCCCAACACTATGTCCAGTCCCAAGCCCTGGAACGTGTCAGCGTGGCCTTATTTGAAAAAAGCGTCTTTGAAGGTGTACTTAAGGATCTCAAGATGAGAGCATTCTGGACTTAGGGTGGGCCCTACATCCAATGACAGGTGTCATAAGAGAAAAACAAGAGGGAGATGTGAGACACAGCTACAAGGGAGAAGGTCATATGAAGATGGAGGCAGAGATTGGAGTGATGCAGCCACAAACCAAGAACACCTGGAGCCACCAGAAGCTGCAAGAGTCAAGGAAGGATCCTCCCCTAGAGCCTTGGGAGGGAGTATGGCCCTGGGACACCTTGATTTTGGACATTTGTCTTCTAGAACCAAGAGAGACTAAATTTCTGTTTTAAGCCACCCAGTTTGTGGTGATTTGCTACAGTCTCAGGAAACTCATACACTGCCTTTCTTGCTGGCAGGTCCCAGGCTCTCAGAGGTCTCCCAAGGTCAATTTGGCTTCCTGATACCACTCCTGAGCTGCTGTAGAAGAGCCCATTGAGATAGGACGTCTGCCTGGTTACTTGAGCCCAAGCCACCTGAGTAACAAAGGGAACTTTATTCTGCGTTGTACATGCTGGGGAGAAAGGGGGTGGGGGGTGGTGAAGGGAGGTAGTAAGGATGGGGAGAGAACAGGGGCTTCCTCTCATGACTCACCCTGGGAGCTTTCCTGTCCCTTGGGGATGACTTCAGAGCCCTCGCATGTGACACTCTTGTTCCAAGGCCCAGTATCGACTGTCCATCAACACCGCTGTTCTCCCCGTGCGCCCAGGCCCAAGGGACCCCAGGATCTAATTCAACTGAAAGTTTGACTTCTTAAGACTTGGAAGGCAGGTTCTGAGTTTCCAAGAAGCCATACAAACTTCAGAGAAAAACCTTAGCGATGGCATCCAAACCCTTTACTGTACAAGGGAAAATGAGACATTTTGCGTACTCTAGTAAAAGTATTTTTAAATTTTGTTTTCATTTCCTCAAGCCGCGTGCTGTGGGCTCCCAGCCCCACCTGCCCAGATCGCCAGCCAGTTTATCACTACAAGGAATTAGTTACATTCTCAAATGACCAGGCAAAAGGCTTCCTGTAGGACAGTAGGAAAAAATGGAAGAAATGGCCCCAATTTCCAAACAAGCTTATTTTCAGACTTGCTCCTTCCTCCCCCAAAGCTGGGCTGCTCCCGACACGCCCTCCTTCTTCCCCAAGCCGGGCTCCGACCCACGCCCCTGAACCGGCCGGCGGGGAAGGCGGCGAGGGGCATAGCCCCTGGATCCAGGCAGGGCTGCCAACTCACCCGCCCGCAGCCCCTCCGGGGCGGGGAGGGCCAGGCTTTCAGTACTGCGGCTACAGGAAAAAGTGCGGAGGCGGGGGCGGCAGTGGCAGCGGCGGGGGGAAGGCAGGCAGCAGCCAGGGGTCGAGCGGCGCAGGCGGCGCGTGCAGGTTGAAAGGCGAGGGCCGTGCGGGTAGCGGCGGCAGCGGCTGCGGGGGCGGCTCGGCGTTGAGTGGCGGGCGGCCGCGCGCGCCCACGGGCCCTGGCGTGGCGGCGACCACGGTCTCGGGCAGAGGCGGTAACGGCAGATGCGAGGGCGGTGGCGTGGGCGCGGGGAGGCGCGGCAGGTCCTGCAGGGCGAGAGCGGCGGCGGGCGGCGCGGAAGACCAGGCCTCGGGCGGCAGGTCGGGCAGCGCCACGTGGGCGCCGGGACCCCAGGGCGCCAGCGGCTTGGGCCGCAGCGGGAGCGCTGGCAGCGGTGGCAGCTCAGCCAGCGCGAGCGCCGAGGGAGGCGGCGGCGGCGGCGCGGGGCTCAGGCCGGGCGGCAG
>NW_006780388.1:1868936-1879700 GCF_000442215.2 Lipotes vexillifer
GCGGCAGGGACGGAGCAGGCGGTGGGGTCAGGGATAGAGATGCGCGGGCCCGGCCTAACCGCGAGTGGACGCGGGCGCGGGCCAGCCGCGGATGCGAGCGGGAGCGAGGAAGCCGGGACGCCAGCTTGGCCACCACCGCCGCGCCAGGGCCGCGCGCGCACAGCCCGCGGAGGCCTTGTTTCTCCAACAGGTGCCCACGCACCGCCCTGCGAGAGACACAGCCAATCGGAGCCGGCGCCACCGCGCTCCACCCAATCAAAGGCCAATACGCCGGCGACCTATGCGTTTCTCCCGCCGGCTGGCACGAGCTGTCACTGGAAGCCAATCAGAGGCAGCAGCACTCTCTGTCAAGTTCTTCTTCCCGCCCCTCCCTCAGTTCCAGCCAATCACAGTATTCTGAGTCGCCGCAGGCTCCACCCCTCACCATCCCTGAGGCCAGGCTCTGCGTGTGCAGTGGGCGCCCCCAACTGGCCTGAGGGTCCATTTAGCCACGCAGCCCCCTCTACAGCCCCCCCGCCCTCCCTACGACAGCCAATGAGGAGAGTGTATGGATCTCTTTTTTGGGGGGGGCGGTTTGCCCTTAGGGATTCTGGAATGATGCTCCTGGTGTAGGTCAAGATCTACGCAAATTCCCAATGAATGATCTTACAGAAAAGATGAAACGATATCAATTCCAAAGCAAAGCTTGACGTGCAGCATTTGTGTTAACGTTAAGAACGGTTGTAAACAACACAGATGGGTGACAATCACGAAAAAATGAGAAATGGTCAATCTATTTAAAATTGGAATATAGAAATATTTATTAAAACGTATTAGAGGGCTTCTCTGGTAGCACAGTGGTTAAGAATCGGCCTGGCAATGCAGGAGACACGGGTTCGAGCGCTGGTGCTGGAAGATCCCACATGCCACGGAGCAAATAAGCCCCTGCACTACAGCTACTGAGCCTGCTCTCTAGAGCCCGCGAGCCACAACTACTGAGCCCGTGTGCCACAACTACTGAAGCCCATGCGTCTAGAGCCTGTGCTCCACAACAAGAGAAGCCACCACAATGAGAAGCCTGTGCACCAGAACAAAGAGTAGCCCCTGCTCGCCGCAACTAGAGAAAGCCCATTCACAGCAACAAAGACCCAATGCAGCCAAAAATAAATAAATTAATTAATTAAAAAAATGTATATATTAGAGGGCTTCCATGGTGGCACAGTGGTTAAGAATCCGCCTGTGCATATAGGGCACACGGGTTAGAGCCCTGGTCCAGGAAGATCCCACATGTCGTGGAGCAACTAAGCCCGGGCGCCACAACTACTGAGCCTGCTCTCTAGAGCATGCAAGCCACAACTACCCACAACTACGGAAGCTGGCGCGCCTAGAGCCCTTGCTCCGCAACAAGAGAAGCCACCGCAATGAGACGCCGTGCACCGCAACAAAGAGTAGCCCCCATTTGCCGCAACTAGAGAAAGCCCGGATGCAACAATGAATACCCAGTGCGGCCAAAAATAAAATTAATTAATTAAAAAAAAACAATATTAGAACATTTCTCAGTGGGTTAGAAAGGATATCATCCACTGCCCTCACTGAGACAGTCTGCTCTGTGGCCCCTGTGCCCAAATGCTCCTCTTAATCCTGTTCTCCAGTAAAGAGATGATGTGGGTTATTCCACACCTCAGGTCAGAGAAACACAAGATGATTTTTTTTTTAAAGAAATGACAAAAAAAAAATGGCATCCAGGATTTATTTATTTTTAATAAATTTATTTATTTAATTTATTTTTGGCTGTGTTGGGTCTTCATTGCTGTCCACGGGCCCTCTCCAGCTGCGGAGAGCAGGGGCCACTCTTTGTTGTGGTGCGTGGGCCTTCCACCGCTGTGACCTCTCTTGCTGTGGAACACAGGCTCCAGGTGCGCGGGCTTCAGCAGTTGCAGTATGTGGGCTCAGCAGTTGTGGCTCACGGGCTCCAGAGCACAGGCTCAACAGCTGTGGCGCACGAGCCTAGCCGCTCGCAGCATGTGGGATCTTCCAGAACCAGGGCTTGAACCTGTGTCCCCTGCATTGGCAGGCGGACTCTCAACCACTGCGCCACCAGGGAAGCCCAAGATTATATTTTTAAAGAATCAATACTTCTGTTAAAAAGCAAAAGTCTATAATGATTCTCAAATAGAGCAAATTAAATGAGGTAGGCTAAGAGAAATCAGTCTGGAATTCCAATAATGTTTACACAACCTCCTCAAGGTTGTTCAACCCAAAACCTTGTGCATACTGCAGTCAGATTTTGGTCTACACTTGTTATCCTAAATCAGGCCACAGAAAGACAAGCTGAGTTCCTCATAGGGTGCCAAATCCCATTAACTCTATTCAGCTGGAATTCTTCAGTTAAGACAAAACTTCACCAGATTGCAAAAGGTGTAGGCTTGGGAAGGCACAGCTCAGAAGAGAGGCTCAACGAGACTGGTTCCAGGACTAGCCAAGCCCTTGGTCAAAGTTCAGAATAGCAGATCAATCCCCAATTGTGCAACCACCATTCTGGACCCAGCCTTAGGAGAGTAATTTGCTTCCACATTTCTGGGTGATTAAACTTATAATCACGGGATGAGAAAACGAAGCAATCCAGTAGCACTGATTACTGACATTGCATTAGTAACTGGCTTTTTAAAATGTTTGAAAGTATTCAGTCATGAGATATTAAATGTCTGATTTATTCATTTCCAAGAGGGGCTCATTTCCAAAAGCCCCTTAAGTGCTAAGGAAGAAGTTGCTGCTTGGATTTGTACACACATAAGCCACCCCCTCACCCTGTTAAGAGATCAAGTAGATTATGTGTGTAATTATTTGAAGTGTCTAAGGGAATTGAATTAATCAGGCTTGTAAAGCATGCTAAATATTTAGGGACAAGCTGATTTGTCAAATTTATAATCTAATTGAGTACTAATCAAAGAATGTGAAGTGAGTTTTACATCCAAATTATAAGGTCAATCAATACAATGAGGTCTGGAAGCAAGTATAATGGCTTAAGGAAAATGAGATTTTTAGTTGGATCATTTTAATAAGTTAATTATAAATTAAAACACAAATGACACACAAGTCCCCTAACTTGGACATGGCTCCATCTCCAGATTGTGACCACGTGATGCCCCCCTCCCCAAGGGCAGGCCTGAGTTCTCACATCTCTCCCATCTGGAGCACAGCCCCTGCCACACAGCTGTGTTGATGTTTGTTGAAGGAATGAATAAGGGGCCCCCAACCCAGCCAGTGATCCCCTGCACACAGCACACAGAGGCAAACAGGGAAGCACATTGCCTTTATTGATAGTTCCAGCCCACAGGAGACCCCAGGCCAGAGGCCAAGCCCGAGGGTCTGGCCAGCCTCGCCTGGCAGACCAGGCTCTGATACAGAGGAGCTCAGAGTGGGCAGTAAATCTGCTCTGGTGCTCAGCATTTCCCAAGAGGGCAGCAGCCTGGGAAGAGGCAGAGCAGGGCCGTGGTGAGCCCTGTCTCCCTCCTCACTTCCTGGGGGACATGAGTCCTCTCCCTCCCCTGGCCTCTGAGGCCAGTCACCCAGCAGACACACACAGGTAGCCTGAGAGCTGGCTATATGTCCCCCCCAAGGGCTGGGGGTGTCCCCCAGTGCAGCCTGGAGGGGCCACAATGGTGGCATGGGATTCCTCCATAGCCATTTCCCATTAGGCCATTGCTGCCTCGCTTCACCTCAGGGCCCCCTAAGGCACACAGACAAGCCAGGGCACCCCAGTCACCAGAGGACTTCGCAGTCCTCCTACCCACCCCAGCTTTGCCCCAGGCCCTGGGAGACCCCCACTCACCTAAGGGCCCAGGGCCCAGCTCTGGCCTCAGCTGCCCATAGGGCCCTGGGGGGAGGGGCAGAGGTGAGAACACTGAGTCCCTCCTGTCCCCCTGCTACTCCCTCCACCAGGAGTGCCCTCCCTCCATCTCTGCAGGGCTATAAGGTGGGCTGTATGGCTAGGCCCAGGGCCCAGAGCCCAGTTCTCCACAGCCACCCGACCCCTGATGACACGTTCCCACACACCCCATTACCTGGCTGGCTCCTGACCTCTGGATATGCACCTCTGGTCCCATATCTAGGCCTCAAGTTGACCCCCCAGGGCTGGAGGGAGGGCCAGGGAGAGCCCCTCGGGGCCCCGGCCTGACTTGAAGGAGGAGAGCCGGCTTGGGACTCTGCCGACCGGAGCTGGACATTCAGGATGCCCCAGTCCTTCCAGGGTCTCAGAGTCCCTCACCCACTCAGCCTGGTCCCCACCACCCTTGCTAGGGTTCCCTCTGCTCCCCCAATGTTTCTTACCATTTCCTCCAGGGGCTGAAGCAGCCACATTGGGGTGCACAACTGCTGCCTCTCAATACCCTGCAAGAGACCCAGCTGACTCCTGCCCCGCCCCTGGACATCCCTTCCCCTGCACGGTGTCCCCTGGGTCCAACTCACCATTCCAAAAGCCATCAGTCCCAGGGAACCCTGGAGAAGGAAAGGGAAGGTCAGAGGCAGGAGCAGCCCCTGAGCCCAGAAACCCCCACCCCACCCTACCCAGCAGCCCCAGGCACCTGGCTGTGCGTGGGTCTCAGGGAAGACCCTGGCTCCCAGACCACCATTCCTGTAACCAAAACCTGTAGGACAGCGGTGGGAGAGGGGCTGGTTGGAATGGGGCGGGGGCAGCACTGGGGGGGCCAGGGTGACCTGCTCATGGACAGGGAGGGGCAGACAGACAGACTGACTCAGAGGCAGCCTAGAGAGGACCTCCCATAATCCCCCACCATCATCCAGCTAACCCAGTGGAGCCCACCTTCTGGAAGCTGTCCCTCCCTCCCTCTGGGCACTTCCCTTTCTGCCTGCTGAGTCTGTCACTCTGCCCTCACCTGAGACGGGGAATCCCCCTGGCTCTGGCCACCACTGTGGTCCAGTGCATAGTACATAATCGCTAGGTGGTTAAGGACAGGGACTGACAAACAGACAAGGAGCACTCACTGTGAGGGAGACATAGCTCATGCCCAAGATGGGGACCCGGGGGCTCACCGACTTTCTGGGGCTTGAGGCCACCACCAAAGCCTGGGGGAGAGGAAACAGGGGTCAGGGATAGCCGGTTTCACCTCCCTGCTTCCTATGCTGTTGAAGGGGAGAGGAGGGAGAACTCAGGCGAAGGGCCTCCTCACCCAGTTCTGCTCCTGGTCTGTAGCCATTCAGAGGCTGGTACCCTGTGAGGGGAATGGAGATGAGCAGGGAGGACCCAGACTTTCCCGAACTCCTTGGGGGCCCAGTATGGACCTTCCAGACTCTGAGGAGGAAGGGACTCTCCTCATCCACAGGGAATGGAACCAGAAGAAATGAGATAAGAAAGCAGCAAGAGATACCAAGGGTAGACTCAGAGAGTGACTTCCTGGCCTTAAGGTGCCTGAACACCTGAGATGACCCAGGGAACAAGGGAGATGGAGGAATGATCTGATCTGGCATGGGGTGGGGCAGGGAAGGCAGATGCACACCTGCTTCCTGAGGTTTCGGCCCCCACTGGATGGCTGGAGTAGGTACTAGAAGGAAAGCCAGGGGACAGGAGTGAGCCCAGGGTGGGGCAGGTGTGGAATGCTGCAGACTGCCATGGGGGAAGGGGCTGGGGGAGCTGTCATATCGGGGGTCATGTGGGGTCTCAGGGCCAGAGTTCAGGCTTTTCCTCACTGACTTGCTGGAGATAAGGCCTGGGGGATTCTGAGTGGCCCAGCCAGGCCCAGCCCCTCCTGGGACCAGGTACCCACCAGGGCCCCTCAGGTCCCTCATCCACACTGACCTGGGAACTTGCTGTTCTGCACTGGGGGAGGGGCCTGGGATTTCAGGCCCCAGCCACCTGCTTTATCAGAAGGGATCCCTGGAGTGGGAGGCCTGGCAAGAAGCCACAGAGGGACCCCACCACTGCAGGGACCTAGATGGGGAGGAAGGGAGGGGGCAGTGAGCCCAGGCCAGTGCCGCCCCCAGGCTGCCCTCCTGGCCTCCACATGGCCAAGCCACCCGCCTGTGGTGGCTTCTAGGGCAGACACACCTTCCAGGGGAGACAGTGGCCAGGCCAGAAAAAGCCCAGCTCCCACGGGCCACAATCTGCTCTGGGGACAAGGTGACTCAGCCACCTGATGTGGTTCCTGCTATTGCCCACCTTGCCCTCCACCTTCCAGCAATATCCCCCCACTTCCCTCTGTTCCTTGCCCCCTCACCTGGCTGGGCCCCCAGCCCATTGCCATTGCCGTATCCGGGAGAGGAAAAGCAGGGATGTGAGGGACAGTATTGGGCAGGGGGGTTCTGGAAGGACAGCAGGAGGCGGTGCGGGACAGGGATGGGGAGGGCTCTGGCTCACCTGGCTTCTGAGGTTTCAAACCCCCTCCCAGACCTGCAGGAGAGACAGAGGCTGTCTCAGACCCGATCAGCCCTTCCCCAGAAAGGAGCCCTCTGTCTCCCCTACTGAGGCCACCACTGAGCTCACCTGGAGGGAGCTGCAGCCCATTCCCTGGCATGTATCCTGGGAGGAAGTGTGGGCATGAGGGCAGGGCTGGGTGGGGGAGACTTCAGAAGGGGCAGAAGGGAGGCAGGGATGGACTCACCTGGCTTCGGAGGGCTCAAGCCCCCTCCCAGGCCTGGGGAGAGACAGACAGAGGCTGAGTGACAGGTGGACCCCACCCTGCCCCTTCTCTTCCTCTTTGCCCAGTGCGCCCTGTGCCCCCTCTTCCCCACCTCGCAGAACTGCAGGGCCCTGCCCCCCTCACCTGGCTGGGTCCCTTCACCTGGGAAGGCTCCAACTCCCAGCCCATTCCTATAAACTGGGGAGACAGAGTGGGGGTTATGAGGAAGAATAAAGTGGGGGGAGTAGACAGTTTCTGGGGGTAAGAGAAGTGGGGCGTCCAATTCTGACACCAAGTCCAATTCTGGGGTTTTTCCAACACCACCAAGCAATTCTCAGACACCATCTGGGTGTCCTACAATTTAACTCAAGTCCGACACTGTCTACCTGGAGACAGCATCAGATCCCACAGGTCAAAGGCTCAGACTTCTCCCCCCACCCCCACCCCACATTTCAGGCACCAATTTCCAGTCTAAGTTGTCACCTGTGCTTCTGACCAATTGGTTGTAGATCAGAGATTCCCACCACCCCCTCCTCCTTGGGTTTGATTAATTTGCTAGAGCGGCTCACAGAACTCAGGGAAACATTTTACTTACTAGATAATTGATTTATTATAAAAGGATATAACTCAGGAACAGCCAGTTAAAAGAGATGCAAGGGACAAGGCATGTGGGAAGGCACAAAGAGCCACCCTCCCAGCACTTCCAGGTGTTCACCAGCCCAGAAGCTCTCCAAATCCTGTTCTTTTGGGGTTTTATGGAGGCTTCATTACATAGGCATGATTGATTAAATCATTGACCAGTGGTGACTGACCTCCAGCCCCTCTCCCCTCCCTGGAGGTCATGGAGTGGGACTCAAAGTTCCAACCCTCCAATCACATGGTTGCTTCTCCTGGCAACCAGCCCCCACCCTCAGATGACTTAGGGGCTTTCCAAAAGTTACCTCATTAACATAACAAAAGACATATCCCTCTCCCTCCCTCCCTCCTTCTCTCTCTCTCTCTCTCTCTCTCTCTCTTCTCTCTCCAGGAAATTCCAACGCTTTCAGGAGCACAGTGCCAGGAATGTGAGGAAGATTAAACATACATATTTCTTATAAATCACAATATCACAGGGTGGTAAGAGAGAAAGGGAGGGTTTACCTGGCTTCTGAGGCTTCATGGCCTCAGCAATGCCTGGAGAAGAAAGAGATGGGAGCAGGTAAGGGACCCATGACCCCCCTCTGAGCCTCTCCTCCAGAACCCTGGCATCTGCCCCCAGCACCCACTCCTGTACCTGGTCCGTAGCCGATGGGAACCGCAGACCCTGTGGGGATGGGCAGGAGGTAGGGGTGTGTGGAGAGGTTGAGGAACACAGGAGGCCAGAAACTGGGCTTCCCTTTCCTCCCAGTTTAGGGACCAGAAAACTTGGAGCCTCCTCTGCTGCATTCCATTACCAACTCTGCCCTCTCCAAGGAGCCCAGGAGAGGACCCTCAGAAGAGAGTCTGGGTGGGGACCACCTCGCCCCCTCCTCTCTTCTCCTCGCCCAGCCTCCAGCTTCTCCCAACCCCTCAGTTCTGAGCTGGGGGGCCTGTGAGGGATGGAGGGATGAGCAGGGGGTTGGGGACCCTGGCTAAGTTAGAGGCAAGGATTTGTGATCCCCCATACAGAGCCAAGCCAGAACCCTGGAGGCTCTCCCTGACCCCCTCTTAATCCTTCACCAGTCCTGCCTCTTGAAGGCCTGGGAGATGGGAGAGTGCCTAGATGTGGACCACACCCCAGAGCCCACCAGTCTCACCTGGCTGGGCTCCCAGCCCGTAGCTATTCCCAAATCCTGGGGGGACAGATGGAGACAGGTGTGTGAATAGGGGGAGGGGAGATTAGGGTTTGGGGGGAGGTGGAGAGACATGCCCGGATAAGGCTCACTTGGCTTCTGGGGTCTCACACTGGCTCCGAAGCCTGGTGGGGAGACAGGGGGCAGGTTAGGGCTCCTGGCCCCATCCCTGGACCTCCCTAGCATCTCCAAGCAGGCCCACCCCTACCTGCTACATAGCCATTTTGAGCTGCAGGGCCTGGGGGCAAGAGACAGGGGCTCTGGGTACAGCCTCTCTGAGGCCCCTGCACAAAGAAAGGTCCTTTAGCTCTCCCCCACCACCCCACCCCCAGCCGGGCCGTCGGCCTCCTCCTGGAGTCCAGCCTCCCTGTGGAGCCTGAACGCCATCCCAGCTGCCTGGGTCCCATCTGGTTGGTGTCACCACCACCACCCACACCAACCAGCTAGGAAGGTGGACACCTTGACGTCCCCTCACCAACCACATGCTCTGCTCTGGGCATGAGCTCCCGCCTCCTTGGCCCCCAGCCATTTCCAGAGCCTGTACCCTCTCTGGTCCTCTGTCTCTCAGATGATGCAGCTCAAGATTTTCAGTGGGGCACGGCCAGTGGGCCCCCGCCTCTGCCTCCACCTCCCCAGAATGTGCCCCCGTTACATTCACACTTCTTTCCTGCCTGCCTCCTCCTGCTGCCCAGGCTCGGGAAGGCCTGCCACCCCACCTGGCTGGGCTGCCCTGGGGATGTTTGTTGAAGGAGTATTTGTTGTGTGACGCCAGATGGGAGGGCGGGTCTCACCTGGCTTCTGAGATTTCAGTCCTCCGAGGCCTGGGGAAGAGAAGGAGACTGTCCAGTGAGTCCACCCGGATCCCCGTCCCCTCAGAGCTAGGGACAGCACCTCCACCCCTGCATCAGCCACCCCCTCGGTGAGCCCTGCACCCCTAGAGCTCTGGGGTCGCACCCGGCTGGGCTCCATTCCCGGTCCCAAACCCTGGGGAGACAGAGCAAGAGGCCTGAGGAGAGATCAGGGACTCAGGCGAGATCAGTAGTCTCAGGACTCCTGAGAGATCAGGAGCACAGATGCAGAGATGACAGACAGAGCCCAACAGAGCAGAGCATGGCTCACCTAGCTTCTGGGGTTTTCCTTTCCAGAAACCCCCACCTTTGGGTCTCCACCCCCCCCCCAACTCAGCCCCGGTCCCCTCTCTACCTGGTCCAAAGCCATTTAGAGCTGCGAGACCTAAGGGGGGGTGGGTGTGACACAGGAAATCTGGATGGCACTGAAGTGAGAGTGAGCCCCAGCCTCCCCGCCTACCTGGACCCCTGCCCTCCTCTTCCACATCCCTCCATTCAACCTAGCTAGGTTCACAAGAGGGGTGGGGAGCTCACTGGGGGGACCTGTGATAGGAAAAGGGCTGGGGAGACTGAGGCGGTTGAGAGATGGGATCCCAGATCCAGCCTTCCTCCATCCCTCTGGCCCAGGAGATTCCTGGGGTTTTAACACCCTTGCTCCTCCCTGCTCCCACTCTGGATGCCAGGACCCCAGCCCACCCCCCCCGCCCAGAAACGCCAGCAGACTCCTCCCCAAGTTCTCCAACCCCTGCCTACTCCAGGTAGACAAGGTCTTTTGCTCCCTGCTTAAAACCACAAAGGTGTGTCCCACTGCCAGGTCCAAGTCCCCCAAGGCCTCCAGCCTCGGGCTGTGTCCTCTGGCTTTCCACCTCTGGTGGATTGCCCCCCAGTCCTGACCACAGCCTGCAACAGCACCTGGGGGTCCCGGCTTGGGCACTGGGCCCAGCGGGTCTGCAGCCAGGTCAGGGTTGACCGACTCGGTCTGCAGTGTGCAGCCAAGGTCGGGCTCAGGCAGGCACTTGGGAAAGTTGGTGGAATGAGTGAGCCTCTAAGAGGCCCCCTGTTAGGAGCCCAGAGTGGTGGCCAGCAGTGACCTCTCCCTCCCCCAGCAGCCTGGGCCCTAGCCACCCTCACCTGGCTGGGCCCCCAGGCCATGGCCCATGCCCTGTCCTGGAGAGGAAAAGCCATATGTGAGCAGTGGACTGGGGGAGGACTTGGGATGGGGACAAGGACAGGGATGGACAGGGACAGAATTAAGATGGTGGGACGGAAGGGCAGGGTCTCTGTCTCACCTGGTTTCTGAGGTTTCATGCCCCCTCCTAAGCCTGGGGAAAGAAGAACTGAGCCACATGCAATGTGGACCCCTCCCAGCCCTTATTCTCCCCCAGGAAATCAAGTTTCTGCCCTCCCCCTCCCTCCTTCCTAGGACCCCAGGTGCCCTCACTTGGCTGGGCTCCGACTCCTGGGAAGGCCCCATCTCCTAGCCCATTCCTG
>NW_006780388.1:1880515-1911531 GCF_000442215.2 Lipotes vexillifer
CCTGGGGAGACAGAGCAGGAGTGAGTAAGGGGAGCAGGGGTGGGGGTGGAGGGACGATGGGGGGCAGAGGACAGGGACATAGGGACAGGGTGGGGCTCACCAGGCTTTTGAGGTTTCACGCTCCCTCCAATTCCTGAGAAAGAGACAGAGACTCGGTGAGGGAGCCTAGAGCTCCTGTGAACCCCGAACCCAAGCACGTGCCTCCAGCTCCCCCCACCCTTCCCCTACCTGGTCCCTGGACGTTCTGAGCCGTGGGGCCTGTGGAGAGAAGGAGGGTGGAGGCTGGAGCCCAGCCAGTGCTGGGTGGGCCCACACCTCCTGTGGTATCCTCACCCCACAACCTTTGTGCCCCCCAAAAGTTATTCCCGTGGAGCATGCCCAGAGAGGGGACTGGAAGTCTGGAAGAGCCTCCCCAAGACCACAGCTCAAGCCAGAGGAGTGGCAGCAGCGGCTAATGAAGGGAGCAGTCCCTGGGAGGGTGGCAGAGTGGCAGGGCTGGGGACAGGGTGAGAGGGCTCCCCCGCACTTGGTTTCTGAGGTCTTATGCCCCCTCCCAGCCCTGGGGAGTGACAGAGAGATTGATACTGACTCCTACCAGCCCCTCACCTAAGAATGTGGGCCGGGACCCTGAACCCCGCTTGCCTGCCCCTCCCTGCAGCCCCATGGCCCTGGAAAAGCACCAATGCTGAATCCATTTCTGCTCCCAAATCCTGGGGACACAGAGGTGGCGCTGTTGGCTGTGGGCTGGCAGGTTGGGGCAGGCAGAAGGGGCCAGGATAGAAATGGGTGGGGAGAGTGCCAAGATGGGCAGGGCAGGGCTCACCTGGCTTCGGAGGTTTCATGCCCCCTCCCAGGCTGAGCCCCTGCCCTCCCCCAAGAACGCAACTCTCTCCCGGTTCCCTGATGCCAGCTCTGTTCACACCTTCCCCCTCCCTGGACCACAGGGTGGTGCCCCAGGTGCCCTCACCTGCCTGGGCTCCCGGCCCTGGGAAGTCACCAGCTCCCAGCCCATTTCCATATCCTGGGGAGACAGAGCCAGAGGGAAGGATGGGGGGAGGGGCTGGGGCTTCAAAGGGCAGGTAGATGGAGAGGTGGGCAGAGGGGCGGTCATGGAGCAGGTCTCACCTGGCTTCTGGGGTTTCACCCCCCCTTCAAAAGCCTGGGGAGAGAGATGCAGTAGATGAGGGCACACCAGGGAACCAGCCTCTTCCTGGGGTTCCATGAGCTGAGGGCTAAGGTGGGGGGCATTTGTGGTCCCAGCTGAGGTAGGGGTGGAGCAGGGGTGCCCTTGCTCTCCATTCCCCAAACCAGACAACTGGAACAGTTTTGGTCCTTCCCTTTGCCTCCAGTGAGTCACCTGTTGTGCCCTGAGGGAGCCTGGGGGAAGACCCAGTGGTATCCTCCCCACCCCTCATATCCAAACCCAACTTTTTCCTGGAACCTCCTCACCTGGCTGGGTGGCAGAACCTGGGAAGGCCCTGACTCCCAGCCCATTCCCGTTCGTAAACCCTGGAGAGACACTTGGGGAGACAGGGCAGGAGAGGGTAAGGGAGAGGGTCAGAGAGATGGGGAGAGACAGGTAGGGCGAGGCTCACCGGACTTCTGGGGTTTCACAACCCCTCCAATGCCTGAGAGGGGGATGGGGGTCAACTGAGGGTCTCAGGAGACCCGATGTTAGGGGTGCCCCTAGAATCCTGGCCCCCTAGCCATTGGGAGCTAGAGGGCCTGTGGGGAGAGGAAGCCATGAACTGGGTGGGTTTGGGGTGAGGGTGCAGGACCCTTGGACCCCACCAGAAACAGCAAACTTGAAGGCTCTCTGTCTGTCCCTTCACCCCCTGGAATTATTCACAAATCCTGCCCTCCGCTCCGAGGCCTGGGAGGGAGCAGGGGGATGGGCAATGCCCAGCCCCACCACTCACCTGGCTGGGCTTCTAGCCCATGCCGAGTGCGGAATCCTGGGAGAAGAGATAGAGGTGAGGGGTTTGAGAGAAGGGTGGGGAGACAGAGAGAAAGCCGGGGCCAGGCAGGGCCCACCTGGCTTCTGAAGTTAAACACCCTCTCGGAAGCCTGTGGGAGACTCAGTGAGCTGGTGCGAGACTCAGGACGCCCTCCACCCCATAGCCATTCTAAGCCAGGGCCTGTGGGAACTCAGCTCTAGTCCCTTCTTCCCAAGAAGGGTGCGGGACGCAGGAGGGGCCCTGGCTCCTGGGAGCTCACTCCCCTTCCTTCCTTCTTTTGGCTCTGAGCTGGCCCAGGGCCTCGCAGTGAGCTGGGCTTGCCCGCCCTGGAGTTGGGTTCTGTGGGCAACTGGGGAACAAGCAGGGACAGGAAAGAGTTGTACCCCCGGGGCATGTACATGGTGAGACAACAGAACCGCCTTGGTGGATTCCTGGGGCAGGGGAGCAGTGTGTAGGAGGGAAAGGACAAGGCCTGCAGGAAGGGTGGTGGGCCAGCTTCTCCACGCAGGGCTGGGGTGGGGGGGAAAGTGCAGCAGTGTGGTCCCCAAGTGTTTCTGAGATGGCTGCCTCCCCCAGACCCAAATCCCATTTGCCCATGCCTTACCTGCTCCTAGACCACTGGGGGGGGCCATAGCCTGTGGGGGAAACGGGAAGTTGAGGCTGGGGGGCAGGAGGGGCCAGGAGCTGGGTGCCCTGCTCTCATTCCGAGGACACAGAGCTGCCCCGCCTGCCACCCCTCAGCCAGTTTTACCTGATGGATAGCCATTCAAGCCTCCTAAGCCTGTGGGGTCAGGAAGAGAGGGTGACTTAGGAGGCAGCAAAGAGCTGAATCTGGATGCTCCCTGCAAAGCGAGAGAGGACACCCCCATCTCTGGGCCTCAGGTGCCCTGGGGTCACCGGAGGGTAAACAGACTGGTGGCAGGGGCAGGAGAAGTGGAAGAGTCCCTGGCATGGAGGGAGGCGTCTGGGCCATACCCCTGGGAGCAGATCCCCCTGCACCTTCTTCCAGGGGCAGCTGCACCTCTGGCCTCCATTCTTACTTGAACTCCTCCCTTCCTGGAAATCCCATCCTCGTCCCCCAGCCCCGAAGTCTCTCTCCTGCAGCTTAGGTGTGTCAGGTCTCAGGAGGAAGCCCCTCTCCCACCTGTAGGGCCCCACAGGTCCCTGGAGGGAAGACCCTTCCGGACACCCCACCCCTGGCCTCGCCCTAACTCACCTTGTCTCCTCCCTTCCTGTCCTACTTCCACGCCTTTGCCTCATGTCTCTGCCAGCGATGTCCTTCCCCTTTCCTGTCGCAATCTGCCCCACCCCCACCCCGCAAAACCAACTCCAGGCCTTCCTCCAGCCCTGATGTTCTCACACCCAGGTTTGAGATTCTGCCCCATCTCAACTCAGTTCCAAGGGTGCGAGCTATCTATTTCTCACACTTGAGCTGATGTGAACAAGGTCACCTGCCAGGAAGAAACGGATGACCCTGTGTTTTCCTGGGCCCCAGATCTGGATCCCAGAGCAGGGAACATCTGGGGTGCTCCCCTAGAGAGCTCCCAGACCCCTGCGAGGGGAAGACCAGGCCCTCTTCCTTGACCCCAGAGCCTGGAGGATCCACTTACCTTTCCCCAGGCTAGGAGACAATGGAGGTAGCCCTAGGGGAGGAAGGGGGGTCCTGACTCAGGGCAGGGACCCCAGGCATCTATCCCCCAGTCTCCCAAAGCCCTGCCCAGCCCAGATTCACAGACCCTCCCCTCCTTCTCTCTGGAGCCCCAGCATCTGGCCCAATGCTCTACCTGCACTCCAAGCCCCAACTTCAGCTGCCCAGACCCGCCAGCAGCCCTGCTGCCTGCTCTCACCGCCTTGCAGGCTTTCAGAAGTCAAGCAGAGCAGGAAAAGGGTGGAGGGGAAGGCCCAGGTGCTCATGATGCGGGCAGAGTGAGAAGACACCCACCCTTTGGGCCTTTAAACACCTCTGCTACGTGGGGGCCCACACCCACTTCCCCCCACTGTGAGTAGCAGAGGCTCCGCTGGGCTGGCAGACCCCAGGGGGCAGCCCCCGCCCACCCCACCCCCCACCCCACCCCGGCCTCTTCCCTGCTCACCCCTCATCGATCATGGGTGCTGACAGCCGGGACAGGCCCCCACCTAGCCCCCCGGGCTCCTCCACCCCTGTCAGGGACTGGGGCCCTGGCGCCAGGCCTGGAGGGCTCAGCTGCTCCCCCCAGCAGCTGACGAGGGCAGGCAGGCACCCCAGACCCAGCCTAAACACAGCTGGGGGTGGGGGTGGGGGGGAGCCAGGCCCAGAAATGTGGGCGTGGCTGGCAGGGGAGGCTCTGAATGAGTTACTATGTTACAGGAAGGAGACAGTATTAGAGGCAAGTGGCCAGGGGACAGTGTAGCAGACTGTATCAGGACTGTATCACTGTATCCCACAGGCAGGTGTGTCCACTAGAGGAGCTGGGCTATTAACCCATCTAACCCTGGAGACCTCAGTGACCACACCAGGAGACGGCCCTTTGCCCCCAACTGAGTCTGGGCTTGCAAGAGTGGGCCTGAGCCTCCCTTCCATGAAGGATGGTGACACAGGGATGGGTCACCCCATGTTCAGCCTGTCCAAGAGTCCCTGCTGTTTCTCAAAGGCTCAGCCAGGGTCCACCTGCTGCACAAGTCCCTCCCAGCTTCACCTCCATCTCCTGCTCTGCTCCATCTGCACTGACTCTAACTTTAGGGACAGAATCTGGGGGAGGGGGAGCTGCTTAGGGTGCGGTGGGGGCAGGAGTGCAAAAAGGGTACCTGGGGGTTAGTAAGCACTCTCCATTCCTCAGGTGGGTGGATGAGCCTGGAGCTGGGGCC
The DNA here is from genome assembly GCF_000442215.2 of Lipotes vexillifer. Classification (NCBI taxonomy): domain Eukaryota; kingdom Metazoa; phylum Chordata; class Mammalia; order Artiodactyla; family Lipotidae; genus Lipotes; species Lipotes vexillifer. Next base: position 1,885,318 of record NW_006780388.1, read on the forward strand.
TGGGCGCAGGGGGCTTGGTGGGGAGGCGAGTACGGGAGACCCAGAGAGGTAGGCCTGGGAAATGCCAGGAGTTGGGGCCTGGACCCCAGCCCAGGTAGAGGGCTGAGGGGGTGGCTTGAGGGGCCTTTAGCACAGCTGCACGTTTGACCCGCAGGCGCCTGGCCTCCTCTTCAACTGGCCTCCCCCAAATTCCCACCCTGGCAGGTGGTGCTGTTGTGGGCAGTTGGCAGGGAGCCTACTGACATGGGCTGTGCCATTTTAGGCGATGCACTCCTTGGGCCTCCAACTTGCACTTCCGACACGCCAGCTGTCACCTTGCCCTGGGCTCCCAGCTCTGGCGCCTCAAAGTTGCTCCTCTATTCGGAGGCTGGGCCATGTCCCCTCACACCTAGGGGCAAAAGGTAGCCCAGGACCTAGCTCCATCAGGGGCTCTCTCAACCCACTCTAAGTGGTCCATGTGTTCTCAGGCTGTCCTGCCAGGGCGGGGCTGGGGGTAAGCTGAGGGGACTGGCCTTGCTGGGGGTCGGGGTGGTGGTACTGCAGGGGCCAGGGATGCCCAACTGGGCCAGGCCCTTGTCCTGAGTGGAGTCAGCTGGCCCAAAGCCCTGGACTGGTTGGCATTTTTCACAGGCCCATGCCAGCACCCATGCAGCCTGGCAGTGGTGGCGGGCACTGGCTTTCCCTCTGGCAGTGGCCAAGCAGGAGCCCAGACTGTACCTCCTGCAAGGCCTATCCTAGTCTCCCCGCCTGCCTCCTCCTGGGCCAAGCTTCCCTGGCACCCTGCAGGGTGGGCCATGTGTCTGTGTGTCTGGATCTGTGCAGGGGGCCCTCAGCCATCCCAGGTCTGAAGCAGACACCTTGGGCCTAGACTGGCGCAAGGTGGGCAGACAGCGAAGTGGCATCTGAGGTAACAGGGGCTGCTGCTGCCCAGAAGTGTGTGGATGAGCAGAGGGCGGAGGCCTGTGGACTGCCCAGCCTCAAATCCCAGCCCCGCTGCTTAGTTGTAAAATCTGTGCCAAGTCCCTTCTCTCTGCCTCTGTCTCCCCATCTGTAAAATGGGGTAAGAAGTAGCTCCCCCATTTTAGAGGATAGTGAACAGACTCAGGAAAGTGGGATTTCTGCTCAAGCTCCCAGCCAGATGGAGCTGGTATGTGAACCCGATCTGCATCTGAACCCAGCGCCCAGTCTGCTAATCATAGGCCACTTGGTCACCGTCCGTGAGTAGGCGAGGGGGCCGGTGCCTGTGGCCATGGGGCAGAGCAGGTGGTCTGGCAGGAAAGCCCTCCCCAGGGAGCGTGAGTGGACCATCCCAGCTGCCCCTGGCTGTCAGAAGTGGTTGAGGCCAGGGGCCACCCCTGAGCCCTTCCCAGCAGCCAGTAAATGTCCAGCCTCCAGGACTCCAGGTCTTGGCTACCTGCCAGGTGGGGCAGGAGGTGCGCCTGTGGGGTGCTGTGCTGGGGTGCCTGGCTGAGGGGACCCAGCTCGAACAGAGGGGTCTTGTTCACAGGTGGGTCTGTGGGGGGGAGGTGGGTGCCCCAGGCATAGTCACATCACGTGTGCTCTCATGTGAGTGTGCTCCCAGGGTGCAGGCCCTCTTGTGGGGAGCGAGCAGCAAGGGTGCAGCCCAGGGTGTGTGTGTGGGGGTGGGCAGAGGGGGAGGTGCTGGTGGCTTCAGCCCAGATCCCTGCATTGGCCACCTCTGGGACACCTCTGTCACCCCCAAGCACGTGCATTGTGCAAAGCTGACTTCTATTAACTCCCTCTCCTACCTGTCAGATTTTTTTTGTTTTTTGTTTTTTGTTTTGCGATACGCAGGCCTCTCACTGTTGTGGCCTCTCCTGTTGCAGAGCACAGGCTCCAGACGTGCAGGCTCAGTGGCCATGGCTCACAGGCCCAGCCGCTCCTGGGCACGAACCCATGTCCCCTGCATCGGCAGGCGGACTCTCAACCACTGCGCCACCAGGGAAGCCCTCAGATTATTATTTTTTAAAAACCTATGCCAGGGACTTCCCTGGTGGTCCAGTTGTTAAAACTCAGCGCTTTCACTGCCTGTGGGCCCGGGTTCAATCCCTGGTTGGGGAACTAAGATCCTATAAGCCGTGCAGCGTGGCCAAAACCAACAAACAAAATTTATGCCATTGCAAAGTGTGCACAAGACAGAAACATACAGTATAATAAGTACCTATAAAGCACCTATGCAACCAGCACAAAGGTCAAGAAATAGAACACAGCCAGCTCCCCAGAAGTGTCCATCACAATCGCTTCTTTCCTGTTAGGGTAGTCATGTTTGCACGTGTGGCCGTCTTTTCCTTGTCTTTCTTTCTTTCTTGTTAATATATTTACTTATTTATTTATTTTTGGCTGCATTGGGTCTTCGTTGTTGCTCGTGGGCTTTCTCTAGTTGTGGAGAGCAGGGGCTACTCTTTGTTGTGGTCCGTGGGCTTCTCATTGCAGTGGCTTCTCTTGTTGCAGAGCACGGGCTTTAGGAGCGTGGGCTTCAGTAGTTGTGGCACGTGGGCTCAGTAGTTGTGGCTCACATGTTCTAGAGCGCAGGCTCAGTAGTTGTGGCACATGGGCTTAGTTGCTCCACGGCATGTGGGATCTTCCCGGACCAGGGCTCGAACCTGTGTCCCCAGCATTGGCAGGAGGATTCTTAACCACTGCGCCACCAGGGAAGTCCTTTGCCTTTCTAAAGTCACATTATTCCAATTTTGTGGCCCCATCCCTGGTGAGTGGTGAATGCCGTCTTGGCGGGCCCGCGGTGCTATTTCTGTGACAGGTCACACGGGGGCGCGCTGTTCAAGCTGGCTATCACCTGGATGTGAGGCCAGGACCAGGGGAGTCCAGAGCCTGGGCAGGGGTTGGGGGGCTTCCTCCTGGACCGAGCCTCTGCCAAGTGCTCTGGTCTCAAACCTGTGACCCCCCCAGGTGGGTGCAGAGGTCCTGGGTCTGAGTCTCCTCCAGGGACCTCCTTTAGGTCCAGGCAGGTGCTTTAAAAACTGCAAAACACTATATGCACGAGAGAGTGTTACTATTGTTAAACAGTGAGTAAGTTCCTACTGTGTGCTTGACCCTGTCCTTTATTCACATGCACTTTCTCATTTAGTGCTCATACACCCCAAGGAGGAATGAACTATTATTATTATCCTCATTTTACAAATGTGGAAACGGGCCCAGAGACATAAAGCACCTTGCCCATGATTGCACAGCTTGTGTGTGGCAGAGTTGGGTTAGAGCCTTAAATTCCCTGACTCCATGGTCCATGCTCTTACCTGCTATCTGTACTTAACTTTATATTAAAGCATGTTTGTGAATTTTAAAATTATTATTATTATTTTAAAATTTATTTATTATTTGTTTTTGGCTGTGTTGGGTCTTTGTTGCTGCACACAGGCTTTCTCTAGTTGCGGCGAGCGGGGGCTACTCTTCGTTGTGGTGCACGGACTCTAGGCGCGTGGGCTTCAGTAGTTGCGGCACACAGGCTCAGTAGTTGTGGCTCATGGGCTCTAGGGCTCAGGCTCAGTAGTTGCGGCGCACGGGCTTAGCTGCTCCGCGGCATGTGGGATCTTCCCAGACCAGGGCTCAAACCCGTGTCCTCTGCATTGGCAGGCGGATTCTTAACCACTGTGCCACCAGGGAAGTCCCTAAAAAATTATTTTTTAAGTCATTGTGAATTAGACGTTCGGACCTGAGCCCAGGACTCCCGGAGATGGGGCTGGCAGAGGGGCTGGCAGCTGGAGAGGGGCCTGCCTGCTCCCGGGGTCTCCTGGGGACAAGCCTGGGGTCTTTAACAAGGATTCAGCCTGAGTGACAGGGGCTGGCCCGTGGCTACCAGATATGCTAATGCAAAGAAGGGCACATGGAGGGGGTGCTGCAGCCCCCAGAGAAGCTCTGGGTCTTGGGCCTAACCCAGGATTCCAGGCCCTCCAGCGATGGTCCATGCAGTGGAGAGTGTCCCCTGAAGGTATAAGCACCACAGTGAACTGGGAGCCCTGCAGTCCATGACCTTTCAGAGACTTGGGGAGATAGATGATCAACAAATAAACTGATAGAGGATAGAATTTCAGATAGAGATAAATGCTATATGAAAATAAGGTGGGGGACTGCCCTGGTGACGCAGCAGTTAAGAATCCACCTGCCAATGCAGGGAACATGGGTTCCAGCCCTGGTCTGGGAAGATCCCACATGCTGTGGAGCAACTAAGCCCATGCGCCACAACTACTGAGCCTGCGTGCCACAACTACTGTAGCCCACGCACCTAGAGCCTGTGCTCTGCAACAAGAGAAGACATGGCAGTGAGAAGCCCGAGCAAGGAAGAGTAGCCCCCGCTCGCTGCAACTAGAGAAAGCTCACACGCAGCAACAAAGGCCCAGTGCAGCCAAAAATACATAAATAAATAAAATTTTTTAAAAAAAGAAGAAAAGAAGGTGGGAAAGGAGATGTGATGAGATGGGGAGCTTTCTAGGGAGGGTGGTCTGGAAGAGTGACTCCCCTTGATCCTGTTAAACAGATAAAAAGTCCCCTCGATGGAGGAAGAAGCAACCCCCCTGCTAAGAAATTTAAGGGGATCATGCTATTTGAACGCCCAGCTCGGTGAAGGAAGCGTAATCAGCTCCACTTTTACAGGAGAGGAGACTAGTCCGAAGCTCAGAAAGGCCCAGGGCCTTCCCAAGGTCGTTCAGCCAGGAAGGGGCTGAGGGAGGTTTGAGCTGTGCTTAAGTCTCAAATCCAAAGAATGGGAATGGCTGCCTCGGAGGTGGCCGAGGCCTGGAGACAGGGAGGCTTCCTGGAAGAGGCAGAAGTTTCTGGTTTACGAAGCCGCGCGTTCCGCAGGTGGAGGGTGTGTGTGTGTGTGTGTGTGTGTGTGTGTGTGTGTGTGGGTGTGTGTGTCTGTGTGTGTGTGTGTGTGTCTGGTTTACGAAGCCGCGCGTTCCGCAGGTGGAGGGGGTGTGTGTGTGTGTGTGTGTGTGGGTGTGTGTGTCTGTGTGTGTGTGTGTGTGTCTGGTTTACGAAGCCGCGCGTTCCGCAGGTGGAGGGGGTGTGTGTGTGTGTGTGTGTGTGGGTGTGTGTGTCTGTGTGTGTGTGTGTGTGTCTGGTTTACGAAGCCGCGCGTTCCGCAGGTGGAGGGGGTGTGTGTGTGTGTGTGTGTGTGGGTGTGTGTGTCTGTGTGTGTGTGTGTGTGTCTGGTTTACGAAGCCGCGCGTTCCGCAGGTGGAGGGGGTGTGTGTGTGTGTGTGTGTGTGGGTGTGTGTGTCTGTGTGTGTGTGTGTGTGTCTGGTTTACGAAGCCGCGCGTTCCGCAGGTGGAGGGGGTGTGTGTGTGTGTGTGTGTGTGGGTGTGTGTGTCTGTGTGTGTGTGTGTGTGTCTGGTTTACGAAGCCGCGCGTTCCGCAGGTGGAGGGGGTGTGTGTGTGTGTGTGTGTGTGGGTGTGTGTGTCTGTGTGTGTGTGTGTGTGTCTGGTTTACGAAGCCGCGCGTTCCGCAGGTGGAGGGGGTGTGTGTGTGTGTGTGTGTGTGGGTGTGTGTGTCTGTGTGTGTGTGTGTGTGTCTGGTTTACGAAGCCGCGCGTTCCGCAGGTGGAGGGGGTGTGTGTGTGTGTGTGTGTGTGGGTGTGTGTGTCTGTGTGTGTGTGTGTGTGTCTGGTTTACGAAGCCGCGCGTTCCGCAGGTGGAGGGGGTGTGTGTGTGTGTGTGTGTGTGGGTGTGTGTGTCTGTGTGTGTGTGTGTGTGTCTGGTTTACGAAGCCGCGCGTTCCGCAGGTGGAGGGGGTGTGTGTGTGTGTGTGTGTGTGGGTGTGTGTGTCTGTGTGTGTGTGTGTGTGTCTGGTTTACGAAGCCGCGCGTTCCGCAGGTGGAGGGGGTGTGTGTGTGTGTGTGTGTGTGTGTGTGTGTGTGTGATCCCCACCGCATCCCAGTGCAAGTCAGGCATGAGGAGGGAGTACTGAGCCCAGGGCACTCCACCTTGCCGGGACCCCGGAGGCGGCAGCGACTTCCTGTGCAGCCCCAAGTGACCGCCTCTTGGGGCTACACCTCCAGGGCGAAACGCAGTGACCATTCCCTTTATAGATGCGAAAACTAAGGCAGCCCAGCGAGGGCCGTGGGTGCTGGCACCGGGGTCTGGAGGTCGGTCGATGTCCGGAGGTCGTTCGGGGTCCTGGGAACCAGGCGGGAGTACCCAAGAGCAGGCTCAGACCCAGCGTGGTGCCTCAGCCTCCAGGTGGCACCGCGTAGCCACCCCCGACCGGGGCCAGCACAGAGAAGGTTTTGCGCCTACGCAGTGTGAGCACTCGGCCGCGGAGCCGGCGGGGCGGGGTCGGAGGCGCGCACGCAGGGACGTTGGGGCGGAGCCCCAGCAGGCTGTGCGCCTCTGACAGGCTGCACCGGGGGTAAGAGGCGTTCCTGGGCGGGGCCTCGAAGCCGGTTTGGAATTTTTGGCGCGAGCCGTGTCCGCGCGCGTTCACGGGCCGTTCCCCCTCCGGAGAGTCCTCCCGCCCTGGCTTGGGGAGCGGTGGGCCGAAGACCCCGGACCGCTCCGAGGGCTCCTGTGCCCTCCGCCGACCCGGAATCTGGGACCTTGCTGAGCTGCTCCCCGCCGTCCCGCCCCAGGTGAGCCCATACCCGGCCCTGAAGGTTCTCGGGCGGGATCGCCCTCTCCTCCCTTCTACCTCCCTCGCGAGCACCTCCTTGCCCCCTGACAGCCCTTCCCCGGTCCTGCCTCACCCCCAACCCCCTCCCGCCTCCTTCCTCACCTCTCCGACAGCCCCACCCCTCCCTGCCCTGCCGCGGGCGGCTCCGCCCACTTCCCCTCTAGCGGCTCCTGCCCCTAGACGGTCCTTGCCCTCCTCCTTTCCCGGCCTCCCTCTTTTTCTGGGAGCCCCCTTCCACAGCGACTGCTCCCCCTTTACTCGTCCTTCCCCAGGAAAAGCCCCACCGACCTTCCATCTACAGCCCCTCCCCCGTGACAGCTGGTCTGCTCAACTCTATTCGCCAGGGTTTCCCCACGCCCACGGAGGTGAATCAGCTGTGGCCCTGACCAGGAGGAGCTCACAGTCTAGTGCGATAGACCGTGGTCAACAGATGTGTCCTGCCCAGTGAGAGGGTGAGGCCCCTGAAAGCTGCAGAGCTCATCCCGGCCTGGCTTCTGCTCAGGGCCACCCTGGATTCACCGGGAGCCCCTGCTTCTCCTCCCTCCCCATCCCACCCCCAAAGTTGTTTGGCCATGCCAATGGTGCTAGAACGTAAGTGACATTGGGATGATCTGAGAATTGGTTTAAGATGCAGGTGCCCAATGTCCCTGAATGTGATATGGCTGGGCCCGGAGGCTCTACTTCTAACCAGCACCCTAGGGGTTCCTGACACCCTGGTCCCTCACTTTAAGAAACTCTGGGATGGGATTCCTGAGATGCATAGAGGCAGAGGGAGGGTACCCACAGGCTGTAGGGTGAGTCTTCCCATGCAGGCCCCTGTGGGGTCCCTCCCCTCATGCCTCACTTTCCTAGGCACTGGAGAGTACCCTTCAGATGACTGATCCCTCCAGTTTCAGTCACTGACTCACCCCCTGCTAAGTATGGAATCTTTTGATACACTGTGGCTCCTCTCAAAATTGGACTTCTCTCCTTTTTTCCTCTTGTTATTCTTTCAATTATAACATTAGAGCAACACAGTAGCCCTCTTTGCTCCAATACAAAAGTCACTTACACCCGTGGGACCACTGTATTTTGTGTGTTCTTTCAGTTACTACTCAGAGCGTTATTTATTATATATTATTTATTATATAACAGTTACTGAGGGATCTGCATGCCAGGCACTAGACTAAGGCTTCCATTAAGTTAGCATTACAGGTCCACAAACCCCTGAGGCCAGGTGTGTTTCAGAATTCAAAATGTCTCCCATTTTAGAAAGCTAATAGGGTACGTGTAACATTTATATGTAACACCATCCATTCATGGGTCTGGGACATCATTTCATAATCAAACACATTAATATTTCTGTCAAGAAATATATGATTATTTTACACTTAGAGGGAAGAATAGGCCAGGTCAGATTTTTCTGCTAAATGAGGTTTGCATGTAGATATCCAGTTGTCCCAGCACCATTTGTTGAGAAGACTGTTTTATTTCTGCTGAATTGTTTTGGCACCCTTGTCAAAATCAATTGACTATAAATGTGAGGGTTTATTTCTGAACTCTCAATTCTATTCCATTGATCTTCATGTCTATCCTTATGTGAGTACCACACTGTTTTGATTACTGTAGCTTTGTAGTAAGTTTTTTTTTAATTAATTTATTTTTATTCATTTATTTTTGGCTTTGTTGGGTCTTCATTGCTGTGTGTGGGCTTTCTCTAGTTGCGACAGGGGGGCTACTCTTCATTGTGGTGCACAGGCTTCTCACTGCAGTGGATTCTGTTGTTGCGGAGCATGGGCTCTAGGCGCACAGGCTTCAGTAGTTGTGGCACGTGGGCTCCAGAGCACAGGCTCAGTAGTTGTGGTGCACGGGCTTAGTTATTCCGCGGCATGTGGGATCTTCCCGGACCAGGGGTCGAACCCGTGTACTCTGCATTGGTAGGCGGATTCTTAACCACTGTGCCACCAGGGGAGTCCCGCTTTGTAGTAAGTTTTTTTTTCTTTTTTCTTTTTTTTAGTAAGTTTTAAAATGGGGAAGTGTGAGTCCTCCGACTTTGTTTTGATTGTTTTGACTCTTGGGTCCTGTGAATTTCCATATGATTTTTAGGATCAGTTTGCCAATTTCTGTAAAGAAGCTACCTGGGATTCTCGTAGTGATTGTGCTGAGTCTGTAGATCAATTTGGAGAGTATTATCATTTTATTTATATTAAGTCTTTGGATCTATGAACATATAATGCCTTTCCATTTATTTAGGTCATCTTTAATTTCTTAAAGAAGTTGGGGGAAGAAAGAAAAGCAAGTGTATATGTATAATTTTTTACACTGACCTTCTTTTTTACCATTTCTGGTTCTCTTCATTTGTTCCTGTGGGTTTGAGTTACCATCTGGTGTCATTTTCTAGTCCAATATAATTTTGTTCCCACACACTTAAATCTTTGTGCTGTTATTTGCAAGTATATTACATTTCTATATATTATATGCCCAACAATACAGTTACATACATAGTTTTATACAGTTGCTTTTTAAATCAGTTAAAAGAGGGCTTCCCTGGTGGCGCAGTGGTTGAGAGTCCGCCTGCCAATGCAGGGGACATGGGTTCGAGCCCTGGTCTGGGAAGATCCCACATGCCACGGAGCAACTAGGCCCATGAGCCACAACTACTGAGCCTGCGCGTCTGGAGCCTGTGCTCCGCAACAAGAGAGGCCGCGATAGTGAGAGGCCCACGCACCGCGATGAAGAGTGGCCCCCGCTTGCCACAACTAGAGAAAGCCCTCGCACAGAAACAAAGACCCAACACAGCCAAAAGTAAATAAATAAAATTAAAAAGTAACTGTACCATTAAAAAAAAAATCAGTTAAAAGAAGAAAGGAGAAAAATATGCATTTATACTGTCTTTTATATTACATAATTACCTTTACTGGTGCTCTTTCTTTTTTTCATGTACGTTTGAATTACTGTTTGGGATCACATGCTTTCAGCTTGAAGAACTTCCTTTAGTTTTCCTTGTAAAGCAGGTCTGCTAGCAATGCATTCTTTCTGTTTTTGTTTATCTGGGAATATCTCTTTTTTGTCTTTATTTATTTTATTTATTATTTTTTTTGCAGTATGCAGGCCTCTCACTGCTGTGGTCTCTCCCGTTGCGGAGCACAGGCTCCGGACTCGCAGGCTCAGGGGCCATGGCTCACAGGCCCAGCCACTCTGTGGCACGTGGGATCTTCCCAGAGCAGGGCACGAACCTGCGTCCCGTGCATCGGCAGGCAGACTCTCAACCACTGCGCCACCAGGGAAGCCCTCTTTTTTGCCTTTATTTTTGAAAGATAGTTTCATTGGATATAGGATTCTTGGTTGACACATTTTCCCCCTAGTGCTTGAATATGTCATCCCACTTCCTTCTGGCCTCCATTGTTTCTTTTGAGAAGTTAACAGTTAATCTTATGGGGGGGGGTTGTCAGTGATGAGTCATTTTCTCTTGCTCCTCTCAAGATTTTCCCCTTGTTTTTGGTTTTCAGCAGTTTTAATATGGTGTGTCTGTGTGTGGATCTCTGCATGTATCCTACTTGAAGTTCATTGAGCTTCTTGGCTATGTTAATATTTTTAAAATCACATTTGGGAAGTTTTAATCCATACTTTTCCAGCTCCTTCTCTTCTCTCCTCTGGTGTACCCATCATGCATATGTTGATTCACTTAATGCTGTCCTAACATTTCTCTGAGATTTGGTTCCCTTTTCTTTGTTTTTCAGATTGCATAATTTCTATCAAACTATCTTCAAGTTCACTGATTATTTCTTCTGCCAGTTCAAATCTATTGTTGAACCCCTCCAGTGAATTTTTTCATTTCAGTGACATTGTACTTTTCAACTATGCATTTGGTTCTTTTATAATTTCTATCTCATTATTGATATTCTCTATTTAATGAGATGTTGTCATTGTGTTTCCTTTACTTCTTCAAGTGTGGTTTCCTTTGGTTCTTTGTACATATTTATAGTGGCTACTGTGAAGTCTGTCTGCTAAATCTGACATCTGGTCTCTCTTACAGGGAGTTTTTGCTGTATGTTTTTTTCCTGTGTATGGGTCACACTCTCCTGCGTCTTTGCATATCTTGTAATTTTTCTTTGACATTTTAGATAATATGTTGTAGCAACTGTGAATATTGGTTCCTCACCCTACCCCTGGGGGCTTGGGATTGTTTTTGCTTGTTTAGTGACTGGCTGGACCACTGTAGTGATGTCTCTTTCCTAAACAATGTGAAGCCTTTGACTTTGCTCCTCAGAGGGCCCAGCCTTGGGCATGTGCACAGTCACCCTGGGACACTAGTGGTTTTAGGGGGGCTCTGTTTGTCTTCTCCCTGATCATACCCAGCTGTCAGGCCCCACCAATTGCTGGATGATTGCTCTGTTGTTTTTGACAATGCCCTGGAACATCAATTACTCCATAGACTGATCCAGTCAAATTTGGGCTTTAAAGGGGTAGCTTTTTTTGTTTTGTTTTTGGCTGCGTTGGGTCTTCGTTGCTGTGTATGGGCTTTCTCTAGCTGCGGTGAGCGGGGGCTACACTTCGTTGCGGTGCTTGGGCTTCTCATTGCCGTGGCTTCTCTCGTTGTGGAGCACAGGCTCTAGGTGCATGGGCTTCAGTAGTTGTGGTGCATGTGGGATCTTCCCCGGACTAGGGCTCAAACCCATGTCCCCTGTATTGGCAGGCAGATTCTTAACCACTGTGCCACCAGGGAAGTCCCTAAAGGGGTAGCTTTGGAGTTCAGTGTTTAAGGTTTGTTCTAACCCCAGGAAGCCTCTTCTTAGCTGTCTCTTTCCCCAGTTCTCTCTGGTAAACTAGTTGTCCTGTGGTTCACTTGTAGTACAAATGGAAGTATCGGCCTCCTCCTAATTGCTTAGTACCAAAACCTCCACTGATTTTGAGAGGGCCTTTAGGCTTGAACTTCTCACACTCTGCTTCTAATCAAGTCACATTTTTGCAGGGAGAGCTTTGGAGCTCTCTGTTTCACGACCTGCCTCTCCCCGGGCAGAATCTCCTGAGCCACAGCTCTGGAGCTGGGGACAGGGACAGTGGTGCCTGTCTCTCTGAGTAGGGGCTGGTGAAAGGAGGAAGCCCCCAGCCTCTCTGCTACACTCAGCTGAAATTTAGCCTCTGCTACATGGAGCTGGAAGTGAAACCCCACTAACTGAGTTTTAGCACCTTAACTACGAAAAAGGAAGCAAGAAAGAAATTTGAAATTCAGACTTTCTTCTTCTTTTTTTTTTTTTTTTTGTGGGACGCGGACCTCTCACTGTTGTGGCCTCTCCCGTCGCGGAGCACAGGCTCCAGACGCGCAGTCTCAGCGGCCATGGCTCACGGGCCTAGCCGCTCCACGTCATGTGGGATCTTCCCAGACTGGGGCACAAACTCATGTCCCCTGCATCGGCAGGCGGACTCTCAACCACTGCGCCACCAGGGAAGACCTTTTTTTTTTTAATATATAAATTTATTTATTTATTTATTTTTGGCTGCGTTGGGTCTTCGTTGCTACACGCGGGCTTTCTTTAGTTGCGTCGAGCGGGGGCTACTCTTCATTGCAGTGCACGGGCTTCTCATTGAGGTGGCTTCTCTTGTGGAGCACGGGCTCTAGGTGCGCGGGCTTCAATAGTCGTGGCGCATGGGCTTAGTTGCTCCGCAGCATGTGGAATCTTCCCAGACCAGGGATCGAACCCATGTCCCTTGCATTGGCAGGTGGATTTTTAAGCATTGTGCCACCAGAGAAGCCCTAGACTTTCTTTTTTCCTTTGGAATTGGAGATGAAGGATAGCAGACCTGTGTTAATATTTCTACCTTACAGTCTTGCAAGAGATTGGACTTTTTTTTTTTCTGGTTGCACCAGGTCTTAGTTGCGGCCAGCAGGCTCCTTAGTTGTGGCATGCAAACTCTTAGTTGCGGCATGCATGTGGGATCTAGTTCCCTGACCAGCGATTGAACCAGGGCCCCCTGCGTTGGGAGTGCGGAATCTTAACCATTGTGCCACCAGGGAAGTCCCTGGATTTTTTCTTTTTAAGTTTTATTTATTTAGTTTTTTGGCCATGTTTTATTTATTTATTTGTTTGTTTGTTTGTTTGTTTGTTTGCCATGCCACCCTGCTTGCGGGATGTTAGTTCCCCAAACAGGGATTGAATCCTGGGTCATGGCAGTGAAAGTGCCGAGTCCTAACCACAGGACCGCCAGGGAATTCCCCAAGGTGGGATATTTTAGGGCCAAACAAGGCAGGGATGTACACACAGGTGTGGTCTGGCTCCAGAACATGCCTTGGTTTAACCTCTGCTGGACTGTGGGAACCTCCAGGACATGGCCCTGTGGTTTTCAGTCTGTGTGTCTCTAACCCCCAAGGTGCAGGTGACCACCTGCAGGCTTGCATACATTTGTATACCTTTTCCCACCAGGTGCTTGTTGTGCCTACCACCTCCATGCCTAAAGCAGAGTGTGTGTGTGTGGCGTAGACTCGGCTCTCTTCTGCAGCCTCTTTGGGGCCATAGGACCAGGTGCTGTTTTGAGTGACACACTGTTCTGAACTCTGCCCCAGGGGGGCTCCTGTGCTGGACATGCCTGTGCCCGAAGAGGGCACCCCGCCACCCCTGAGTGGCACCCCCGTCCCGGTCCCAGCCTATTTCCGCCATGCAGAACCTGGCTTCTCCCTCAAGAGGCCTCGGGGTCTCAGTCGGAGCCTTCCACCCCGGCCCCCTGCCAAGGGCAGCATCCCCATCAGCCGCCTCTTCCCTCCTCGGACCCCAGGCTGGCACCAGCCCCAGCCCCGGCGGGTGTCGTTCCGAGGCCGAGCCTCCAAGCCCCTGCAGAGCCCCGGGTATGACCCGAGCCGGCCGGAGTCCTTCTTCCAGCAGAGTTTCCAGAGGCTCGGCCGCCTGGGCCACGGCTCTTATGGAGAGGTCTTCAAGGTGAGTCAGTGATAGCTCCCCAGGCCTGTCTGGGGTAACCCCCTGCCACCTCGCCACCCTGGCTGGGATGGGACAGTGTCCTGGGAAGCCTCCTTTCCCCTGACGGCCCACCTCTTGGGCTGGCAGGCTCCCCTCAGTGCTGGACTTGGCCGCTTTCTCATAACCCCACATGCAGGCCCCTCTGAGGCCCCCTCAGTACACATTCTCCCCTTGTCCAGAGCCTGGCACGCCTTGCAATGGCTCCCACCTGCCACCTCCTCCTGCCTGGTGCTAGCCGTGTGGGGGTCTTGGCAAGCTCCACAAGGCCCCGGAGCCAGGCCACCCCCCGCCCCCAGTGCAGTGCCCACCCCACCTCCCTCCTGCTGCAAGCACTCAGGCGACACCTCCATGCCACCTTTTGTTTCTTAAAATATATTTTCCAATCATGTATATTTCCTCTAAAATGGTAGTTTTCCTTACACAAGTACTACATGAAGACAATTTTGTTAAAAAGTACAGAGGCCCCTAGGTCAGGGGAAACCACGGTGATTCTCAGGTGGGCGTTCTTCCTTCCAGACTTTTCTCTGTACTTCTCTGGAGTTGACCAGATAAAAACAAACCCATCTCATATGCCGCATGGCAGACCACACTGCCCGTGCTGTTCTGTAGACAGTTTTTTTACTTAACGCATTCTCCTGGGCCTGTACTTAGAGGTCTGCCCCGTCTTTTCTGTCGCTGGGTCTCCAGCAGACCAGCACCTGGGGTGGAGGTTTGTCCAGCTTTGCTCTTGCACACGTGGGGGTCACTCTAAGGTAGCTGCCATGCCATACCTTCCGCACACGTGAAATCTTAACAGAATCTTCTGGGTTGTCCTCCTGAGTGGTTGTTCCCCCTCGCTTCCAGGTGCGCTCCAAGGAAGACGGCCGGCTCTATGCCGTGAAGCGCTGCATGTCACCTTTCCGGGGCCCCAAGGACCGGGCCCGCAAGTTGGCCGAGGTCGGCGGCCATGAGAAGGTGGGGCAGCACCCGTGCTGCGTGCGGCTGGAGCAAGCCTGGGAGGAGGGCGGCATCCTATACCTGCAGACAGAGCTGTGTGGGCCCAGCCTACAGCAGCACTGTGAGGCCTGGGGCACCAGCCTGCCCGAGGCCCAGGTCTGGGGCTACCTGCGGGACATCCTGCTGGCCCTGGCCCACCTGCACAGCCAAGGCCTGGTCCACCTTGACGTCAAGCCTGCCAATATCTTCCTGGGGCCCCGGGACCGCTGCAAGCTGGGTGACTTTGGGCTGCTGGTGGAGCTGGGTGCATCCGGAGCTAGCGAGGCCCAGGAGGGAGACCCTCGCTACATGGCCCCCGAGCTGCTTCAAGGCTCTTATGGGACAGCGGCAGATGTGTTCAGGTAGGGCTCGACGTGGGAGGCTCTTCCTGGTGGGCGGGGGAGTGGTCAGCAGAGGGTCACCATCCTAGCCCAAAGTCAGGAAGACTTGCTGGGAGATGCTTCCGCAAGGGGTTGAGGGTCCTGCCCTCTAGTTGAGAGGGGTCTGGAGGGTTAAGCTAATCAGAGAACCCTCTGGAGCCACTTTACCTGATTCACTTGTCTCTTCACTCATCTCACCACACCTCCAAGGGAGGGACTATTATTACTCCATTCACAGGGGAATTGGGCACAGCAGGTTAAGGGACTTTCCCCAAGTCCACAGTGAGCAGGTGATGAGGCTGGGCCTGGACCAGGCGCTGGGTTCCAAGGTCCATGCTGGTCACCACTGCTCTGCTTCTGACAGTAGCATCCAGTCACATCACCAGGATGATGAGAACATCACTGTTAACAACAGCGACCAGAGTGCCAGTCCTGTGGGAGCGGGGTGGGGGGGTAGGTGGTGTGTGGGCTATGCTGGGCCCGGGGTCTGTGCTCCATGATATAGTCCCCATCATCAGCCCTGCCGAGAACTTCTCAGGGCCCCCAGCCCCTCCTTCCCCACCTCCCTGGCTCATGTGGAAGATAGCATCCCTTTCCTACCCTTCTTCTTGGGGGTAGCCTGGGGCTCTGGGTTCTGTGTCTCGAGGTCAACCCTGCCCCTCTTCTGTCCCTGTCTCTCCCAGCCTGGGTCTCACCATCCTGGAGGTGGCGTGCAACATGGAGCTGCCCCATGGTGGGGAGGGCTGGCAGCAGCTGCGCCAGGGCTACCTGCCCCCTGAGTTCACTGCTGGTGAGTGAGGGGAGAGGATTGGAGGGGATGCACTGCCACAGGGAGGGCAGGCTCTCATGGGGGGGTGGCTGGTGGCAAGGGACTGACAGGCTCAAGGCCCCATCACCCCTGATGTGGCCCTGCCCCGGGGACAGGCCTGTCTTCTGAGCTGCGTTCTGTCCTCACCATGATGCTGGAACCTGACCCCAAGCTGCGGGCCACAGCCGAGGCCCTGCTGGCCCTGCCCATGTTCAGGCAGCCGCGGCCCTGGACCGTCCTGTGGTACATGGCTGCCGAGGCCCTCAGTCGAGGGTGGGCCCTGTGGCAGGTAAGCCAGGGAAGGTCATGGGCGGCCCTGCTCTGTTCCTTGGCCCAGGGTCTGCCTAGCCTCCCTTGGTCCCCTGTCCCCACAGGCCCTGCTTTCCCTGCTATGCTGGCTCTGGCACGGGTTGGCACACCCTGCCAGCTGGCTGCAGCCCCTGGGTCCGCCGGCCACCCCGCCTGGCTCGCCGCCCTGCAGCCTCCTCCTGGACAGCAGCCTCGCCAGCAACTGGGATGACGACAGCATAGGGTGGGTAAGGACTCCGGGCAGGCGGCTGGGAGCTGGGGGAGACGGGCCGTCAGCATGGCCAAACCCCATGCTCGAGGCCCAGGCCCCAGCCCCATGGGAATTAGTAGTGAACCGGCAACCCTCCCACAAACCTGGCCCCCATCAAACCCCGGGAAGGAAACCAAGGCTGGTGGGGGTACGGCCTGGCCTAGTTTGAATGCAGTTGTTTCTTCTAATCTCAGTGTGTGGACCAGGGGCCCTACGGAGCAGGGCGAACTGGCAACCTCACAGTGAGGGTGCTGCCATGCTGGGGAGCAGCACAGGGGCCACAGCACCTGCTGGGAAAGGCAGGCGGTGCAGCCCCCACCCCCCAGAGGCTGCCAGTACCCAAGGGCAAGGTGTTATCCTTCCTCTCAGGGCACAAAATCCCCAGAGCCTGGTGAGCTCCCACCCTGGGAGGAATTCATTAGTCCCACGTGCCTGGTGGCCAAGTGAGAGGCTGTAATTAAGAAACTACTGCAAAGGAAACCACAAGCTCAGAGCAGACAGTTCTCAGAAGGAATCACACCATTAACCCCTTCCTTACGAGAATGTCACCCCATTGCCATGGGGGCGCTTTATAGCAGACAAAGTGCCAGATGAGCGTCAGTTACCACAAGGTCATTTCAAAGTCAGCTCAGTCAGAGCCCATGTGTTCTGAAAAGGGACAGAGGTGGCATTTGAGTGTGGTCAGGTAGACTTTAGAAGTTGTCAGAGTGCTCTTTCAATGTCCACCAATGCCCATTGTCTGAGAATGGCACCTGCCTGTCTCAGGCAGGAGCCCGGAGCCCGCACAGGGTCAGGATTGGTGTTGCTGCTCCCACCCAGCCGTGGCCTCCTCCCTTCCCCTCGACACCCTGCTTGTCTTGCCTGCCCCCCCGCAGGCCCTCGCTCTCTCCAGAGGCCATCCTGGCCAGGGCTGCTGGGAGCACCTCCACCCCCTGCAGTGGCTCCCCTGCCCCCCGGGGCAGGTACACGCTGAGGTGAGCGGGCCCAGGGTCCCAGGGGGTGGGAGGGGGCAGCTTTTGGATCCTGAGAGTCATTTCTCTCTCTTCTTCTCTCCCCCTAGGGATTCTCTGGACCTAAGTGACATTGACTCAGAGCCTCCACAGGGCACCTTCCCCGCCTTTGAGCCTCGGAACCTCCTCAGCCTGTTTGAGGACTCACTGGGCCCAACCTGAGCCCACAGGCCCAGGGTCGGCACTTTTAACCTCTTAGCCCCTTCCTCCATCCTCCTGGAGGCTGGGGTCCCTCTGGAAACTCCAGTGGTCCCTTCTGCCTGGCCGTGTCTAATAAAAGGTATTTGAATCTTGGGAGTACCCAAGCTTGCTTGCATGGCAACACGGTGCTTATTGATGATCCCCAGGGTCTGAGGCCCCTGCGACGGCCCAAGGTTGAGCTCTGCTGCAAGGCCCCAAGCCCCAAGCTGGCAGATTGGAGCTGGGAGTCACCCACTGTGTGGAGCAAAGATTTCCTGAGCAGGGATGTCCCTGCTGGGCAGGTCAAGCTTTCAGAGCACTCAAGGTGGAGGGTGCCCTCAGTCCAGTGGGGCCTGGGTCCAGGGCCATTCAGCTCTTTACATCTCTGTGCCAGTTGCCTGGAAGAAGCAGCAGCCAGCACCCTCCTGCCCCTAGGTCCTGGGATAAGAGGTTAGTCCTGTTGTCCAGACCCCTCATTCCACAGTCTCTGGACAGCAGGGAGAACGGGCTGCTGGGAGGGCCAGCATGCAGGGTGGACAGACAGGGCAGGAGGCTGGGCTAGGCAGCCGTGAGGTGCCTTATGTGAGAGTCAGGGTGGGTGATGGCTCTGGGCTGGCAGGATCCCAACTGTCCCTTTGGCCCAAACCTCACAGGTCACCGAGGGTAAAAACAGGCCCAGAGAAGGGAAGGTTTCCTTTCAGCCTATAAGTCCCGTGGAAGAAGGCAGGAAGGGGAAGTGGAGCTCCAACGTGTGAGTAAAAGAGGCTAGTCCACGGGGAAGAATGGATGAACAGACGAGGGCTCCCCACTAGGAAGTCCCATTTGCTGGAAGCATCCAGGGAGCCAGCATGGTGCTGTTGGCCCTAGAAGACTGTGAGCAGGCCGGCATGGCGGGTGGGAGGTGGCTCAGTCCAGGGGGCAGATGTGCCGGGCGGCCCAGAGCAGGTCAGGCACGACGCCAGCATGCAGCTGGAGGATGGAGCCCACGCTGAGCAGGTGCATGATCTGGTGTGAGTTACCCCAGTAGTCGAAGCGGCCTGGTCCCCAGCGCTCTGGCAGGCGGGCCACGTTCACCAGCCCCCCAAGCAGTGCCAGTGCATCCATGCGCAGGTAGCAGCGCAGGGAGCCTGGAGCCCCAGAGCCCAGCCCCACTCCCCGGGCCCCAAACATTAGGAGGCGGGCGCCAGCCTGCCAGCCAAAAGCTCGGAGCCGGCTACTGGTGGAGGGGGCGGTGAGGGCCCGCCAGCCTGCCACACCCGACAACACGGTGTAGGCCACCAGGGCAGCTGGGCGCAGCCAGGGCCTGCAGGCCAGGGTGCAGTGGATGATGGGCAGGGCCCCTGCACAGAGGAGAGAGGCAGGAGAGGTCACATCAGTCTGGAGGTCCACCTGCCCTTGTCCCTTTCTTTTTCCTTCCAGTTTCCCTGATACCTGCCCTTTCTATCTCAGGCTCATGTGAGTGTACCCGACCCCCAGCTCCCATCCTTCAAGCCCTCCGCCCCCTACCCCATCCCTTGGCTCACCGAGGGTGTTGACGAGGCAGACCCCACACATATCCAGGGCAAGGAGCCGAGTGTACACAGGGCTGCCCCCTTTGTGGCACATGAAGAGGTGATAGAGCACAGAGCCTGCAGGGGGTGCCAGGCAGGCTACACAGTGTGTGCCCCACAGCCAGCCATCCTTGCCCAGCTGACCCCAGGGCAAGGTCATGGGCAGCAGCACCAGGAAGCCCAGCAGGGCCAGCCCTGGGGGAGGGAGACAGTTTTCCATCAGACAGCTTCAGCATTGAGGACAAGTCATGTCCTCAATGAGGCCACAGGCTAGAGGGATGGGAACAAGACAGGTCCTGACAAGGCTGTTGGCCAACTCTTGGCCGGCCCTGGACAGAGGCAGGCTCTGGGCTTTCAGTAACTTTATTTAGCAGAGCTCACAATAGTTCTGGAAAGGGGAGACCATTATTCCCAGTTTATAGGTGAGGAAACTGAGTAACCTACCCCAGAGGACCCCAGCGAGTAAGCACTGAAGCAGCACAGAGCCCCGGGCAGTCTGACTCCCAAGCTGGTCTCACCCTTGCAGCCGCCACACCACTTCCCAGGAAAGCAGGGGGCCCCCACTCCCCAATCTGGCCTAGGTATATCAGCAGAAGCCAGAGGGGGCATGATCTCAAGGTGAGTTCTGAATCCGACATGTAGGCAATTACAACAGATCCCAGGGCCACTTATCTTGCTCCTGCCAATCCCTATGTCCTCTCCTCTCCAGAAGGGACAAGACAGATGGAGGGCCTTTTTGTCCACCAGAGCAGGTGAGGCCAGGCAGGGCAGGGGGCTGAAAGAACCCTGTTCCATCTTCTACCCAGGCACCTTTTCAGGGAGTTCCAGTCCTCCCAGTCCAGGCCTTCAGAACCATTCCTACCACTTCTTGCAGGCACTTTGGCATTGCCCTCACATGGGTCAAAGGTCGGCACTGGCAGGCTGTGGCCGCTGACTGCCCACTCTTGACAGGGTCTAGCCAGGCTACAGTCCCCCAGGGGGCAGGTACCAAGGCTGGTCCCAGCGTACTCAGGGCCCCTCTATCCACCCGGGTAGGCCAAGGACGGGCAGGGCTGTGTCAGCACAGTTCCGCGGGGCCGCGGAGGAGGGGCCCGGGGCGGGGTCGGAGGTGGGGAGGAGCCGCCACCAGGCGGAGCCCGGCGGCTGGGCTGCTATGGGCGGCCGGGGCCTAGCTTCTCCTCCTGGGCCCCTCCTCGCCAAAGTCAACACCCATCTCGGGGACGGGTGCTGGCGGTAGAGGGTGCCAGGGCGCAGGGATTACGAAGCGGCCGGAAACCAAATTCCTTATTCCCAGGGCTCAGAGGGATTAAGCGGATTCGGCCTCCGACTCTGCTTCCCTCGCCTGCCCCGGGGGCCCCGCCGGGGGAGCAGAAGCGGGCAGCGATGATCGGCACAATGGCAGCTTTGTCACCACGGCTCCTGGCCGTGCCAGGGCCGGGGCAGCCCAGGACCTGGGCGCTGGGGCTCTCCTCGGCCTTCGGGCCCCCGGCCCGGCGCGGGCAGGGCTGCCGCGGATGGGGGATGCGGGGCGCGGCTCACCGTGCGTGTAGATGTTGCCCAGCTCGTTGTGCATGTAGAAGAGGCTACGCAGGCAGCCCGAGCCGCTGCTGGCCGGCCGGTAGCCGGTGAGCACGAACTTGTTGAACTGCAGGTGCGGCGGCGAGCTGGCCCAGTCCAGCAGGCGCGGCCCGGCCAGGAACGCCATGGCCCGGCCGGGCGAAGTCGCTCCGCGCTCCTCTTGCCCCCGGGTCTCCTCAGCGGGCCAACAGCACCCGAAGCCTCATCCCTGCGCCCGCCCACCTCCCAGTGCTCGGTCCGCGCACGCGCTGGCCCGGGGGTCCCGGCCCGTGCCCCTCCCGCGCTGCGCACGCGCGGTCCCCGCGACCCCACGCCTGGGCGGAGGCCGGGGACGCACAGGAATCCGGAGCGCAGTGCGGCTGGCAGGCGCTGTGCAGGGACAGCTCGCGGCGGCTGCTGTGGCGGCGGCAGCGGCCAGTAGTCTCTGGGCTGCCGGGAGGACGGGCGCGGCCGGACGCGGGAGGGGACGCCAGGCTCCGCCCCAGCTGCTCGCCCCCGCCATCCCGCCAGGGTTTCGCTCTCTGGGCTCCTGACGTCGCGGCTGCGAGGGCCAATGGGGGCGGCCGACTGGGAGGTTCCTCCCGGCAGCCGCCCAGACCTTCAGCGTCTTAGCATAATATGTGCGGTCCCAGTCTCATTTGCATGGGGTGCCTGTTGGATTGGGACCCGACGTTCTGGGTCCCGGTGGCTCGCGTTCCCTTGCAGTTCGCGCCCGGGCTTTTCGCGCGACCCCCAGGTCGACTCACCCTTGGGCATTCACCCTCCCGGGCACAGCCCCTCCACCCTGCAGCACCCCACAGCCCAGGCTCTGTCCAAGGTGCTGCTGACCCGGGATTTTCGGACGGGTCAGGTCTGGAGCCGGCGCGCCCCTACTCCACGGGTGATATCTCCACTCGCCCGACTTCCCCGGAGCGCAGCAAGGCGTGCCGAGATGCCCGGGCCTCTAGGGGTGTGCCTGACGTGCCCGGAGCCCTCCAGTGAGGCCCTGCCCTTCGGGCCAGGCTTCTTCGAGCTTGGGCTGGGCCAAAGTCGCTCACTGTTCAAGCCAAAGGCGCATCTTCGGCCCCGCCCAGGACGGGCAGGAAACGGAGAGGGAGAGAGGGCAGGAGGCCAGGTAAGAAAGTTCAGTCCCCACCAGGGTTCATCCTAAATCAGGTCCACGAAGGCATCCCTTCTACTGCTTAACCCTGCTGACAACCGGCCTCCACCTCCTCCCCTTCTCCAGGACCCCGCCTACTCATCCTTCCGCCTCCGCGGTTCCTCTGCATTCCAGGCTGCTACACGAAACTCTTTGCGATGAACGCCTTTAACTTGCATGTACACAACCACTCTTGGCACTGTACCCTCATAGCTCTTCCCACACATAAGAAATTCCGGAGCCCTGTACCAAAATAGGTCTTTTATTCAAAGTCTATGATTGGTTGACCTCTCACATTTCACTTTGGGCAGCAGTCCAGAACCACCCCAGAAGGGGCTCAAAGACCCAGGTATCGAGGTTTATGAGGCAAGTCGAATTCCTCTTGCCCTTTGGCCTTGACCATCTGGACCCCGAGGGTCAGGTGAAGTTCCCAATAATAGCACCAGATGCTTCCTATCCGACGTCTGGCCTCCTTGAGATGACTAGAGGCCGAGCTGTCAAACTTCAAAAGGGCAGAAGGCCAAGGTAGACAGTGTGTGGCAAAGGGTCTCATGAGTCTATCCCGCTGCAGGAGGGTCCAGTGGACCCTGGGGGTCCCGAGTCAGAGAGCAGAGATGAGTGAGCGCAGGGAGCTCTGGCTGGAGGCGCTCAATGGCCGGTAACTCGCGGTTAGACTCTCAACCTGGGGGTCCCCGGGAGGACAGGGCAGGGCGACCCCTCGAGGCCGGCGGTACCAAACGGCCCAGCTTCTTGCGGGGTCCCGGGAAGGCCCCAACGCTGGGGGCCCTTTACCCGGGGCCAGCAGGCAGCTCCTAGAGAGGGAGCAGACGTCAGCCGAACCCCCAACCAACCTCACCTCCAGCACCTTGCTTCGCTTGTGATCCCACGCGTCCCTCGAACGCGTGATCCTCGTCCCTCGAACCCAGGAGTTCCTTCCAGCCCTGTTCCCGTCGTGGGCCCTAGCTTCCCACCAGGGCCCCCCACGCCCCGGGGCACCGGGGCGGGGCGTCAGGCTCCCGGCAAGGTCCGCCCTCAGGTCCTGCCCCAGAGCGCGCACCGTCCGCGCAGCAGGCACAGCAGCGACAGCAGCAGCAGCAGCAGCACTGAGACGGCCGTCACCGTCAAGAAGACCTGGGCTGCGGGCACACGAGTGCGGTGAGGACAGGGCTGGAAGGGTCTGTTCCCCAAACTCTCTCCCGCCTCCCACGGCCGTCTCACCCCCAGTCGCGGCCTCTGGAGCCCCAGGCCGGGGGCTGCAGCTCACGTTGGCCCCGTCGGGGGGTCCTGCAGGGGTCTGGGCCGAGCCCTTGGGGGGCGCAGGGTCGTCGGCGTCCTGCAGCCCTGCGGAGAGGGGTGTGAGGCAGGCTAGCGGGGGAGCGGGCTGAGGGGGGACGCGGCGGGGCCTCACCGCGGTAGGTGAGCGCGAAGCCCTGCGCATGGCCGCGAGCGTCGCTGCGGAAGGTGAGCAGCAGTGCGGCGGAGCGCAGGCGCAACGGCCCCGGCGGCGGCGGGCGGGCGCCGTCGAAGGCTCGGAGCAGGCTGCCCGAGGCGGCGTCGCGCAGCTCCAGCTGGTCGCGCGGGTCCGCCAGCTCGAAGAGGCGGAAGGTGAGCTCCAGCGCGGCGCCCGGAGGGCCCAGCGCCCAGCTACAGTTCCGGTCAGGCCCATACTCGTCCGGGAAGTCCGGGGAGTAGATGACACCTTGAGGTGCAGTCCAGTTCCCCTGGCAGGAGCCCACGGACACTGTGGGCGGGGCCGGCGGTCAGAACCCGGAGACCGGCGGGCTCCTCCTTCTACATAGAATAGAGCCCCTTCCCAGCTAGGCCCCGCCCCAGACAGACCAACCTCATCTTCGGACCCCGCCTCCACCCCAGGTTCAGCCCAACTCCCTCCTCCGACCCCGTCCAACCCCTTCCATAGGCCCCAATGTCAAACTATTAATTCCCTCCTCAAGTCTCGCCCTCAAACAATTCCTTTCTCAGGTCCCGTCCTCAGACCCAGACCCCTGGCCCCAGGTTCAGCCCAGTCCCGTTTTCGGGCCCAGTCCTCAACCCAATCCCTTTATTAGGCCCCGCCCCCAACCTACCGCCTTCCCTTCCCAGATCCCGCCCCCTGTCACAGCATCGCTGAGTCTCACTCAGACTCTTCCCCTCACCCGGGCCCCTCATCCCTGCCCACTCCTCGCCTTCGTAGATGCCCAGGCGCCCATCGCCGCCGCACAGCTGGCCCGGGTGGCCAAAGCAGATCTGGTCACAGTCGGTGGCCGGAGCCGGGCGTCCCCGGGCCAGGTCGCTTTCAGAGCCACAGAAACAGGCGTAGCCAGCCTCCACGCCCGCCAACTGGGAGCACAGACTGGGTGACCACCGAGACAGGGGTCACCGTCAAGAAGACCTGGGCTGCGGGCACACGAGTGCGGTGAGGACAGGGCTGGAAGGGTCTGTTCCCCAAACTCTCTCCCGCCTCCCACGGCCGTCTCACCCCCAGTCGCGGCCTCTGGAGCCCCAGGCCGGGGGCTGCAGCTCACGTTGGCCCCGTCGGGGGGTCCTGCAGGGGTCTGGGCCGAGCCCTTGGGGGGCGCAGGGTCGTCGGCGTCCTGCAGCCCTGCGGAGAGGGGTGTGAGGCAGGCTAGCGGGGGAGCGGGCTGAGGGGGGACGCGGCGGGGCCTCACCGCGGTAGGTGAGCGCGAAGCCCTGCGCATGGCCGCGAGCGTCGCTGCGGAAGGTGAGCAGCAGTGCGGCGGAGCGCAGGCGCAACGGCCCCGGCGGCGGCGGGCGGGCGCCGTCGAAGGCTCGGAGCAGGCTGCCCGAGGCGGCGTCGCGCAGCTCCAGCTGGTCGCGCGGGTCCGCCAGCTCGAAGAGGCGGAAGGTGAGCTCCAGCGCGGCGCCCGGAGGGCCCAGCGCCCAGCTACAGTTCCGGTCAGGCCCATACTCGTCCGGGAAGTCCGGGGAGTAGATGACACCTTGAGGTGCAGTCCAGTTCCCCTGGCAGGAGCCCACGGACACTGTGGGCGGGGCCGGCGGTCAGAACCCGGAGACCGGCGGGCTCCTCCTTCTACATAGAGCCCCGCCCCTTCCCAGCTAGGCCCCGCCCCAGACAGACCAACCTCATCTTCGGACCCCGCCTCCACCCCAGGTTCAGCCCAACTCCCTCCTCCGACCCCGTCCAACCCCTTCCATAGGCCCCAATGTCAAACTATTAATTCCCTCCTCAAGTCTCGCCCTCAAACAATTCCTTTCTCAGGTCCCGTCCTCAGACCCAGACCCCTGGCCCCAGGTTCAGCCCAGTCCCGTTTTCGGGCCCAGTCCTCAACCCAATCCCTTTATTAGGCCCCGCCCCCAACCTACCGCCTTCCCTTCCCAGATCCCGCCCCCTGTCACAGCATCGCTGAGTCTCACTCAGACTCTTCCCCTCACCCGGGCCCCTCATCCCTGCCCACTCCTCGCCTTCGTAGATGCCCAGGCGCCCATCGCCGCCGCACAGCTGGCCCGGGTGGCCAAAGCAGATCTGGTCACAGTCGGTGGCCGGAGCCGGGCGTCCCCGGGCCAGGTCGCTTTCAGAGCCACAGAAACAGGCGTAGCCAGCCTCCACGCCCGCCAACTGGGAGCACAGACTGGGTGACCACCGAGACAGGGGCTGGGGTGGGGGTGGGGTAGTGGGAGCCAGAGGTTGGGGTCGGAAGTGGGAATCGGGCTGGGGGTTCAGAAATTAGTGTCAAGGTTTGGCCTCAGAGTTGGAAGTTGATTTGGTCCTGAGGTCAAGATCAGGGGTCACCACTGGTCTGGGCAGGTGGGCAATACCTGGTAGCCCTTCATGCGGCAGAAACGAAGGCACACCTGGACCGTGAGCTTTGTTGAGGTGCCGCTGGGGCCGCTGAGGGCCGGGGGTGCCCCGGAGTCCACGAAGCAGCCCAGGTACCCAGGCACTTAGGGGGCAGCAGAGTCAGGCTCAGTGAGGTGCCTCCAAAAGCGAACTCTGCCCGGGCAGCCCGGATTCCACCCTTGTCCAGCCCGGCCCACTCACTATGACACGTGGGGATATCGCAGTAGCGCCAGTAGATGCCCTCCTCTGTCTCGGCCACGTAGCACCATGGCTGCACATCACCATCTGGGTTACTGTGGGTACAGGAGAAATAGTTGGGATCCTACTGTCCCAGGAATGGCAAATTCCAGCCCTGACCCACGGCTTATTCTCAAAATGGCCACCGTGTGTGTTAGAGCAAATTCTGGTTTGCCCACCAGAATTGATGTCGACTTCCGAGTGGACGGTGGGAAGTCATTAAAGGGCCCTGGGGGCTGATTTTAGGTCTTCAGCTGTTGCTAGGCTATGAGAACTTTGAGGCCATTTGTAGTATTAGTCCTCCACCCAGCCATGGGCCTCAGCCAAGTCCCTTGTCTTGGAATCCTGCTTTAAAGCAGAAGTGATGAGCCCTAAGCTTTGCGGTTCA
>NW_006780388.1:1911558-1937789 GCF_000442215.2 Lipotes vexillifer
TCAGCAGGGAAGTGTCCTCCCGAGCAGCTCGGTCCCTGCCGCTTCAGACCGAAACTGTGGCTCTGAACCCCCAATCCCTCCGTCACCACCAGTAGATGTGTCTCAAAAGAAGATGTGAGCCAAGGGCCCGGCACCTCACTCCAGGGCTTGCCCTCTGACTACGCCACGCCCTTATGGGCGCCTTGAGTGCCCAGGCCTGACCTGAGGCTCTGCAGAAGTTATGCGCCTACGGCCCGACCCAGGTCAGAAAAGGTTCTACCCCACGCTTAAGCCCCGCCCCCAGGCCCTCGAGAGGGCCCCTGTGCCCGCCCAGCAGAGACCTCCGCTCCGCCCATGCCGAGGCCCAGCTCCAGGCCAACGCCTGTAATAGTGCACCCAGCTCCGCCCCAGCGAAGGCCCCGCCCCTCACCGGCAGAAGTTGTGCGCGCCCAGCCCCCAGCGGCCGTGGGGGTCGCTGGCGCTGCTGTAGCTGTGCTGCTGCGTCTGGTCCCAGTAGAGGCACGGGCGGCCAGCCCCGCGCGGGCCCGTGCGGTTCTGGTGGCCGCGGTAGTCTGCGCCATTCACCTGGAAGCACTCTGACAGGCCTGCACGGCGACGGCGGGGCCTGGGAGGTCCTGACCCTTGCCGGGCATCCTCACCCCACACTCCGATGCCAACTCCCACCCGGCTCCCCAGCCAGCGCCCCCGGCGCCCACGGGGCCCTCGGGCTGCTCAGCTGCTGCCACCACCTGCTCTGCCCCCTCGCCAGTGGGACTCGGGTTCTAGGCGCGGAGGCCGAGGAGGGAATGGTGACCTCGGCCCAGTCGCCGGGCCGCGACTCACCTGGGCTATGCAGGCTCCCAGCTGAGGTCCCGCGTGGCAGCAGCAGCCGGAGCAAGAGGAGGAGGAGGCCCTGCGGGGCCCGTGTCCCCATCGCCCCCAACCAAGAAGAGGTCGCCCCTGGGGTCGCTCCGGGGTCTCCCAGGAGGCCTGGGGGGCGTTGTCCTCTGACAGTCTGTCCTCGTCCCCGCTCTGCGAGGCGCTCTCTATCTGGGGCGGGGGGTGGCGGTAATATCTCCCAGGGGTATTTGCCTCCTAGGGTTTCTGGCCCTGAAGGCGTCTCTCTGCCTCGGCCCCTACTGGGAGTCTCCCCGGGGGGACGATCTCTGGCCAGGGATGTTCTCCGTCTCTGCCTCTCCGGGCTCGGGGTCCTGCCTCGGCTTCCACACCCGCCCCCTCCCTCTGCCTCTTGCTTTCTGAGTCTCCCTCGCCCAGGTCTCCGACGCGCTGTCTCCTGCCCCCCTGATGTCCCTCCCCACGGGTCCCTCCCCCCCCCACCAACCGAGGCAGGGAAGCCCCGCCCGAGACTGGAGCGAAGGCAGCAGGTCCAGACGCCTCCCACGCCCGCCCCCCATCTCCGGGACCCTCTGTGTCCCGGAGCGCGCCTCCCCTCCCTTCCTCCTCTCAGGGTCGGTGAAGGTTCCTGCGGGAGCGTGTGGAGGAGGCCCGGCCAGGCTGGTAGACAGAACGACCCTAATGGGGGAGACACAGGACCCTCTCCTGAGGCCACACGTCCCCGGGGCACCCGGAGTCCCCAGCTCACAGACACCCTTGAATGAAGTGCAGGCACGCTCTCCCACTAAGTCACCCATTCATTGTGAGATGCTCACACGCACACCCTCTTTCGGATCTTCACGCCTCTCCCTTCCCAGGTCCCGACGCCTCTGGCCTGAGGAAGCGCCACTCCCTGCCCCCGCACCCGCCCCACGGGCTGGAATGGTGGCCGCTCAGTCTGGGACAGGCAGGGGCAGCTGGTGTCTGGGGAGGAAGGCAGCTGCGCCCCTGGTCCCAGCCTGTCCCCTCCTCTCCTCCTCCTCTCCCTAGGACCCCCAGCCCAGGCTCGCCGGAGCCCTCGCAGCGCGGTGGAATTCCCCCAGCGGTGCCCCCCCCACCTGGCGGGGAAGCGGGAGGGGGAGCAGGCCCAGGCAGGCGTGGGGGGAAATTCCCCGCCCCCTCCCCCTGGGCCCGAATCCTCCGAGTCCTCTGATCTCCCAGCAGCGCCCGCCTGCTGCCCCCAGGGCTTGGGGAGAGGCCAGCGCAGGTGCGTGGGAGGGCGGGGGCGGGGACCGGGAAGGAGATGGGTGGTGGCCTGGGGCCCAGAGCGGCCCGCCCGGCCCCGATATCTTGCCTTCCAGTCCAGCCTGCCCACCCCTCACCAGTCCCCCACCAGGCTGTCCAGCCTGCAAGGACCTGTCTCCACTCTGTCAGTACCCGCCGTACTCCTCCCCCACCCCAGATCGGGGGCGCAGAGAAGATTCTAGGAAAGCCACAGTGCTGGTGGTGGTGACTGGACCCGCGAAGACCTCGCTTCGAATGAGCCTGTGCCTCATACACAGGCTGGGGGGAGGTGTGTGTGTGTGTGGGGGGGCGTTATCCCAACGCAGTTGGCTGGCTGAGACTGGAGGCCAGTGCCCAGGTTGCCTCTTGGGGGGACCCTCTCAGCTGCCACGCTGGCCCGGGATCACCTCCCAGTTTCCTGGCCCTGCTGAGCAATGGACTGGGAGTCTCACCAGCGCAGGCTAGCCCAACGCAGGGAACCCATCTAAGGAGGGAGTAGTAAAACCCATGGACCTGGCCCTCTTCTCCCTTCTGCTTGTGAGCTTGGGGGCTGCTGTGGCTCCATGGCATTGTCCTAGGCTCTGGCCCAGGGAGAGCATCCTGGGGCAGCAGGCCTGGATGATGGGGGTGCATGGGGATCCTTGCTCCCAGAAGTCATCTGAGAAAAGGACGGGGTGGGGGACAAAGACGACCAGGACCCCTCGTGCAGAAGGAAGGTCAATGGTGGAGTGGAGGAAGAACTGACCCCTTTTCTGGCAGGAGGGATGACTAAAAAGGGCTGTCCATCTGGTCCACTGTACTTTGGACCCCCACTGCCAGGCTGATCTCCTGCAAAAGGGGTATTGGATGAAAAGAAGGGGGTGCTCAGTTCCAGGACTCAGGCACCAAGATGAGAGGCAGTATCCCCACTGCAAGCTCCAGTCCCAGGTGGCTCAAAGAACCTTGAACTAGGGAAGGCCTGGGCTCTCGCCCCCACCACTTCCGGGGAGTTCAGAAAGGCTGCCTGCCGAGGGACCCATGGTCTCAGTCAGGACCTCCCCCTGGTCTC
The DNA here is from genome assembly GCF_000442215.2 of Lipotes vexillifer. Classification (NCBI taxonomy): domain Eukaryota; kingdom Metazoa; phylum Chordata; class Mammalia; order Artiodactyla; family Lipotidae; genus Lipotes; species Lipotes vexillifer. Next base: position 1,914,704 of record NW_006780388.1, read on the forward strand.
CCCGCAGCAATGGTACCACTGTCGTGGGAGGGCTGGGTCCCTACTGCCTGGCCCCTACCTGCCTCCTGCCTGTTTACTGACCCTGGCTCCTCCAGCTCCTGCACAAACAGCTGAACTTCATTTCCCTGCTTCCCTTGCATTAGGTATAGCCACAGGAGTGAGTTCTGGCTATGAGGCATAGGCAGGAGTGATGCCTCTCACTCCTCAATTCTCAAAGCAAGGGCCCAGATCAACAGCATTGACATCACCAGGGAGCTTGTTAGAAATGCAGATTCTCATACCCCACTCTGTGCCTCCTTCATCAGAGCCTGCATTAACAAGATCCCCAGGTGTTAAAGTTTGAAAAGCACTGATGTAGACCCCTGCCAGGTCTGGTCTACAATAGCCTCAGTTTCTATCTCCTTCATTCACCAACTAGATGGAGGGGATACCTAGGGCCTAGGGGAGGGTGGAAGGAGCCAGATTCCCTAGCGAACTTGTAGAAGGAGCCCACCAACTAGAGGTATCAGCGTGGGATTCTGCATGAGTGGAGAAATAAATATCTATGTGTTAAGCCACTGAGATCAGGGGCTTGCTTGTTACAGCAGCTGGCACAACTTACCTGGACTAATACATTCCCCCCACCCTCATACAGTTCTTGTCTCCAAGGCTGGTTCCTCTGAGAGCTGGGAGGGAGAATGTTCCATGCCTCTCATTTAGCTTCTGGTGCCTTGTTGGCCGTCACTGGCATTCCCTGGCTCATAGAAGCCACTAATCACCCGTCTCTGCCTTCACCTCCGCATGGCATTCTCCCTGTGTGAATGTCTGTGTCTGAATTTCCCCTTTTTATACAGACACCAGTCATGTTGGATTAGGGGCCCAACCCACTGCAGTAGGATCCCGTCTAAACTAATCACATCTGCAACGACCTATTTCCAAATAAGGTCACATTCTGAGGTACTAGGGGTTAGAATTTCAACATGTGAATTCTGGGGGGACACAATTCGACTCATAACATCTTATTTCTTGTCACTTTTCCATCCTTGCTGCTACTTCTCTAGTCTGAGCCACCACCATCTCCTACTTGGACTAATAGCTCTCTCAACTGAGGTCCAACTTCCCATGGTTACCCTGAACAGCCCTTCCAGCAGCCAGAGTCTTGTTTTAATGGGAGAAGGCTGAGGGGCTGTTCTAGTGCCCTCGGAGCCCTCAGGGGAACAGTAGGGTGGGCAGCCAGGAGAGGCTGGGCTCTGCAGAGCTGTGATGAGGATGCAGCCTGAGGCTGGCAGCCGCCCTGCCCTTTGTCTCCAGAGACTCCCTTGGGTACCTCTGGCTTCTGGTCCTTGAACCAGGTAATCATACCTGATATGGACACCTGGGAGAGAACACCTGGGGCAGGTGTTGTATGCTGGGGTTGCATTTTAGAAAAGCCCTTGGCTATCATGGGGACAGATTGCAGAGGGGACACTGGATGCTGCAGTGTCACAAAGGTGAAGGGTTGGGGCTCTAGGTGACTCAGGGGCCTAGGGATGGGGATGTTTATTTTTCTATTTTTTTTTTTTTTTTTTGCGGTCCGCGGGCTTCTCACTGTTGTGGCCTCTCCCGTTGTGGAGCACAGGCTCCGGACGCGCAGGCTCAGTGGCCATGGCTCACCGACCTAGCCGCTCCACGGCATGTGGGATCTTCCCATACCGGGGCACGAACCCGTGTCCCCTGCATCAGCAGGCGGACTCTCAACCACTGCGCCACCAGGGAAGCCCGGGGATGTTTATTAATACAAGGATTGACTAACAGTCTTCTCTACCATTTGTGTGCCTTACTAGTGCTATGGACTGAATGTTTGTGTCCCCCCCAAATTTACATGTTGAAACCCTAATCCCAATGTGATAACATGAAGAGGTGGGACCTTTGGGAGGTGTTCCGGTCAGGGTGGAACCCTCATGATGTGTTAGTGCCTTATACGAAGAGGCCAGAAAGTTAGCTAGGCCTACCCCCCTTCCGCTCCCCATGTGAGGACACAGTAAGAAGGTGGCCAACTGTAAACCAGGAAGAGAGCTCTCACCAAAACTCAACCATGCCCGCACCCTGACCTCACAATTCCAGCCTCCAGAACTGTGAGAAATAAATGTCTGTTGTTTAAGATCCCCGCTCTGGGGCCTATGGTATATTATGGCAACCTGAGTGGACTAAGACACCTGGATTCCCCAAATTCTCCCAGCACCAGAGGAAGGAACCCCATCAGCCTTAGCACACAGGGAAAGAAACCGCAGAGGCAGTGACTTCTAATGGGTCTGAGGTTTCTTTTCGGGGTGATGAAATGTTCTGGAATTAGATAGAGGTGACGAAGGCCCTACTCTGAATGTACTAACAGTCATTGAATCATACACTTGAGTCGGTGAACTCTATGGTGTGTGGATTGTATCTCAATAAAGCTGTTACTAAAGAAAGAAGGAACTAGGCAGGGTGGCACTGGTGGCACTGAAAGCTGACGGGACCTAGGGACAGGCAGGGCGGTGTTAAGGACGGCTCTGGGTTTCTACTTATGCGGTGGAGCTGTCAGAGGAGGTGGATGATGAGGACACTCCCCTTCTCCACCTTTGCTGCTGGTGACCATGGGATATCCAGAGTCAAGGTCCTGGGGGCAGCTGAACACACAGGTTTGGTTGCAGAAGGGAGGGCAGAGCTGGGGCTGCAGATTGACAAACTGTGAACCCTGAAAATGGCTGGGCAGAAAAGGGCTGAGGTCCAGTCCCCAGAACACCAACCACCTTGCTTATCGGTTGGGTGGGAGCCAAGGAGCCCTCAAAGGAGATGCAGAGAACCTGGGAGCCACCTTCTGGTCTGCAGGGATTAAGGAGGGTCAGTCAGTGCAGGAGGTGAATTCTGAGATGCACCCGCTGAATTTAGTGACAAGGAAGTCCTTGGTGCCACCCAGCAGGAGCCATCTTGACAGAGGACATGGGGACAGGAGGCTGGGCTGAGTGGGCAGGGCGAGCTGGGCCAGGAGAAGTGTTTCAGTGACGCTCAGCTCACAATCCCAGGGACAGGACTGAGGGCTGGGGCCCCAGAGCCAGCCGCTGGCCCATTTTAAAAATTTGAGTAACTTTTTGGCAGTCTCGCTGCTCCTTATGGACTTTTTATTTCAGATTTCATAATTGAGATGTTCTTGTGCCATCACCCAAAGAGACACAGAGATATATTAATGGCTCCATGTGGTGCAGACATAATGAAACAGGGTTTATTGGGGGAACTAGCAGCGAGTGGAAATAGGGAAGGAGGAGGGCAGGACCACGCCCAGCTGTTGCTGTCCACCAGGGGCCAGCTTCCAAGGGGGACTTGCCTCTATGCACTTTGCTCTGTGACAGGGATAGGGCAGGGGACATCTCTCTGGCCCTGGAACCGTGGAGGAAGTGGCTGTATGATGGGGAGCCTCTGGGGCGTGGTGGTGGGTGGTGAGTGGCCATGGGGCTACCCAAGGCGGCAGCCTTGGTCCATTGGGGAGTCCTCAGTCCGAGCAACATGGACCATCCATCTGCCATCTAAGGTCAAAGCAGGTGCAGAGATGAGGATGAGTGGCTGGGCCCTGGTCAATGTGAGCATGGGGTCAGAGGGACAAGCCTGAGTCCTTCTTCTGACTCTGGGCCTGGAGCCCAGCCAAGGTGACAGGCATGGGACTTGAGATTGAGAGTCGTCCACCCTGTGCCCCGTGGAAGCCCTACTGTGGAGGGTGGGAAACCAGTGATCCTGCAGGCGTTTGGGTGACTGGCTGCTGGGACTCGGTGCTTCTCTCTGGGCACTTAAGGCCTGTGTGAAGTTCCACTTTGTGTGGGACTGAGCAGAGACCCAGCAGGTGCTGGCACAGACTTGACTGTCCTTTTAAGTTCAGGTGCCGTTCTGTAAGTGTGGTCGCCTCCCATGGATGTGCACATCTGTTGGTCTGGGATTGGGGTGCATCTGTTCCCACAGGGCTGTCTTTGGCCTTGGCCACGGGCAGTTCACTCTCTCGGGGCAGCGTGCTCCATGGCCAAGAGCACTGCCCGAAACATAGCCCCTGTGTTGCGTGTCCACTGCAGGTGGCCAGCAGCATGATGGGTCTCTTGGCAGGTGCCTGTCTCCTACCTGGGAGGTGGGCTGTCACGTTGCTGGACCATCTCCATGACTGCTGGCCAGGCTGGTGGCTGAGGGCCCCATGGAGCCGGCAGTTGGGTCAAGAGATGGGACAGTTACCTGCCTGGGAAGGTAGCCAGGGTCTTGGGGGGTTAAGGTTGCCCTGGCTTGGGGGTGCCAGTTCCACTTCAAGCTTGCCCCAGCTTATGAAAACAAGTTAGGGAGGACTTGGGATGAATCAGCAGAGGATCAAGGCCTCTCTTTCAGCTCCACGGGGTCTGGGGAATGGCCAGCAGAAGCTGCACTGTCCCCCCGTGGGCTGGGAGCAGACCCCTCAGCAACATTTCCGAGAACTCCCACCCACTCCTAGTCCAGCGGGCACCTGGGCCAGGTGACCAGACTCTGCCCCAGGTGTGGAGGCTTCCCTCTGCCCAGCCAAACTCCATCACTTCCCACCACGTGGCACTGAGACATGTGAAGTGTATGCCTTTCTGGTGGCCATCTGTTGCTGCAAAGGGCATGTGGACACACAGCAGCTCAACACAGTAAGATATAAAATCAGGTTTATTGCAGGAAATGTATAGGCAGAGGGACAGTGGGGGGTGTCTGAGCTGTCACTGTCCCATGGCTGGACCGCAGGCTGCATGACCAGCTTGGTGGAAGGGAGCCTGCACCGTGTGCTCCCCCTGCAATTCAAGGAGCCCACTGGGGAGGATGCGGCCCTGTTAGCAAGCAGCAGCCTCTGGAGTTCGTGGGGAACATGGGCTCACTGCTCCCTGCAGGCTGTCTCCCTGCCGTGCCATCAGACAGGAGAAGGGGTTGCGCCCGCTGTCATCGGGGTCTGCCTCTCCTCCTGCATCAGGCGAACGTGGGTGACCCGGTGGAGTTTGCCCAGTGCTGGCTTCCTGCAGCCGTCAGGCTGGCTTCCAGGGCCTGAACAACACCTGCCCTGGGGATCGTGGACACTGGGTTTAATTTAAGTTGGAAAACAGCAAAGGGAACTCTAACAGAGGGTGTAGCAAGGCCTCTGGTTTCGGCCTGCTCTGTTAATGTGACAGCCACACCCCGGCAGCAGATGGCCAAGGAGCATGAAGGCCCACCTGGCACCTGCCCGGAAAAAACCTGGGGCGGCTGGAACCGCAGGGGCAGCTCAGCCTGAGGAAGCAGGAACTTCCCCAAACGTGCCCCACCTTCGTCTTGAAGTGGCCTCCACGATGATTTTCCACGTTGTGGAGCCGAAGCAGGACCACACCCAACAGGAAAGCCCTTGGCAAAGCCGTGGGCTCTGAAAACAGATGGGTATTTGCACCAGGGCAGGGGCAGGTGTCTTTGTGAACGATGCTTCCTTCCTCAGAGCTTTTGGTGGCTGGGGCCCTCCTCACGTCACTCCACGTCACACAGAGTTGCGGGCCACTAGCTCCTGGGGCTCTTCTTTGTCGGCAGGGAGACACCATCGAAGCATTCCTCCTGGGAGGCCTCTTGAGGAAATGTGAAGGGCGTAGATGCTTTGGAAGAGTGAAAGAGGTTTTGTCGAGCAAAATCTAACCGGGTGGGAAATGCCGGGGTTCTGTGTGGACCTGGAGCATCCTTGACGTGGGTGACACGTGAGGTTCCTCTGCTGAGTCCGGGAGGAGGCTGGCCTCATTGTGACTCGCTGTCCAGATGTGTATCTACCACCTTCCTGATGACAAAGAAACACACATTCATGATATCCATGAAATCCAAACGTGGTGGAAAGAGACAATCAAGAAAGTTAAGAATTCCTGTAATCCCTTTCCCCTAGAGATCACCATCAACCAGATCATTTTTATACACACTCATATACATGCATCACAGCAGTTCCTTTAAAACATGAGATTGGAAATTCCCTGGTGGTCCAGTGGTTAGGACTCCGAGCTTTCACTGCCAAGGGCGCGGGTTCAATCCCTGGTGGAGGAACTAAGATCCTACAGGCCATGCGGTGTGGCCAAAATAAATAGATAACTTCATACCCTTTAGCTACACCCCCCAACATTCCTCACCCTAGGCAACCACTAATTTAATTTCTTTTTTTTTTTTTTACATCTTTATTGGAGTATAATTGCTTTACAATGGTGTGTTAGTTTCTGCTTTATAACAAAGTGAATCAGTTATACATATACATATGTTCCCATATCTCTTCCCTCTCGCGTCTCCCTCCCTCCCACCCTCCCTATCCCACCCCTCCAGGCAGTCACAAAGCACCGAGCTGATCTCCCTGTGCTATGCGTCTGCTTCCCACTAGCTATCTACCTTACGTTTGGTAGTTTATGTATGTCCATGCCTCTCTCTCGCTTTGTCACAGCTTACCCTTCCCCCTCCCCATATCCTCAAGTCCATTCTCTAGTAGGTCTGTGTCTTTATTCCTGTCTTACCCCTAGGTTCTTCATGACATTTTTTTTTCTTAAATTCCATATATATGTGTTAGCATACGGTATTTGTCTTTCTCTTTCTGACTTACTTCACTCTGTATGACAGACTCTAGATCTATCCACCTCATTACAAATAGCTCAATTTTGTTTCTTTTTATGGCTGAGTAATATTCCATTGTATATATGTGCCACATCTTCTTTATCCATTCATCCAATGATGGACACTTAGGTTGTTTCCATCTCCGGGCTATTGTAAATAGAGCTGCAATGAACATTTTGGTACATGACTTTTTGAATTATGGTTTTCTCAGAGTATATGCCCAGTAGTGGGATTGCTGGGTCATATGGTAGTTCTATTTGTAGTTTTTTAAGGAACCTCCATACTGTTCTCCATAGTGGCTGTACCAATTCACATTCCCACCAGCAGTGCAAGAGTGTTCCCTTTTCTCCACATCCTCTCCAGCATTTATTGTTTCTAGATTTTTTGATGATGGCCATTCTGACTGGTGTGAGATGATATCTCATTGTAGTTTTGATTTGCATTTCTCTAATGATTAATGATGTTGAGCATTCTTTCATGTGTTTGTTGGCAGTCTGTATATCTTCTTTGGAGAAAAGTCTATCTAGGTCTTCTGCCCATTTTTGGATTGGGTTTTTTGTTTTTTTGTCATTGAGCTGCATGAGCTGCTTATAAATTTTGGAGATTAATCCTTTGTCAGTTGCTTCATTTGCAAATATTTTCTCCCATTCTGAGGGCTGTCTTTTGGTCTTGTTTATGGTTTCCTCCGAGCTTTCACTGCCAAGGGTGCGGGTTCAATCCCTGGTGGAGGAACTAAGATCCTACAGGCCATGCGGTGTGGCCAAAATAAATAAATAAATAAATAAATGAATAAATAACTACACCCCCCAACATTCCTCACCCTAGGCAACCACTAATTTAGTTTCTTTTTTAAAAAAATATTTATTTATTTATTTATTTATGTTTGGCTGCCTCAGGTCTTAGTTGAGTCACGTGGGATCTTTCGTTGTTGAGTGTGGGATCTTTCATTGCGGACTGTGCGGACTGTGCGGACTGTGGGCTCTTCGTTGCAGTGCGTGGGCTTCTCTCTAGTTGTGGCAGGCAGACTCCAGAGTGCGTGGGCTCTGCAGTTGCAGAGTGCGGGCTTAGTTGCGTCTCCGCATGCAGGATCTTAGTTCCCTGATGAGGGATCAATCCTGCGTCCCCTGCATTGGAAGGTGGATTCTTAACCACTGGACCATGAGGGAAGTCCCTAATCTACTTTTTAACTCCATAGATTTGCCTATTCTGGACATTTCATAGAAATGGAATCATACAAGTTGTGGTCTTTTGTGTTTGGCTTCTTTCACTTATCATCACGTTTTTGAGGTTCATCCGTGTTGTAGTGTGTGTCAGTTCTTCATTCCTTTTTATGGCTAAATAATATTTCATTGTATGAATGAACCATGTTTTGTTTATTCATTCAACCATTAATGGCTATTTTGGGTTTTCACTTTTTGGCTACTATGTTTAATGTTGTTATGGACATTGGTGTACAGTTTTTAATGGACGCACGTTTTCAATTCTCTTGGGTGTACAACTAGAAGTGGAATTACTGGGTGAATAAACACTCTATGTTTAACTTTTTTTTCTTTTTTTGGCTGCATCACGCAGCATGCAGTTTCCCCGACCAGAGATTGAACCCTCACCTCCTGCACTGGAAGTGCGGAGTCCCAACCACTGGACCGCCATGGAAATCCCTATGTTTAACATTTTGAGGAACTGCCAGACTGTTTTCCAAAGTAGCTGTGCCATTTTACATTCCCACCAAGAGACTATGAAGGTTCCAATTTCTCCACATCCTTGTAAACACTTGTTATTGTCCGTCTTTTTGATTTAGCCATCTTAGTGGGTGTGAAGTGCTAGCTCATTGTAGTTGGTTTTTTTTTTTTTTTTTTTTGGCTGCATTGGGTCTTCATTGTTGTACACGGGCTTTCTCTAGTTGCAGTGAGCAGGGGCTACTCTTCGTTGCGGTGCATGGGCTTCTCATTGCAGTGGCTTCTCTTGTTGTGGAGCATGGGCTTTAGGTGCATGGGCTTCAGTAGTTGTGGGGCACGGGCTTAGCTGCTCCGAGGCATGTGAGATCCTCCCAGACCAGGGCTCGAATCCGTGTCCCCTGCATTGGCAGGCGGATTCTTAACCACTGCGCCACCAGGGAAGCCCCTCATTGTAGTTTTGATTTGCATTTCCTAAGGCTAATGACGTTGAACATCTTTAATTGTGCTTATTGGCCATTAGTATATCTTGAACTTCATAAAAGAAATAAAATCTTTGAAATAAAAACTGTCTATTCACATCCTTTGTCCACGTGTTAATTGGATTATTTGTCTTTTTATTGTTGCGGTTTGCAAGATCTTAGTTCCCCGACCTGGGATTGAACCGGACCCTGGCAGTGAAAACTCTGAGTCCTAACTGCTGGACTCCCAGGGAATTCCCTAAGAATTCTTTATATATTCTGGATACATGTCCTTTAATAGATATGATTTGCAAATATTTTCTCTCATTCTGTGGATTGTCTTTTCACTTTCTTGATGGTATTATTTGAAGCACTAAAGTTTGTTTTTTTTTTAACTTTTTTATTTTTGGCTGCATTGGGTCCTCGTTGTTGCGCGCGGGCTTCTCTTCATTGTGGTGCACAGGCTTGTCTTTGCAGTGGCTTCTCTTGCAGAGCACGGGCTCTAGGAGCATGGGCTTCAGTAGTTGTGGCTGCTTTTTTTGTACAAACAGGTAAGAGTGAGCAATTGTTATCACTTAGGGATAGTAACAAGGTCAAGTCCTGGAAGCATCCTTGACCTTGACCCTGGAAGCTAAGGGTCAGCCTTGCAAGCAGGTTGTTCTAAGGACAGAAGTTGCAGGCCTGCTGTGTTAAATCTGTTCTGTACACAAGCTGTATGATATTGATTTACAGCTGGGAAAGCAATCTTGCATTCCTGGCATAAGTCCCATTTGGTCATGGTGTATGATCCTTTTTTATGTTGCTGGATTCAGTTTGCTGGCATTTTGTTGAGAATTTTTGCTTCTATGTTCCTAAGAGATATTGCTCTATAGTTTTATTTTTTTAAATTAATTAACTAATTAATTAATTAATATATTTTGGCTCTGCCACTTCTCAGTTGAGGCACATGGGCTCTTCATTGTGACATGCATGCAGGATCTAGTTCCCCAACTAGATCGAACCCAGGGCCCCTGCACTAGGAGCATGGGGTCTTACCCACTGGACTACCAGGGAAGTCCCTAGTTTTCTTTTCTTGTGATGTCTTTGCTTGGTTTTGATAACAGGGTATTGCTGGCCTTACAGGATGAGTTGGGAAGTGTTCCCTCTTCTTCTATTTTTGGGAAGAGTATCTGAAGGATCTTCTTTAAATATATGGTAGAACTTGGGACTTCCCTGTTGGTCCAGTGGTTAAGACTCCATGCCTCCAATGCAGGGGGCCTGGGTTCGATCCCTGGTCAGGGAACTAGATCCCACATGCTGTGTGGCCAAAAAAAAAAAAGAATATATATATATATATGTATATAATGTATATAAGTATGTAAATATATATTTATATATTATATCTATAAATATATATATGGTAGAACTCATTAATTAAGTCATCTAGGCCTAAGTGGGAATCTTAGTTCCCTGACCAGGGATCAAACTTGTGTACCCTGCAGCAGAAGCACAGAGTCTTAACTTGTGGGGAGTTTTGTTTTTTTTTTTTTTTTTTTTTTTGCAGTACGCGGGCCTCTCACTGTTGGGGCCTCTCCCGTTGTGGAGCACAGGGGCCGGACATGCAGGCTCAGCGGCCATGGCTCACAGGCCCAGCCACGCCGCGGCATGTGGGCACCTCCCCGAGTGTCCCCTGCATCGGCAGGCGGACTCCCAACCACTGCGCCACCAGGGAAGCCCTGTGGGGAGTTTTAAAATGACTAATTCAATCTCTGTACTTGGTTTAAGTCTATTCAGATTTTCTATTTCTTCGTGAATCAGGTTTGGTAGCTTTCTAGGAATTTTTTCATTTCATCTAAGTTATCTAATTTGTTGGCATGCCATTGTTCACAGTATTTCCTTATAATTGGTTTTTCTGGTCTAGCTAAAGGTTTGTCAATTTTGTTGATCCTTTCAAAGAAACAACTTTTGGTTTTGTTAGTTTTCTCTGTTTTCTTTTTTTTTTTAACATTAAAAATGTATATTTTATTTATTTATTTACTGTATTCTTGCCTGCGTTGGGTCTTACTTGCGGCACACAGGATCTTTGTTGTAGCACGTGGGACCTTTTGTTGCTGCGCATGGGCTTTCCATTGCAGTGCACAGGCATCTCTCTAGTTGTGGTGCACGGGCTCCAGAGTGCATGGGCTCTGTAGTTTGCAGCATGTGGGCTGACGAGTTGAGGCACGTGGGTTCAGTAGTTGTGGCATGCGGGCTTAGTTGCCCCATGGCATGTGGGATCTTAGTTCCCCGACCAGGTATTAAACCCGTGTCCCCTGCATTAGAAGGCGGATTCTTTACCACGGGACCACCAGGGAAGTCCCTACTTTTCTATTCTCTATTCCATTAATTTCTATTCTAATAGCTATTATTTCCTTCTTTCTGCTTGCTTTAGGTTTACCTTGTTCTTCTTTTTCTAGCATTCTTTTTCTAACATGTAAGTTTGAGTTACTGACTTGAGATCTTTATTTTTTTATTATTTTTTAAAATTTATTTTATTTATTTACTTTTGGCTGTGTTGGGTCTTCGTTGCTGTGTGCAGGCTTTCTCTAGTTGTGGCGAGTGGGGGCTACTCTTCCTTGCAGTGCACGGGCTTCTCATTGCAGTGGCTTCTCTTGTTGCAGAGCACGGGCTCTAGGTGCGCGGTCTTCAGTAGTTGTGGCTCGCGGGCTCTAGAGCGCAGGCTCAATAGTTGTGGTGCACAGGCTTAGTTGCTCTGCGGCTTGTGGGATCTTCCTGGACTAGGGCTCGAACCCGTGTCCCCTGCTTTGGCAGGCAGATTCATAACCACTGTGCCACCAGGGAAGCCCAAGATCTTTATTTTTAATTTTTATTAAAAAAAAATTTTTTTAACTGCGCTATGCAGCATGTGGGATCTTAGTTCCCTGACCAGGATTGAACCTGTGCCCCCTGCAATGGAAGTGCGGAGTCTTAACCACTGGACCACCAGGGAAGCCCCTCAAAGTATTTTCTAATTTCCCTTGTAATTTCTTTGAGTCACTGGTAATACTTATAAGTACGCTGTTTAACTTTCATGTACTTGTGAGTTTCCCAAACTTTTTTGTCATTGACTTCTAATTTCTTTCCACTGTGGTCAGACAAAATACTTTGCATGATTTCAATCCTTTTAAATTTGTGGGGTCTGGGGACTTCCCTGGTGGTCCAGAGGTTAAGACTCTGCGCTCCCAATGCAGGAGGCCTGGGTTTGGTACACGGTCAGGGAACTAGATCCTGCATGCTGCAACAAAGATCCCCCATGCCGCAACTAAAGACCCAGTGCAGCCAAATAAATAAATAAATAATTTAAAATAAATTTAAAAATTTGTGGGGTCTGGTTTTATGGCCTAGATATGATCCATCCTGGGGACTGTCCCACATGTGCTTGAGAAGGACATGAATTCTGCTTTAGGTGGTGGCCTCCTTCTTGCTCTGCATTCTCCCTTGGATCCCTTGGATCACTTGTTTTGGGGGGAGATAGCTGTCATGTTTGAGGGCACTCAAGCGGCCCTAAGGAAATGTCTACATGGTGAGGAACTGAGGCCTCCAGCCCACAGCCATGTGAGTGAACAGGCCATTTGGAAGCACTTCCTCCAGCCCCACTCAAGCTTTCAAATGGGTGTACCCCCACTGACATCTTTCCTTCAACCCCAGAACCACCCCACCCAACCACTCCTGAAATCTCGACCCACAGACACTGTGACAGACAGTAAATATTTATTGTTCTTAGTCACTTAGTTTTGTGTAATTTGTGATTATGGTAATACAGTTAGCCATAGCTCTGTTGGCTTTCAGGAGCACAAGTCTCGAAGCACAGTTGAACTTCAGGCAGAAGTTTTGTCTTTTCTGAGGAAAAAACATTGAAAACATGGATTAATAATTCTTTTCTTGTTGAAGCTGCCAGAGGCAAAGGCACACCTCCTGGAACGATGACCTCAAGGCCTTGAGGATGAAAACCAGGTGGAATGACTCTGATTGGGGGAGTCATTAGGGGAATTCTGGTTTTCTGATGCCAAAACTACCTATGCCTGGTAAAATAAACTGCTGGAGATCCTGAGTCAGTCTTCACCTTGTCACCAAAAAGACTGGGAGGCAACAATCTCAAAGATGGCACACCCTTCACCCCGACAAAGGCAAACCACAGCGCCTCCTCCTTGGTTAAGCTGAACAGTGGCTTTCTCATGGAAAAAAAAAATTTTTTTAAACAGAAATCAAGTTTCTTTTGTTTGTTTGATACAACTTGGATTCATTCCCGTATTTTATAAGATGTGGCCTTTAATATTTCCATGAATTAATATGAGACACATAATGCTTTCTAAAGACTGGTTTTACTAGAAAAATGGTACAGATGAACCGGTTTGCAGGGCAGAAATAGAGACACAGATGTAGAGAACGTATGGACACCAAGGGGGGGAAAGTGGCGGGGGTGTGTGTGGTGGTGGGATGAATTGGGAGATTGGGATTGACATATACACACTAATATGTATAAAATAGATAACTAATAAGAACCTGCTGTATAAAGAATAAAATAAAATTGAAAAATTAAAAAGAAAGACTGGTTTTACATTCTGTTTATCTGAAGGGAACCCATTTTCAGTTTGATACAGTTAATTATTTGCAAAACTACGTGTGTGTGTGCACGACGGGAGCACTCATGTTTGCGTGTGCACACACATTAGTATATTCTTCTAGGGTGGTCTATATTTTTTCATCAGATTTTCAAAATATACTACCATCCATAAAAAGTTAGGACCTCTTAGTATAAAAGAGAGGAAAAAAATGGCAGTTACAAGGGGAGTTGGTTCTAAGGATGGGACCAATTTAGGTGTGTTTCTAGGCTCAGGAGAAGGAGCCAGTAGAGAGGAGGGTTAGAAGACTGGAAAGGCAGGAAGGCCAGGGAACAAAGGTCCCCAGACAGTGCCTGTCCCCTGAGGTGTCCGAACCTCGGGCTGGCAGAGACCAAGATACCCACAGCTCTCTCGCCCCCACTCCTGTCTGTACCTGGGTCCTCCTGCTGTGCTGTGCTGGGGAGCCGCTCCCGCTGCCTCAGGGCCTCCAGGCCCGCCAGGTCAGGCAGGTGGCAGTGGCTGCGCATGACAGTCACCCGCTGGCCCTGGGTGATGGCCCGGCTGCGGCAGCCCATGCGGGCCTGGTCCCGGCACATCCAGTATACCTTCTCCCCGGCCGCCTTCTCCTTCCTGTAGAGGAAGGACTCGTACACCAGGAACCTGCCCCCGAGAGAGGTCCTCAGGAACTCCAGGGGCTGGAGGGTTTCTGGAAGGAACATGACGTGTGAGTGGGGTGCCTGGGCCGGGCCTTGGAAGCAGGGGACAGAGCTTGGGTGCCAGGGATGGAGACTGCTTCCTTTGTCCCACCAGCCAGCTCTAGCCAGGAAACTGCAGACCCCCCAGCCCCCGCAGGTCCCTCTTTGGTCCCTGCACTCCACCCCAGCCTGTGCTGCAGGGCCCTGGGGACTGAAGCTCAAGCCACCACAGCCCTGATGCCCTGGAGTGCAGACTGGTTGTCTGTCTGATGGCTGTGGTGCTATCGGGCAGGCTGGCCCTGCAGCCGCCCAAACACTGAGCTTTCCTGCAGGCCTCTCCTGACCCTGTTTGGCCTTCACGCTGGCTGGCAAGCAAGCACCCCAGGGCAGGGACTGGGCTGAACTGGAATACTCTGGAAGGGCCATGGTTGGTCTGGACAGTGCACTAGGGGCCTCCCGGCTCCCTGTTCACCCTCCCCTTGGCCAGCTGGCAACCAATCAAATTCTCCCTTTTGAGACTTTTAAGAATCTGAACTGAAAGCTCCTGACATGTTGGGGTTGGGGTGGCTGAAGGCACTGGCAGGAGTGGGGAGGGAGAGGGGAGACAGAGGGTCCCCCAGGTCCAGGAGCACTGCCCCACAAATGGGTGCCAAGCATTTCCTGCAGCTGCCAGTAATGCCACTGCAGCCCCTGGCCCCATTTTTTCCAGCAGTCTGAGTTGGTTTCTCCCACTGACAGCGCATTCCAGATGAGGACCAGTGCCATTAGTGTGGAGTCCAGATGTGGCCCCTGCCCTAAGGGAGCCCACAGCCCAGGAGGACAGACACCACTGGACATGGGCCACAGGAGGAATGTCCCAGCAGGCAGCCTCCAGCCTGTGTTCTGAGCTGTCCCCAGGGGCTGCTGGGCCAGCAGGGAGACCAGGGCCCGGCCCCTGCCACCCCCCTCTCACCCACACCTGAGCCTTCCCTCTGGGCTGGGCTGGGGAGCTGCTCCCGCTGCCTCAGGGCCTCCAGGCCCCCCAGGTCGGGCGGATGGCAGTGTCTGCGCATCACCATGACCCGCTGGCCCTGGGTGATGGCTCGGCTACGGCAGCGCATGCGGGCCTGGTCCCGGCACGTCCAGTACACCTTCTCCCCGGCCGCCTTCTCCCGCCTGTAGAGGAAGGACTCGTACACCAGGAAGCTGCCCCCCAGAGGGGTCCTCAGGAACTCAGGGCCTCCTGGGGAGAAATGGGAGAGGGGGTCGGGGGAGGAAGAGCCTGGAGCCAGGCCTGGAGCCGAGGAACGAGGGGGGCCGTGACCCCGTTCTCACAGCCTAGAGCAGCATGGCTCCTGGCATGAGACCCATGGACCCCACCCCACGCTGCATCTACCTCCTCACAGCCCAGGACACAGGCCCCCCCATCCCCCAGACTCAGCCTAGCCTGAGCTCCCAGGGCTCCTTTCCCAAGCCTGAGAGAGAAGGGAGGCGGGAGACTGGTGAGGTGGAGATCACTGAAGGCAGAGTCTGTCTCCTCCACCTCGCAGCACCTGCAGGAAGGCGGTGTCTTATCCGAGGTGCCGGCAATGGGATGGCACAAGGGCCTCTCGCCCTTGCTAAATTGGAGGAATTAGTGGACAGGCCCTACGGGGGATAAGCAACCAGGAGCGAAATGGTAGTTGCGCACAGCCCCTTGTGCGTGGTGGGCAGTGGGGCTGTAGAAGGATCCACTCACCCAGGGAGCCAGGCTGGGTGGGCTTTGACGTGAGGGCAGGAGGGGAGGCAGGGAGCGGCTTGGGCTACTGTCCTGACGTGTTGAGAGGGGGGACCCAGAAGGTGGCCACGCCCTTCTGCTCCGAGGACTCCCTTCCCGCCGTCCAGGCACCAGGACCACGCAGGAGGGGTGGAGGGGGATTCAGGGGTCCGTCAGCACAGCAGCAGGGATGGCAGCCATAGTGGGGGGTTGGTGAGAATGCCCTGGAGAAGGGGGGCCGGGGTGGGGGGTGAGTGGCTGAAGGGGAGGTATATGATGTGGGGCATGTTTCTGCTCCCCCCGCACCCGGTGAAAATGTCCACTGAGGGATGAAAAAGGCACAGGGTGTGAGGCCAGAAATTCAGAGAGGAGAGGAGACGGCAGAGATGCTGACCCAGGTCAGATGCTGGGCAGAGGGGGTCACCTGGTCATAGACCTGGCAAGGCAAGAGCTCACCCAGCCTCAGCGGGGAGACTCTCAGAACAAGCAGAGTCCAGTGGCCAAGCCTAGGCCCGAGGTGTCTCCAAAGTAGGGGTCTAGGGCAGGCCCCAAACAGGGGGACTGATGAGGACTGTCTGCATGAAGAGCAATGAGACAGGTGCCCGCCCTAGGGGAGGAAGAGTCTGGGGTGTGGGGGAGGAGGAGGAAGTCTGCACTGACATGAAACTCCCTGTTTCCCTGCCCAAGTCCCTGGAGCCGGCAGCCAGGCTGAAACCGCTGCAGGAGGTTGGTCCTAGGGCTCTGAGGCCTGGGGTCTCGAGGGTCACCTGGTCGGCACCCACATACGGAGCGTGTGGGTCTCTCCTTAAACCTGGCTAAGGATCACTGGCCACGTGGGTCAAAGGTTCTCACACCATCTTACATGATGAAAAAGTCAAGACTCTTACACAAAGTATCACAAATGAGACCATGCAAAGCAATTTAAAGCATATACAACAATCATTCCTCCTTTAGTTTTGCTGCTTTATACAACTGTGTGATCGACAGAAAATTGAATGGTATGTACCTGGCTAGAAAATTTCACAAGTTACCAAAAAAAAAAAAAAGAGAGAGAAGCTTCACCCTGAATGGCAGAGACTAAAGAAACTCATAGAGAAAAGGTACTTGGAGAAAACAAGGCCACTGCCAGAGGCTGGACGGCAGGGCCGCTGCACTCCTCAGAGGATGGAATGCAAAGGAGTTCAAATACAAGAGTGAAAGTTAAAAAAAAAAGTCCTTCCTTTCCAGAAGGACTGGAAAGCAAAATCAAGGAAATGTCAGAAAAATGGGGACTCGAAAGTCATTGAACACGAGGAAATTTTCATGAGTGAAGGACACGGTTTCTGGCCTGAAAAGGCCCCAAGTGCCCCCAGCAGAGCCAGGTACCACAGGGATGGAGACACGACCCTATACCTTCAAGCAAAGACCCCCTGCATGCACCTCGGAAAGATGCAGTCATTCGAGCACAAACACCAGACAACCATGGAAAAGGAGCCACAAACAGCCACACCTCCACTGCAGTGTGTTCCCACTCAGCTGTGGACAGATTTATAGAACAAAAGTGCAACAGTGGGGCTTCCCTGGTGGCGCAGTGGTTAAGAATCTGCCTGCCAGTGCAGGGGACAAGGTTCGAGCCCTGGTCCGGGAAGATCACACATGCCGCGGAGCAACTAAGCCCGTGAGCCACAACTACTGAGCCTGTGCTCTAGAGCTGCGAGCCACAACTACTGAGCCCACGTTCCACAACTACTGAAGCCTGCGTGCCTAGAGCCCGTGCTCCACAACAAGAGAAGCCACCACAATGAGAAGACCGCACACCTCCATGAAGAGTAGCCCCTGCTCGCCACAACTAGAGAAAGCCTGCACACAGCAACAAAGACCCAAAGCAGCCAAAAATAAATAAATAAATAAATAAATAAATAAGGTTATTTTTTTAAAAAAGTGCAACAGCTGCCTCGAGAGGAGGGGGCAGTGGGTAACTGCTGGGTCCTTGCCGTCTCTGGTCGGAAGTCAACAGGAAATAAAAAACCAGTTGACAGCAATGGAAGGAAGCACGCTTTAGGGAAGAGGGCAGCAGATGCCCTAAGGAACAACGGAAAGGGGACTTCCCTGGTGGTACAGTGGTTAAGACTCAGCGCTTCCACTGCAGGGGGCATAGGTTCAATCCCTGGTTGGGGAACTAAGGTCCTGCATGCTGTTCTGCACAGCCAAAAAATTAAAAAAGGAAGCAAGGAAGGAAGGAAGGAAGAAAACAAAAAAAAGAACAATGGCTAAGTGGTTATTTGGGGTGGGAGTTGGGGGTAAGGGTGGGGTGAGGTTAGATCGTCCCAAAGTACATAAAAGTTATAAGGAAATGGGATAAAAAGAGAGTCAGAAAAAAAAAATCAGAGATCTCCAGTTTGAGAGAATTTTAGGGCCAAAAAGGCTCTAAAGGCGACTCAGATAACTCAGAAAAGTATGGGCCTGGGAACCCCTGAGGGAGAGCAGGGAGCAGAGAAGGCTGGGCCGAGGCTGCTCTTAGCAAGATGAGCCGGAATATGCACGTTATTGTGGCCACAAGAGTCAAACATAAGCACTGTGGGGCCAACAAAGGTGGGAGGAGGGGGCCTGTGACCCTCGTCATAGAGCCCAGAGGGACAATGGTAGATGATCAGGCAGAACAGCTGGAGGAGAACAGAAGTCAATGACAGGAACGGGTCACCTTCAGCCCTTAAACCACGTCTGTAGGACGTGCTTGTTACTGGGCACGGTGTCAGCCACCCACACTGGAAAAATGAGAAAACAGCTTGTGCAATTAGCTTTCTCTATGAATCCTATACATTCTTAAGAAAAAAGAAAGGATGAGAAGGAGGAAAGGGAGCTTGGGTTGATCAAGTGCTGCAGAGATTCTGGGCTGGTCTGAGCAGGAGAGTGAGGCCCACTGCCCAAGAGAAAGGGTGACGCCCCAAGTCACCTAATCGACTTGGGGATAAGGTGAGGTGGACCAGGAGGGGGTGTGGGGGTAGGGAGAGGAGACAGGAGGGAGCTGTAACCTTCCAGAGGGTCCCCAGTAAGGACGGGGAGGATGCTTGCTGGAGGTCAAGAGGGAACGGGGCGGGCAGTCTGGGTCTTCTGACTGTCTCCTGAGGCCGCTCCCCGGTCTGGCCTACCAGAGCTCCCTCGTTGAGCCGTGCCAGGGCGTTTCTCTCGCTGCCGCAGGGCCTCCAAGCCCCCCAGGTCGGGCGGGTGGCAGTGGCCTCGCATCACTGTCACCCGCTTGCCTTGGGTGATGGCTCGGCTACGGCAGCCCATGCGGGCCTGGTCCCGGCATGTCCAGTACACCTTCACCCCGGCCACCTTCTCCCGCCTGTAGAGGAAGGACTCGTACACCAGGAAGCTGCCCCCCAGAGGGGTCCTCAGGAACTCAGGGCCTCCTGGGGAGAAATGGGAGAGGGGGTCAGGGGAGGGAGGTTGGAAGCTGGGGTGTGAGCTGGAGCAGGGCCTGGGGCTGGGCCAGGCCTGGCGTCACCCCCCTCCCACCTCCTGGCACCTCGGGGAGCAAGACTGGAGTACAGGCAGAGCGCCAGGCCAGCGGGTGTGAACTCACCCAGGTCCTCGTCCTGGTCCTCCTCGCCTCGCGGCTGGGCCAGGAGGTCCTGATCTTTGGCCTTTGACCGCTTTCTGGGCCGGGGCCTGGTGAGAGTCAGGGGGCCCGGCCCCCTGCGGTAGAACAGGCTGTCCACGCCTTGGAGCAGCTTGTCCGCTTGGCCCCCGGGGTCGCCCGGCCTGGCCCGCAGCAACTCCATGGCCTTCTCCTGCTGCCGCCGGGCCTCCAGACCCTCCACGTCAGGCGGATGGCAGTGGCCACGCATGACAGTCACCCGCTGGCCCTGTGTGATGGCCCGGCTGCGGCAGCCATGCAGCGCGTGGTCCCGGCACGTCCAGTACACCTTGTCCCCCACAGCCTTCTCCCGCTTGTAGAGGAAGGACTCGTGCACCAGGAAGCTGCCCCCGTAGCAGGTCCTCAGGAACTCCAGGGGTGGGGGCCCTCCTGGAGGAGGAAGTGGGGAGGGGGCTGGGCAGGTGCAGGCTGGCAGAGCTCTGCTCCTTTAGTTTACCATGCAGGGCAGGGCCCTGGGTGCATCCCCACTGATTGCCCACCCAGTGCCCCAAGGAGTCCGTGTGGCTCCTCTCCTGGTGGCCGGTGAGGAGGCCATGGCTCTGGGTGGTCAAGCACCACGTCCCAGGTCACACACTGGGGAGGGCCAAGCTGCCTCTGATGCCACACCCTGCCTGCTCAGTCACTCCCGGCCATACTTTTTCTTAGGGTTTGTTTGAAAATTGTATCTAATTATCGAATAACACATGCACACGCCATAAAATGAAATGGGACCAAAAGATACACAGTGAAAGACAAGTCATTCTCACCCAGCCCCCGGCACCCAGCACAGCAGCCGCCTTAAATCCCTAAATCCTTCAATCCTTTCCAGGTCTGGAGGCACCCAGCCTATGGGACCAAGCCCACCTCCCAGTTACTGGTAATAAAAACTGCCACAAAGAACAAAACAAAACCCAACAAACAAAGAATAAGAACCTCTGCAAAGACTCCATCTACCAGTTACTCAGTGACAACACACGCTGGACCAGGGCTGGCACTGCAGCGCCAGATCCCCTAACGGCGAGGCTATCACACATCTTAGGAGCAACCTCCTGACCTGCAGAGCTTCAACAAGGCTGCCCAGCTACATGAGGCAGAGCTGGATCTTGAACCTGGAGCACAAAGCTCAAGCCTCCCACCAGGCCGATCTTCCCAAACTTCAAAGGTTACCAGAATCACGTGGGGTCCATAAACCCCAGGTTTTTGCATCAGGAAGCTCCAGAAGGACCTAGGCCGCCGGGTTCACGAGTACCAGTTCTACCCCTTGGGCTTAATGATTACTTGGACACATTTATATTTTAAAAATCGTTTTGACTTTGAGCACATTAAGAAGCCACGTGGGACCCACATTTATCTTTGGGCAGAGGAAAGGGCTGTGGTTCCCACCTGCCTGAGAGTAGAGCCGGGGTCGGGGGGCACTTACCGGTCCCCAGCGTCGGTCGTTTCTTGGGAGGCAAGCTCAGCAGCGACAGGGCTCGGAGCCCCTCATCCTCCTCTGGAGCTGGCTTGTTCTGCACTGGCCCCGGGGCCGGCTCCGGCTCCTCGGGGCACAGCCACGGGCCCACCCCCTCCAGGGGCTCCTCCACTCGGCCGCCGGGGCCCTGGGGATCCCCCAAGCCTTCGGGTAGGGCTGGGCTGGGCAGCTTCTGTCTCTGGCGCCGGGCCTCCAGGCCCTCCTCATCGGGCGGGTGGCAGTGGCCCCGCATCACCGTGGCCCTTAGGCCACGGGTGATGGCCCGGCCCCGGCAGCCCAGCTCGGTGTGCTCGCGGCATTTCCAGTATACCTTGTCCCCCACAGCCTTCTCCTGCTTGTACAGGAAGGACTCCAGCACCAGCAGGCGGCCCCCAAATGGGGTCCTCAGGAACTCCAGGGGCTGGGGGGCTGCTGAAGGCAAGGGGAGGGCCAGGTCAGCTGACACAGAGCAAGGCTTGAGCCAGGGGCACGGATGGGAACACAGGGATTGAGGTGCCCTTGGATGACGTCCTGCAATCGTCACACCAGTCTGGGTCAAGGCCCAGGAGGCCCTGCTCAGAGCAGGGAAGAGATGGCTAAGGTCACCTCACTGGAAAGGGGGGTATGCGAAGCCCAACTCTGAGCATGCAGGACCACAAAAGTGGCCAGACAGGGGCAGCTGGCCCAGAACTCACCTGTGTCTGGCTTGCTGTGTTTCAGTTCCTGGGCCTGGGGGCTTGGTTGGACTGCCCCCTGCTGTTCCTCTACTGGCAGGATCTGGGGGGTCCCAGCCAGGGTGTCAGGGCCAGACATCTCCAAGGACAGGACACAGTGCACTGCTTCGGGCTGGGAGTCCACTCCATCCCCATTCTCAGTGGAGGCTGTCAGTAGGACCAGTTCGGAGAACTCCGTGGGCTTCGTGGGGTCTGCAGGGACGACATCTGTGCCCGGCTCAGGGGACTCAGGGGAGGGC
This sequence comes from Lipotes vexillifer, assembly GCF_000442215.2. Taxonomy (NCBI): domain Eukaryota; kingdom Metazoa; phylum Chordata; class Mammalia; order Artiodactyla; family Lipotidae; genus Lipotes; species Lipotes vexillifer. Next base: position 1,936,466 of record NW_006780388.1, read on the forward strand.
TCCTGGCCGGCCTTCACGCTCTCGCCCTCCTGCTCACTGGGCTCGGGCAGGGGCATTCCGGGACCGATGGCCTGGCCCCCAGGCCACGCTCAGGGCCCAGCAGATGGATTTCTCCTCCACCTCCCTGGAAGGAACCCAGCAGTCCAAGGGCTCCGTCCTAAGGCAGGAGGCAAAATCCCATCAGTGGAGATGCCCTTGGACCTGGGTTTAGGAAGAATCTGGGCTGGAGGTTGGGGCAGATGGGGCTGCCTCCGTGCCCCCAGGGAAGGACCTGAATGGAGCCAGAGAACCCTGGGCTGGTGCTTCTGCTCTCTTGGTAGCCTTGGGTCCGTCACCTCCCCCAGTCAAACCTCACTTTCCCATCTACAAAATGTGCCCAAAACAGGGCTCTCAAGGGGTTACTGGGGTGACCAAGGTGCTGACAGCTGAGTTACTAGGAATCCAGGCCCACAGGTGCTGAGCACAGGGTGAAGTGCTTCCACAGGTTTTTCCATTTAACCTTCAGCCCCATGTTATGAAAGTTGATCTTTCTCATTGACCCAGGTTACAGATGAGGACACTGAGGCATGCAGCCATGAAGGCAGAGCTGAGAGTCCAGTCGAGGTGGGTCCAGAGCCCGCCCGTACAGCACCTGGGGTACCTCGTCCAGGATAACAGGAACCAGTCTTCCAGAGCACCAGGCGTTGGGGAAAAGCACTTTGGGGACATGAGTTCAGGTCACCAACCCTCCCAGAATGCCTGGTGCTCTTCACCCTGACACTGTGTCACTGGGAGCATGGGCTGGGCCCCTGGTGGCACTCAGCAGACCCCAAAGGAGGAGCCTGGCCCTGAGAGGAGGGACTCCCTGGATTCACAACTAGATCCATCCCCCATCCCAGGCTAGAGGCCCCGGGGCACCCAGTGCTAGGGGACACCAGGGCCCCACGAGGGCAGCGACCTTGTGTCTGAGCTGGTGCTGGCTCTGCCTCAGCTGAGTGGGGACAGGGCTGTGGAGGTGTCCAGAGAATCCGTGGTCACTGAGGTCTCCTTGGCTTCTGGTCTGGAGAAGCAGAAAGGATGGATGACCGGCAGGGCTGGCCTGGAGACCGGGGCCCTGGGGCATCAGTGTGGGGGCATAAGTGGCCATTTTGTCTTCCTGGGGGACTGGGTGGTGGGTGCATGTCAGGGTCTTTCCCATCTATCAGTACCAGCCCAGAAACAGGATGCGGCCTCCCAGCACGTTTCAGCTTCCCCACCTGTGAGCTGTCATTCCCCATCCCAAGCTCTATGGTTCTAATACCTGGGTCCCCCATTCCTGCCCCGACATTTCCTGGTCTAGGGCCCA
>NW_006780388.1:1937898-1949673 GCF_000442215.2 Lipotes vexillifer
TCCTGCTCCGACATTTCCTGGTCTGGGGCCCACATTCAGCTCCCCAAGGCCTGTCAGCCCAAGCGTGGGGCTCCTGGGTCCCCGAGGAGACGGAGCCAAGGCCGACAGTGCAGGGGGCGCCGTGTCCCCTACAACCTCTCCCAAACCGCCTGCACGCCCAGCCCCGGGCAGCAGCAAAGCCCTGTCCTGACTCAAGGAAATCCTGATAACAGGTAACGGGACACAGGACTGGGAGTCCCCGGCCAGGTCTGTCCTCCAGCGACATCCTCCTCCGGCGTCCGGACAAGCCAACCCCTGCTCCTCCTGTGCAGTCCTCCCCGCTGCCCATCCCGCCCCACAGGGCGATGTAGCGGTACTGGGGATTGGGGGCCCATGGGGATCGGCCGCAGCAAGACAGCGCCGGCGCCTCCGCGTGCAGAACCGCTCGGGCGGGAAAGGGTTACGCGGGAAGCCACGCCCCCGCCCCCGCTCGCTGATTGGTCTCTGCCCACTTCCCTCCGCCGGCAGCCCGCCTCCGGGGCTTCAGCGCTCGGGGTTGCCGGGCGAATGAACTTGGTCTCCACCCGGCGTCCTCTCCTCAACGCGGCGAGAGGGCGCAGAGAAAGTGGCCCTCCCTTCCACAGGCCTTTCAGACAACTCAGGCCCCCAAAACGTTGCGGTCACTGTCCACCCAGCATGCATGTTCCTACAGGACCATGCGGTTGGTCCCCGCCATGGAGAGGGACAGGAGTTGAGGCTGCAGGGACCCCGACACACCAATGGCCTCAGTCTCAAGCGATCAGACGCCGAAGCCCGGCCTCCTTCAGGCCACTGGGGGTTGGCATGACAGAGAACCCCCACATTCCCGTGAAACTGTACCCAGAGTCATGTGTACCCCGAGTCAGTGTAATTCTCTCAACTAAAATCTCTGTACCTCAAAGGATATGGAACAAGTTCCAGCGCAACAAAAGACCTTGAACTGTGGCTGACTACAGACTGTGGAAAAGCTTGGCTCCTTGCCAGTGAGCTTGAATTTAGATTCGATTGATGGTTCCCATTCTCAACTATTAAAGGGCTTTAAAGTGTAGACTGTTTAGTGACCACAGATCCTCCCATAAAGTATGCAGGCCCCTTTGCCATGTGGTCTTGAATCTGGACTGGTCTCCAGCCCACATTGGTCACTTGCTGTAGCCAATAGAGTGTGGCAGAAGCTCGCTGTGGGGGTTTAGACGCCCTCACCCTCATGGACAGGGGCCCTGAGACTGCCAGAGAAGGAAGCTGTATGAAGGGCCACATGCAAGGGATGGAGGCACTGCCAGGCATGGAGGGAGGCCATTTCCAGTGTCCAGTCCAGCAGACCCTCTAGCTCTGTGTAGCCACAAGAAGGAGCCTGGGGAAACAAGCCCAGGCACCCCATGGAACCCTGATCAATAATAAACTACTGTTATTTTAAGCCAGTAAGATCAGGGCTCATTTGTTATGCAGCAGTAACTGATATTCTTGGCAAGTGACTGAACCTAGTCGGTTTTGGCTTTTTGACAGATGAAATAATACTAATGGTTGTGAAATATCCAATATCAAAGTGCTTTTGAACTCTTGAACTCTAGGGGCCATGCTACACAAATTTTAAATCCCTCAGATTATCACATTTAAAGGGCTGGTAACCCAGTGAAAGGAATAAAAATATTAAGTATAAAGGATAGCAAATGAGAATTACTTATTTTAAAAGTCTGTAACATGAAATAAGCCAGACATAAAAGGACAAAGGCTGTATGATTCCACATATATGTTGTACCTAGAGTAGTCAAATTCATAGAAACAGAAAGTCAAATGGTAGTTGCCAGGGGCTGGGGGGAGGGGAAATGGGGAGTTAGTGTTTAATGGGGAGCGTTTTAGTTTGGGAAGATGAAAAAGTTCTGGAGATGGATGGTGGTGATGGTTGCACAACAGTGCAAATGTATTTAATGCCACTGAACTGTACACTTAAAAATGATTAAAGTGGGGGTTGGGATGAATTGGGGGATTGGGATTGACATATATACACTATTGATACTATGTATAAAATAGATAACTAATGAGCACCTACTGTATAGCTCAGGGAACTCTACTCAGTGCTCTGTGGTGACCTAAATGGAAAGGAAATCCAAAGAAGAGGGGATATATGTATACGTATAGTTGATTCACTTCGCTGTACAGTAGAAACTAACACAATATTGTAAAGGAACTATACTCCAAATTTTTTTTTTTAAATGATCAAAGTAGTACATTTTTGTAAGGTATATTTTAACACACACGCAAAAAAACAAAAACAAAACAAAACAAAACAACCCAACTATAACAAACCATACATAGTAATGCTCCACCTACCATACTGGTGAATGAGGTTCTCCATACAATGCAGATTTCTGATTAACTAAAGTTATCCCTCCATGATTCTGAATTTTACAATTTCTCTCTCTTTCACAATTTATCCACCGAGGATGGATGCTGCCTAAGCTCTAGTAACTCATCATCACTACCTGGATAAAGACAGCATACAACTTTTATCCTGATTTGGGAAATGAAGTGTCCCATCCAGTTCCCTTGGCACTCCACCCCCCGGGGGCCCTTTCTCCATCATTCATATCCTGCTCTCTCTGGTCTCCAAACCTCTCTGCCTCCTCTGGGTCTTTGCATTTAGAGTTCTCAGGTCCTAATCCTTAGGTCTCCTATATCCTAAAACAAAACCTCACAAGACTCTCTCCTTCCCTCAACAGTTAGACTCTGCAGGAACAGTCCATACCCCTTCCTTCTCACCCAGGCTGCCTGGCAGCTGCCCCCCAACTCTGCAGACACCACTCTCCTGTTGGGCCACCGTGCAGGATCAGCACCTGCTGGGTCAATCCATAATCCATGTTTCCCTCTGAAATACCTGCTCTGGCCTGTATGTGGTCTATCCATGCAGTGGAATTTATTCAGCCATAAAAATGAATGAAGTTCTGATACATGTTACCATATGGATGAACCTTGAAGACAGTATGGCTCGGTGAAAGGTGCCAGACACTAAAGTCAGCATGTGGTATAATTCCATTTATGTGAGATGTCCAGTAGAGGCAAATCCATAGGGACAGAAAGTAGATTAGTGGTTGTCAGGGGCCGGAGGGGAGGGAGGGGGAGATTAGGGAGTGATACTAAAGTGTGTGGGGTTTCTTCTTGGGGTAATGAAAATGTTATAAAATTGGCTGTGAATACAATAAAACATTGAATTATACACTTTAGTTGGGGGAATTGTATGCTATGTGAATCATATCTTAATAAGGTTGTTTAAAAAAAACCTTATAAGGGCTTCCCTGGTGGCGCAGTGGTTGAGAGTCCGCCTGCCGATGCAGGGGACACGGGTTCGTGCCCCGGTCCGGGAAGATCCCACATGCTGCGGAGCGGCTGGGCCCGTGAGCCATGGCCGCTGGGCCTGCGAGTCCGGCGCCTGTGCTCCGCAACAGGAGAGGCCACAGCAGTGAGAGGCCCGCGTATCGCAAAAAAAACACAAAAAAAACCTTATAAGGGGTTCCCTGGTGGCGCAGGGGTTGAGAGTCCGCCTGCCGATGCAGGGGACACGGGTTCGTGCCCCGGTCCGGGAAGATCCCACATGCTGCGGAGCGGCTGGGCCCGTGAGCCATGGCCGCTGGGCCTGCGAGTCCGGCGCCTGTGCTCCGCAACAGGAGAGGCCACAGCAGTGAGAGGCCCGCGTATCGCAAAAAAAACACAAAAAAAACCTTATAAGGGGTTCCCTGGTGGCGCAGGGGTTGAGAGTCCGCCTGCCGATGCAGGGGACACGGGTTCGTGCCCCGGTCCGGGAAGATCCCACATGCTGCGGAGCGGCTGGGCCCGTGAGCCATGGCCGCTGGGCCTGCGAGTCCGGAGCCTGTGCTCCGCAACAGGAGAGGCCACAGCAGTGAGAGGCCCGCGTATCGCAAAAAAAACACAAAAAAAACCTTATAGGGAATCCCCCGGTGGTCCAGTGGTTAAAAGACTTGGTGCTTTCACTGCCAGGGCCCGGGCTCAATCCCTGATCAGGGAACTAAGATCTCAAACAAACAAACAAACAAAAAATCCTTACAGGAATGACTCATGTCCCCAGGGTCACTTGGATAAAAAACAGTTTTCTCCATCAGAAACAGGCTTCTCACTCCTGGGCCTGGTTTCCTCACCAAAGGAAAGGGTGGCATGGACTATATACTGAGATATTTTGTAAGTTGCTAAGATCATATTGTAAAAACTACATAGAAAACATTTTAAAATGTTGAGAACTGACACTCATAAATCACCCACGAGCCTGCCACTCAAATGCACAGCTGTTTCCATTCTTGTATTAGTGCCTTTAATATACACGTAATTTTCTGTTGCACACACATGTGTTCAACATGTTTGCTATTTTATTCCTCTTTAGAGTGGGAAGCCCGCATCTGCAGACCAGATGGAGCCCTTGTGAAGGACCAAAGCATTACCTAACGCAGGCTCCTAACATGAACACAAATCTAAATCCTCAGTAATACCAAAAGATGACCACAAGATGGCAATCTTGCTCCTTGAAATGCACGTAAAGCATCCTTGGTAGAATTAGATGTATCACAACGTTTAAAAACTAGAATTTGGGAGTTTTTCCATATCAGACAAATAATTCAGGAAGACTTCTGAAAACGTTTGTATTTACAAAATATATTACGTAGAAAGCAAAATCCAGTTAACATATGGGCAAAGACTATGTTTTCTAAGCTAAGGTTTAAAAAAAAAAAAGGACCAAAATATTCCTTAGACCATGACACTGCTTCTAGACCTCAATCCACTTCATTTCTTCTGTCTCAACTCAAGTCTCAAGTCTGGTCACATTTGTTATTTATTGACTAATTTTATTGTATGTATTTGTGACTTTAAAAAAACCTTAAATAACTGGGAGGAAATATCTCAAAATGTTAAAACTAGTAAGGAAAGCAATTTATTTTTTCCCTTAAATTTCTTTTGTTTTCTCAAAATTGTTTACAATGTGCATGAACTCTTTACAGTGGGAAAATAGTAAACACTTTAAAGATAAGCTGCATCTCTTTGCTTGGTAATTTTTTTCTTTAACTCCATAACTCTCAGGAAAAGTAGGGATTCCATTCCTATGCAAGATGTGTCATACAGGAAAATAAAAAGTAATATAGACAGGGGACTTCCCTGGTGGTCAAGTGGTTAAGACTCCACACTTCTGATGCAGGGGGGCATGGGTTTGATCCCTGGTTAGGGAACTCAGATCCCACATACTGCATAGTGCAGTCAAAAAATAAAATAAAATAATAAAATAAAATCCGGGGCTTCCCTGGTGGCGCAGTGGTTGTGAGTCCGCCTGCCGATGCAGGGAACACGGGTTCGTGCCCCGGTCCAGGAAGATCCCACATGCTGCGGAGCGGCTGGGCCCGTGAGCCATGGCCGCTGAGCCTGTGCATCCGGAGCCTGTGCTCCGCAACGGGAGAGGCCACAACAGTGAGAGGCCCGTGTACCACCAAAAAAATAAATAAATAAAATAAAATCCAAAGAAATTAAAAAAAATAAAGAGTAATATAAACAATGGGACAGAAAAACAAGTGAAAATCAAGTACCTTGCAGTCTGCGTTGTGGGCCTTGCATGACCTCAAAGACCTTTCCCCCAAGATATTTATTAACCACAAAGGGAAACATAATGACTTGACAGGGGAGAAATCTCGCATACACAGCCTTAAGTGCTCAAGGTCAACTTCACCAGTAATAAAACACATCAACACCATGACCTCCTAGATAAGATGCACCAAGGAGGACACAGCATCACCTCTGTGATATTCCTGCCCAGAACGCACACCCCCATGTGGCACCCCCAAGCCACATGGAGGGACATTCTAGAAAACAACTGACCAGGACACTTTGAAAGTGTCAAGGTCATCTTGGACAAGTAAAGGCTGAGGGCCTGTCACAGACTGGAGGACACTAAGGAGACACAAGGACAAAATGCAACATGGGATTTCGGAAAAGAAAAAGGACATTAGGGGAAAAGCTGGTGAAATTTGCATACCGTCAATAGTTTAGGTTAATGGTTTTGTACCAATGTGGATTTCTCAGATTTGCTCACTGCACAATGTTAGGTAAGATGCTGACATTCAGGGAGACTGGGTGATGAGTATAGAAAAATTCTTTGTACATTTTTTTGCAATTTTTTAAAAAGTCTAAAATTAACACAAAATAAAAGGATTTTGAAAACCCAAGTTTCAAACTTACAGACACAATGGAAGTTGACAGAGAAAATAAATGACCCATAGGCCTCCTGGGTGGAAGGGTGGGGGAGGAGAGGAGGGGACACAAAAGGGATACTCTCTGACCCAGCGCCATGTGGTTGGTCCTCGAGCTGGCACCTAAGCCAGGAACAAAAATCCTATAACATCACGTGTACCTCAAATATGAGGACCCAACAATCTCCCTTCACCATCATCCCTGCTCTGCTTCTGGGGAAACTGAGGCTCGCGCCTGAAGCGAGTGGCCCAGGACCACACGGGTAGTGAGAGTCAGGCCTTCAGAGCTGCATTGATCAGCCCTACAAACCAGCTATGTTATGGCTTAGCACTGTGGCTTCCAGCTGATCTGGCCAACCGGAGGCACCATGGGAGACTGGAGGGTGCCCCCGAAGCGACCTGCCTGGGGTGGCTGCTCCAGCTCTGCTGGGTCCCGCCTGCCACCCTGGCTGCTCTGCCGGGCCTCACTGTGGGGGTGGCATCCCACCACTACTAATCCCTGGGCCGCTCACCATTTCCCATGTGGCTTCTCAGCTCTTCCACCACCAGGGAGAGCAATGAAATTCCCAGTGAAACCTTACGGTAGTTTCTGTTTTCCCAGATGGTTTCCGATCACACATGCTTCAAGAGTCCGAAGGACCGTGATCACACATTTCATTTTCACCAAATACCAATGAGGTGCCTGGCACTAGGCGAGGGCTTTGCATGCTTTATTCCATTTTATCTCCCAAATACCCTCATCCATTAGGCCTGCTGTTGTTTCATTCACAGAGGAGGAAACTAAGGCTCACTCTTAGATTCCTGTGACCGAGAGCCAGGCCACTAATGGACAGAGTCAGCATTCAAAACTCCTGTGTCTGTTTTCAGGGCCTAAACTCTTAATATAAGTTAAAATGGTTCTTTTCAATTTGAGGATTCCAACCCATAGGAATCAACGCAGTAGGTCAAGACTGGTGGTTCTCAGTCACGGTGATCTGCCCACCAGGCGACATCTGGCCAGGTCAGGAGACATTTTTGGTTGTCATAACTAGGGGGTGGGGCAGGCTACTAGCATCTGGTAGGTGGGAGCCAAGGATGCTGCTCAACATCCCACAGTACCCGGGGCAGCCCCCACCCTCCACTCTCCCCAGGAAGGCTCTGGTCTAAAATAGCATCAGGGTCAAGGTTGAGAAACCTGCTTAAAAGCAGCGCTTGAAAAATAAAACAGAACAGAAAGAGTGCACCCATATACTGAGGTTAAGTACAGTTTTCATGAAGCTTTTATTTCAATTATTTGTATATGTAATTCTGGTCTCCATAAGAATTACTCGGGGCACTTGATAAAAATGCAGATGCTTAGAGCACAGGATTCCTGGAGGCCCTCCCTGTTACCTCCCCACCAACCAACCAGAAGAAAATCACATACCCTGCAGCCTCACCCCAAATTTTGCCTATAAAAACTTTTCCCTGAAAATCATCGGAAGTTTGGGGTTTTTGAGCACAAGCCACACATACTCCTTGCTTGGCCCTGCAATAACCTTTTCTCTGATATTAAAAAAAAAAAATCAGATGCCTGGATTTCCCATCCAAAATTCTGATGGTGAGTCTGGAGCAAAATTCAAGAATCTGGATTTTTAACAAGTAACCCCTGAAACCCTGGTTCTGGTGGATCATGGACTTGGCTTTGAGAAACACTGGAATAGATGCCCTTGAGGTTAGGTGGCCAGAGGCTAAGTGACCAACTTAATAAGGATTTGAGGTTTTCTTTATGCAGGGCAACACATGAAGTGTTTCACATACATTACCTCGTTTAATCTGTCACATTGTACAGGTTCCCTCATTAACGCATTAAACAGAATCATTAACATTTGTTTATTTTATATCGGTGGGAGAGTCATGATTGCATCTTTTTAAATGATACTTTAATAACAATTTAACAAGTTTCAGACACCTTAAGATATTTTGGGGACCTCAAGAAGAGTAGAATTTGTCCAAATTTTAAGTAGTACAGGTGAAATCTGGGGGAGAAAGCTCGTTGGGCATGGCTTTAGTACCTTGGGATAACAAATACCAGACTTTTAGAAATCCAACCTGAGGTTCCTCACAGAGACTTCCAGCAAAACAAACTCAGGATGGCCTATGAGGTGAATTAGCATGCCTGCCGCACCTATGTAAATAATCAGGCCCAATCTTACTGAACCAGCCTTATTTCATGCAAAAAATACCTTTCATTGAGATTATGAGGCCATAGGGAAAATTTGTGCTTCAATGGAGAACTGGGTTTTGTCTAGAACACAGCCTTTCAGGTTATACGATTCTAGCCTGTTGTTGCCTTTGAGCTACTTCTGCAGCTCTGCACAGACAACGGAACAAGATAAAATAATTCTATTCTGTAGACACGTTCTCTCTTTCTTGCCATGTAAATAAATACAGATAAGTAAGTAACTTCTCTGGTTTTGCCTCCATTTGCACATTCATGTCAATATTCCTAATCTACAGTCTTCCAGAATCTTTTTTGGAGTCTCCTACAAACTGGTTGTAAGATCTTACTGCTTCCTTGATTGATGAGTTAAGTAAAAGCTTGCACACGTGTTCATTTAGTATCTGTATGAAAGAGTTTTATTTTCTTTGTTTTGGTCTAAGCCTCTGCTTTTCAAATCTCCCTGGTCATTGCTCTTATAATCTTTGGGTTCCAGGGAGCAATTTCAAAAATTACATAGGAAATAACCAATCTGAATTGTGTGTAACAGAAGTGAGCATTATTTTATGAAACTTCTATTTGCAATAAATTAATATATTTGTTCTAGGTGGGTTTAAATGTATTTTTAAATTTTTGGATGATCATTGTTTTGAGGTAAATACTTGGGCCCTAATGTGTTTTTTCATAATATTCCACTTTTACTCAGTAAAGATTTATTGAGTTGGCTAGAATATTTTTAAGTCAGGCAGATGTAAATGGAAAGTAGGAGAGCCTCACAGTTTACAGTTGGTCACTCTCTTATGCTGTTTCCCCTCCCCCAGAATTGAGGTACAGAGCAATCTGAGTGCAATACTCAGACTGCCTGCTCAAATAAACCCAACACCCAAGACACACACAATATTACAAACTGTTAGGTGCCTCTCAGACACCAGTGGGTCCAAGCCCTAAGATCCTGAAAGGCAGAGCCTCGCTCAGCAGCTGATGGCGGATCAACAGAATTACCTTCATACACAAGAGTGAGAACCACCATCACTGTCCGCCAACACCCGCCGTTAGCGCTGACTTGCTGGGTGGGAGACCTGGGGCAAATCCCACCACTTCTCTGGGCTGATTTCATCTGTGAAACAGGAAAAGTGGCAAATGAGATACTGTATGTGAAATTCTTCCATAAACTGTGAATCATCATGTAAGAACAAGGAGTACTTTGTCCAGGCCCAGCAGAGGTTCTGAATAGTGGAAGGGGGAGGAGCGAATATCCTGATGTTTGAAAAAGCTCCTGGATGATTCCAAAAGCTGCCCCGCCCCCCACCCCCAGCAAGCTATGAAAATCAGAGGTGCACACTGATTGGCTCATGGACCCTCCTACCATTATGTGCAAAGTCTCTGAGTGTGCATACAGGCATTAGTCTTGGAAGAGGTGAAGGTGGCAGTGATCTCCCTAAAGATTAAGAATTCTATTCCAGGGACTTTCCTGGTGGCGCAGTGGTTAGGAATCTGCCTGCCAGTGCAGGGGACAGGGTTTGAGCCCTGGTCCAGGAAGATCCCACATGCCGCGGAGCAACTAGGCCCGTGTGCCACAACTACTGAGCCTGCGCTCTAGAGCCCACAAGCCACAACTACTGAACCCGCGCGCCTAGAGCCGGTGCTCCAAAACAAGAGAAGCCACTGCAATGAGAAGCCCGCGCACCACAACAAAGAGTAGCCCCCGCTCACCACAACTAGAGAAAGCCCCACCCGCAGCAATGAAGACCCAAGGCAGCCAAAAATAAATAAATAAAATAAAATAAAATAATAATTCTATTCCAAAGCAGGGCTTCTCAACCTTGGCACCACTGACATTTTGCACCAGATAATTCTTTGTTGTGGGGGGTTGTCCTGTGAAATGAAGGATGTTTAGCAGCATCCCTGGCCTCTGCCTGCGAGATGCCAGTAGCAGCCACCAAATCCTGACAACCAACATTGCTGCATGTCCCTTGAGAACCACTGCTCCAAAGCAATTTAGAGGCAGAGGACACAGAAAGGGAGATTCCAGCTAATAGTACTCCCAGCCCCAGATCCCCCAACGCCCCTAGAGCACAATCATGGCTATTTCCATGCCTCCCATATCAGGCCTAATTCATCCTCACATCTCTGGGCACCTGGTCCCACCATCTTCCACACCTTCCCACCCCACATTACCTCAAGGCTTCGATACCCACCACCTCCTAAATGGCTTTTCTGCCCAGCATCCAGCTGTTCCGATTCTCCCTACGCAGTGCTGAGTTCCTAAAGCTGAAACATTTTCCTCTCCAATAAAAGTAGTGTCCATCTCCGTTATAAACGCTCTACAATCTAGCCTCCACATACGAACTCTTCCCCAATTCCGACTAGGAGCTTTTGGGAAGAGGAACAAGGTAAACCTGCCTGAATCGCACCAAGTCCGGGAGATGATTTTGGTCCCGAAAAGCATTAATGTCAAAATAATAAAAATAAACCCTTTCTTTGGAATTTAAATTTACACGTGATTATCTGTTATTGGACCTCTGCATCCTCCAAAGGTAAGGGGTAACGGAAGTGAAAGACTGGTCGTTAAAGCAAGGGCTTCAAACTGTGGTCAGACTCATTAGGTCCTGAAATCAGTTTAATGGGTTAGCAACAGACTTTTGGAATGGAAAGAACAGAATAGAATAGAATAGGACAGGACAGGACAGGATAGGATAGGTTGGAATTAGAACCCACGTAGAGTAGATCTGGCTGCGTCATGTGAGGTTGGGGTAAAAATCTCCCTTTAAACTTATCGCTCAGTAATCTGCATCTACAGGCGTGTAAAATATATTTCTCACTGTAGGTTGAGTCAAAAAAGTTTGAAAGCCCCAACAGGTAACCTAGGTATTCAGCAGTGGAAGCAGGTGTAACAACAGCAAAAAGTGCAAGGTCACTGGGACCTCCAGAGGCACAAAGACTGGATGGGGCTGGGGTGAATGCCAGGGCAGGGGCAGTACTGGGTGGGGCGGACACGGTCAAGGAAAGGCAAACCCATGTGGGGCTCTCTGACTTGGGGTGTCAGGGCTCAGCCCCGGGGTCGGGTGGGTGGAGGGGGGTGAGGAGGAGCGAGGAGAAAGGAGGCTGCGAATTGCAGGTGAAGGACAAGGAGGCGGCCTGAGCGCCGAGACAGAGTCCGGGGACACCCCCCTCCGCAGCATCAGCAGTCCTGGGGACCCCCGGGAGAGCCCGGCTGGGGGCGCGGCCACGCCGAGTGACCCGAGACCCTCCCTGACCCGCTGGGGCCCGTCCTCACCGGGCACCGGCCGGGCGGCGACGGCAGCGGGGCCCTCCCTCTCCGGAGACCGAGCCGCGGCGGGT
>NW_006780388.1:1951311-1951724 GCF_000442215.2 Lipotes vexillifer
GGGCCGCCGCAGCCACAGGCGCCGACCTCGCGGCCCAGGCCCCTCCGGCCACCGCAACCCGAGTGCCCACTCCCCGCCCCCACCTGCCCTCTCGGGAGCGAGCTCCGTGCCGCGCGCGCCGCCCCGCTGGCCGTAGGGAGCGCGCACCGCCCCGCGGGGGAGCCGGCCTCTAGGAGCGCACTAGAGGGTTCCTAGCAAGCATGCGCAGCGGGGCCTCGGGGAGCCCATTCTTTGGGCAAACCCCACTTCTCCGGGTCTTCCACGCGCGGTGCCTATCTGGCGACCGGACCAATCGGCGCTGGGAGGCGGGGCCACGGCTGGCGAAAGAGACGGGGCAAGCTCAGGATTGGGCTGCGGCAGCCGGGGACCGAGCTTTGATCTGACCTGAGGCTTGGACGGCGGGGCGGGGCGGG
>NW_006780388.1:1951924-1958521 GCF_000442215.2 Lipotes vexillifer
GACCGGGGCACGAACCCGTGTCCCCTGCATTGGCAGGCGGACCCTCAACCACTGCGCCACCAGGGAAGCCCGGAAGCGGTCATTTAAAATTATTTTTATTTTTTATACAGCAGGTTCTTATTAGTTATCTGTTTTATACATATTAGTGTATATATGTCAATCCCAATCTCCCAATTCATCCCACCACCACCACCCCACCACCCCTCTGCCACTTCCTCCCCTTGGTGTCCATACGTTTGTTCTCGACATCTATGTCTCTATTTCTGCCGGGCAAACCGTTTCATCTGTGCCATTTTTCTAGGTTCCACGTATATGCGTTAATATACGATATATTTTTTTCTCTTTCTGACTTACTACGGAAGCGGTCATTTAAATGCATCATTAGGCCCGTCACTTTCGTTAGCCAGCGGAAGGAAATTTCCTATGGACTTCACAGAAACTTTAAAATGACCTACCCCAAAGCTGGGTCAATTTGATTCAAACTAAATAGTGATAATAACAGATTATAACTGAGTAAAATAAGAAGCCATGATCGATAGTGATGTAAATAAGTACATGGGGAGATGGGAAAACTCTTACAGTAGAATGCCAACTAATAAATGCAGAAGGAAGGATGCGGAAAATCACCCTTTGCCGACCATCGTAAGAATTGATTCGGGCAAAAATTATCAGTGGCCGCTAAGACCGGAGGGTGGAAGTTTAACAAGGAACTAGTATTTACATATTCCCAAAGTACATATTTCCCCACAATACATTTGTTAATTACAAGAGGAAAAATATGAATTTTACAGTAGGCAAATGGTCCTCAAAGTGTAGTCTGGGGTTCCTGGAAGTCCCTGTGGGATATTCCAAAGGTTACATGACGTGTTAACAGGTTGAATGCCAAAGCACAGATGAGAACCTGTGGTCCTCCATTAAGCCTACATTAAAGAGATTTGAAAAAAAAAAAAAAAAAAAATGTAGAACAACGCCATTCTTATAAAATTTCTTTGTTTTGGAAAATATAGTGATTTTCATAAAAATATTTTATGCTAACACATAAAGGGTTTATTATTGTATCTTTTGGTAACAGATTTATTGGATATAACTCACATACCATACAGTTCACCCATTTAAAGTGTACCAATTGAACGGTTTTTAATAGATTCCAGAGATGCGGACATCACCTCACTCAGTTTTAGAACAATTTCATCATTCCAAAAGAAACCTTAAACGATCACCCCCAAGTCCCCCATCCTCCCACACTAAGCAACTATTAATCTTTCTGTCTCTATAGATTTGCATATTCTGGACACTTCATTTAAATGGAATCATACAATCATATATCTTCTGTGTCTGGCTTCTTTCACTTAGCATAGTGTTTTCAGAGTCCATCCATGCTGTAGCATGCCAGTAGTATTTCATTCTTTTTATCGTCAAATAGTATTGCACTGTATGGATATACCCCAATTTGTTTATCCATTCATCTGTTGACTGACGTTTGCATTGTTTCCGCTTTTTGGCTACTATGACTAATGCTTCTGTGAACATTATGTACAAATTTGTGTGGACAGATGTTTTCAATTCATTTGGGTATACACCTGGAATTGGATTTGCTGGGTCGATGTTTAACGGTTTAAGGAATTGCTAGATTGTTTTCCACAGGGTCTGCTCCATTTTACATTCCCACCAGCAGTGTGTGAGGGTTCCAATTTCTCCACATCCCTGTCAACAGTTGTTATTATCTGTCTTTCTGATTACAACCATGCTAATGGATATGAAGTGGCATTTCACTGTGGTTTTGATTTGCATTTCCCTGATAGCTAATAATGTTGATCCTCTTCTCAAGTGCTTATTTGACATTTGCATATCTTCTTTGGAGAAATGTCTATTCAGATCCTTTGCCCATTTTAAAATTGAGTTGTCACTTTATTATTAAGCCTAAAAATTCTTTATATTTATATTCTAGATACACTTCCGTTGTCAGATATATGATTTACAAAAACTTTCTCCCATTCTGTGGGTTGTCTTTTCACTTTATTGCTCCCAGTTAAGATGGTGTCCTTTGAAGCACAAAAGTTCTTAATCTTGATGATGGCCAATTTATCTGTTTTTTCTTTTGTTGCTTGTGCTTTTGATGTCACATCTAAGAAATCACTGCCTAATCCAAGTTCACAAAGATTTACCTTTATGTATTCTAAAAAGTTTTATAGTTTAGTTCTTACATTTGGGAATTAGACCCATTTTGAGTTGTTTGTTTGTTTGTTTGTTTTTATGGGCAAAGTAGGGCTCTGATTTCATTCTTTTGCATATGGATATCTGAATTGTGCCATTTGTTGAAAAGACTGTTCTTTCCTCTCTGTGATTATTTTGGCTCCCCTCTTGAAAAACAATTAACCATAAATGTGAGGGTTTATTTCTGGACTCTCAATTCTATCCATGGGGCTGTGTTTATTTTGTGCCAGCACTACACTGACTCAATTACTGTTGGTTTGCGGTAAGTTCTGAAATCAGAGAGTGTGAATTCTCCAACTTCGTTCTTTCCCTTTCGTTTTGGGTCCCTTGAGTTTCCAGTTGTCATCTTTCTTGTCAATCTTTTTGAAAATGAATCTTCTTTTAAATTTTACATCATTGCAAACACACTCCAAGGCAATTATTTTCAAGTATTCCTGCTTTTCCCACCTAACTGTATATTGTAAAACTCGCCACCCCCATATTATAACCCTATTTACATATGGCTGGCTACATAGTTTAGTTATTTTCCTATTAGACACTATTTTTTTTTTTAATAGACAAATGTATTTTATAAGATGCCCAGATCTCATTTTTTTCCATCATAATACATCATATAAATTCAGGGGAAACATTTAAACGTTTTTCAGATCACATGATCTGATACAGAATTTCTAACCAGAAGAATCCTCCAACTCAATTTGAAGAAAAAAAACTTTTAAGCATTTTTAAGACTAATTAATTTAGTTTTGGCTGCGTTGGGTCTTCGTTGCTGCATGAGGGCTTTCTCTAGTTGTGGCGAGCGGGGGCCACGCTTCATTGTGGTGTGCGGGCTTCTCATCGTGGTGGCTTCTCTTGTTGCGGAACACGGGCTCTAGGAGCGCGGGCTTCAGTAGTTGCGGCACGCGGGCTCAGCAGTTGTGGACACGTTTCTAAATTTCACTATTGCTGCTGTGGCTGGCTTCATTCCTAACTTTTGGGGAACCTGGGTGAAAAGTATATGGGAACGCTTTGTACACTTGCAGTTTTTCTGTAGGTGTGAAATTATGTCAAAATAAAACGTCAGAAAAAAAAATCTGCCCCTTTGAGGGGATTCCGTGCGGGGAAAGCATCTTTTTCTGCACTGGTCCAACCCTTGCCCATCGGTCCAGCCCCCACTCACTGCGCACAATCACTGCACACTTACTCTCTGATCACCCTGTGGGGACCGGGACTGCTCTGGCGCGGGGAGCTGCGGGGCCTGGGGGCTGCTTTCCTGGACACTTGGCGGTTGGCGACCGGAGCGGCCCAGCATCCTCCGAGCGGACACCCGCCCTGCCTCTCGCCTGCCCAGGCACGACGACGCCCCTGCCTCCCCTCCTACAGGGCGCCCCGGCCCCTCCGCTCACCGCGACCCTCCGCAGCCCCGCGGACTCCTCCCTCCGCCCGCCCTCCTTTGCCCAGCCGGAGCCCCCAGTCTCCCAGTTGGCAGAGTGAAGACGCTGCTCCTCTCTAGAAAACGCCACTACCCTGACACCCTTTCCCTCCGCCTTCCTCCTCTCGCTCTAAAGCTGCTGCTGGAAGTCCCCGCCGCCTCCCTGCCCCTGGGCTCCAGGCAGGTGCAGGTCCAGGTCCCATGGGGCCCTCCTGCCCTGGTCCCCCGCCCACTCCGCATTTCCACGTTCTCCACAACCTCCGTCGAATCCCCTCCTTCCCGCGTTCTCCCGCCCCCTTTCCCATCCTTGTTTTCAGTCCTCCGCCTCCCACTGCCTCATCCTCCGCGCCTTCCTCTCGCACCTACGCTCCGCCCAACTCCGACTGCGCGCTCTGGATCCCCGCACCTCTGCCCCTGCCTGGGCTCCGAGTGCCGTACCCCATCCGCACCCTGCGCCTCTCCGCCCGCTCCCCTGCCAGGTCTCCACCCTGGGCACCTTAGGAGCCCAAGTCCACAAAGACCCCTGCCGTGGTGGCGTTGAGCTTACGTTATGAGGGGTGGGTTGGGGAGAAGCAATAGATAATAATAAACAATGAGTCACATGGGCTCTTAGAAGAGGTACTTGCTGTGGGGCAATCAGACAGGGAGGATGAGGGGCTGCGACTTGTGTTGGAGTGTCTGTTTGAGGATGACGAGGAGTACGGATCTAACCCGCGTTCTTCGGATAGCCGGCCATCTGCCGGATTGTCACTGAGGAATCATTCCTGGCCCCTGCAGAAGGCAAGTTAGAGCCGGTGCCCGGGCCTCAAAGGGCCTGGGTGGGCGTCCGGAATCTGCTGGGCCTGACGGCGTCCGCGCGCGCCTCCTCCCGGCCTCCAGGAGAACCAGCCACACTGAGCCTGGCGGCGGCTGGGGGAACGGGGGCGTGCCTGGACCAGCTCTCCAAGCTAACCAAGGAAAATGCAACCCCCAGGAAAAAACACGCAGAGGCTGTGCACACAAGATGAAGCCGGGGGCGTTATCAATATTTTCTTCTTCTTCTTTTTTTAAAAATATTTTCTTCTTAATGATATTACCGGATGTTGGCAAGGATGCCTGAGAGCCGGGTATTCACGGGCCGCGGGTGGAATGATAGTGGCTGTGTCCAACCCGTGTGCAGGAATCTCACCCAAGGCTTTTGAAAGGATTGTTACCAACCTGGAAACAACGGATACGTCCAACAATCAGGACTGGTTGGATAAATGATCACCCACCCCTGTAGTGGTACGTTGTAAAATGGACGCTGGAGAGACATTTGTAATACATTAAGAAAAAAATAGGGAATTCCCTGGTGGTCCAGTGGTTAGGACTCCGTGCTTTCACTGCCGGGGTCGGGGTTCGATCCCTGGTCGAGAACTAAAATCCCGCAAGCCACGCAGTGCGGCAAAAAAAAAAAAAAAAAAAAAAAAAAAGGCACTTTATCACCCCAATTTTCTGAATATAAAAAATATTTATCATAGACTTATCTCTAGATGGTGGAATTATTGTAGATTTTGTAATATTTTTTCATAATCAGTATTTTCTGTTTATTTTCATGACCATGAATTACCTTTTTTTGTTTGTTTTTTAGCTTGAAGGAAAGACCAATGCAAGATATATTTAAAAAGTAAGTGTAGGGGCCTCCCTGGTGGCGCAGTGGTTGAGAGTCCGCCTGCCGATGCAGGGGATACGGGATAGGAGGAGGATGGACAGAGTGTAAATAAGAAAGCCTTTGGACCATATTTCCCTAAAGCCAAGAGTGTCACCATCTCTCTGCTCCTCTTAAAAAGTATGCGCGTGGGTGTGTGTGTGGCAGGGGGGAGCTACAACTATTTTATTAGTCGTTTAATTCTACCATTTCTACAAATTTATCCAACTTCCACAAAATACTGACTTTCAAGGCAGATAAATTACAGGGAGGATCCTTTGATTACTTGCTATTTTTGTAAAATTACCCCAATAGGTATTTCCCAGTACATTTACGTATTTAGTTATATAATCATTATTCAAAAAGTAAGTGTAGGGACTTCCCTGGTGGCATAGTGGATAAGACGCTGCGCTCCCAATGCAGGGAGCCCGGGTTCTATCCCTGGTTGGGGAACTAGATCCCACATTCATGCCACAACTAAGGAGCCCATGTGCCGCAACTAAGACCCGGTGCAGCCAAATAAATAAATATTTAAAAAATAAGTGTACAGTAGTCATCCTATTTACTTTTTATCCCCATCATAATTAATGCCCCCACCCACCCACTCACTGAGTGCAGAGACTCAGAACTGGTATCAATCTGCCACTTCTGAGGGATTTCTGCTCCGTTGACACTGGTGGGAACCACTCTTGACCGACAGGAACACACCCGTCCAGCAGGATGCCAACTGTGTGAACTGGAAGGCCACTTGCCCCCAGCTGCCTTCTCCCCTTGGATTCTCCTCCTGGTGGGTGGCACTGTCATCCCGGGCTGGGCAGGCCAGTCTTCCCTCAAACACTGTTCCCCGAAAGAGACCACCCATCACTGAGCCCTTCTCTGTCCCCTTCTAGCATCTCCCATCTCCCCTCCCTTTTCTCTCCCCCGGGCTGTGGTGGTGCCCTCACCGGCCTCTCCACTCCCACTTGGGACCCCCTCCAGTCTCTTCTCCTCAGGGCACCAAGGGAGTTTTGTAAAACGACACTGACCACATTCCTCCTCTGCATAAATCCGTCCCAACCTCCTACTACCCATGATGAGCCTGGAACCCACCTGTGGCCTCAAGGTCCTGGGCCAGTAGCCTCTGCCAACCATTCTTGCCTCGTGGCCTTCCTGTCCTACTCCATCTGGGCTCGCTCCTCCTTAGCCCACCCTCTTCACCTTTCAGCTCCCTCCACGGGGCTTCCTCAGGCACCTGTCATATGCTGAGGAGCTCCTGGTCCTCTCCTAGGCAGCCCTTAGCCCCAGATTTCATGGACTCATCAGCAGG